>NC_079317.1:55703472-56015519 GCF_029931775.1 Euleptes europaea | reverse complement strand
TTGCCGAAGGAAAATGCTTCCCTTCCCCGATGACTTCTGCCTCCCTTTCCCTCAGGTTCCTGTATCTCACTCTAACCGCCTCCTCTGCCTCTTTCTTTCAGCCCCCTTCCTACTCCCCCTGAGGGTTTCTATTCTGGGACTTCTTCCCAATCAGCTCTCTAGCCTTCAGCCTGCTTGGCTGTCTTGCCCTTCTCCCCAGCTCATTGTTCCCTAGATGTGCTGTGAAATCTGAATCTCAGCTGAATGTACAAGCATTGTTTCTCACAGAAACTGGTCTGTAGACCTTTTATTGCTGACAGTGTAATTCTGTGAGCAATTAGAAACTCATAATTATGGTTGCTTTTCTATTTGTTACATTTAATTTAGGCAGGCATGCCTTGATGACAGACGAGACATATGTAGCTGGTTGAGGATGCAATAACAGGAAACAAATCTGATTCTTATTGAAACTCTGGGTGTCTCTTTGGGAGGTGTGGGAGGAGAAGCAGGCACCGCACTCTCCATTGTTTTTCCCCTTCAGATGTTACATGGCTGGTGCAAACAGGCCACTTGAATGAACGTTGGATTACAAACAGCACTGACTTTCTCCCCCCCCCCATGTACACACGCACATGAAGTGGTCTAATAGTGAATCAGACCCCGAGTCTATCAAGGTCAGTATTGTCTCTTCTAATTGGCAGCTGCTCTCCAAGGCCTCAGGCTGAGGTCTTTCACATTACCTGCTACCTGGTCCTTTGAACTGGAGATGCCAAGGATTGAACCTGGGACCTTCTTCAGACCAAAGATGCTCTGCCCCTAAGGAACTGGCTCCACCAAAAGGATTTTGGGTCTCCAACGAGCTTGAACACAGAACTTGGGCGGTAAATATATCTAATGAGTTGAGTACAGAATGTGATCTGATGTATAAGCAGATTTCCCAGTTTTTTCAATGTGTATTTTAACTTTCACTCTCTTCTCTATTCTCCCATTCAACTCTGGGCCTGTCTTTCTCTTTTCTTTCTCTTTATTCTTTTCTATGCTCACGCTCTGTTGCTTTTATAGATGTTGATGGCTCACTTATTTGAGCCATCTGGATTCTTTCCTGAATCCTTTCGCAAGACATGTCTGATACAACTCGAATGGCACCCCCACACACCAGTGTGCCTACATCAGTGCACAACAGGAAGAAATCCATGTGCTGAGAATCTTTCCATGAGTGCTTTTCCAACCTGTGAAAGACTCCTCCCAATCAACGTTTGTCATGGAGCTCTTACCTATGAGGCAGGAGGCTTGTGTATGCATTCTTGTTGATCATTCAGGAAAAAGAAACAGGAGTTTTTAGCAACATAAAAACCCCAGACAGAATAATGAATTAATACATATGCACACGCTCAGGAAAGAGTTAGGGTCTTTTTTTGCCTCCTTGTTGGCTCAATAAGAGAGGCAGTGTGGTCTAGTGGTTAGTGACAGATTAGGATTCTGGGAGAACCAGGTTTGATCCCCCACTCTGCCATGGAAGCTGGTTTAGTAACTCTGGGCTAGTCACATGCTCTCAGCTTAATCTGTCTCTCAGGGTTGTGAAGCTAAGACAGAGGGGAGAAGGATGTAAGCCACTTTGGGGCCTCACCTGGGAGAAAGGCAGAGTATACATGAAGTAAATAAAGAAGAAGAAGAGTTGGTTTTTATATCCTGCCTTTCTCCACCACCTAAAGAAGAATCAAACCGGTTTACTTTATGTTAAGGCCACGTGGAAAGGATTCACGAGATCAGAGACGGAGTTCGACAACACAGCTTTATTTGATTTCAGCACAGAACTAACACACTGAACATGCCCTGCTTATATGCCCCCCTGGTTGCCTGCGGCCACTCCCCCCTGATCCGTGATGGGGGGGAATACCCTCTCAGCGACCAATGGAACATGCTGGCTTAGGGCCAATAGGATCCGTTTGCTTAGCCATTAGGGCGAGCAGGGTTTAGGATCCGAATCAAACCCGGTTCTCCAGATCAGAGTCTACCGCTCCAAACCACCGCTCTTAACCACTATACCACTATAATAATCCTAAGCATGCTTGTTGAGAAGTAAGTTGCCCCAAGTTCAGTGGGTCCCAATTCCCAGTTCAGAGGGAAATGCTTCCCAAAGACACCCTTCTAAATTCATTGCCATGTATAACTCTGTTGGCCATCGCAGTGTCTGAACAGATGTCCAAGTAAACTCGTTTAGGATTATTCACAGTGGGTAGCCGTGTTAGTCTGTCTGCAGTAGTAGAAAAGGGTAAGAGTCCAGTAGCACCTTAAAGTCTAACAAAAATATTTTCTGGTTGCTGTGGCTCACGAAAGCTCACACCCTACCAGAAAATATTTTTGTTAGTCTTTAAGGTGTTACAGGACTCTTGCCCTTTTCTACTACTGCATCTGAAGAAGTGAGCTGTGGCTCACGAAAGCGCACACCTTATCAGAAAATATTTTTGTTAGTCTTTAAGGTGCTACTGGACTCTTGCCCTTTTCTACTACGTTTAGGATGAGTGAGGCGGTTACTTTTTGTCCCGGCCAATCACGCACGGGAGGTTTTGCCTTGGGTTTGCTGCTCTCTAGGTGCACGTCCCCCCACCTCCGGGATTCCCAAACCCCTGCCCGCATCCTTGAGTTTTGAGCATCCGGATGGGAAAAACCTGCCTGTGCAGAGCAGCAAACCCGAGGCGAAGCGAGACCTGCCCTGCCTCCCGGACTGCAGCCCCGGGTTGTCTGCGGGCGTCGCGCCGTCCAACCCCCCGGCCGGCGCGGCGCGTCGAGCGGGGAGCCGGGGAAGCGCCCGAGCGCGCCGCGCCGCGCCTCCCCGCCGCCGGTTGGCTTCGCCTCTTCGGGGGAGCCTCGGCTGGCCCCGCCCCGCCCCGCCGGCGGGCTTTATAACGGGGATCCCGCCGGCCGGGGCGGCGGCGTCGAACCTGCCGCGGCGAGAGGGCGCTTCCCCGGCCCAGCACCACCACCATGCCGCGGGGCGCCGCCGCCGCCGCTCCTCGCCTGCTCTGGGCGCTGCTGGTGCTCCTGCCGCCGGCCCAGGGCCACCGGCCGAGCGGGCCCCGGGTGAGTGCGCGGGCGGGGAAGGCTCGGAAGCGGCTCCCCCGCCGGGCCCCTCTCCGCCCTCCCCGGGCAGGGCTAGGTCGGGCTGCCCGGGCGGGATCGGCCGCGCCGGAGAGGCACGCTGGCCCCGCCGGAGCTCTCCAAACTCAACCCCAGTTTGGAGCTTCGGCACGGGGACTGGGGGCCTCTGCAGAGCGGCCAAGCCGAGGCCAACCCCCCTCTGCAGAACTGGCCCTAAGAAGGCGCGGCTTGGAAAGGCGGTGAAGGACCCCGGGCCAGGGCCAGGGCTCCCGGGCTTGCTTTGCGGTTTTCATTGCACATGGCATGAAAACCGCATCGAGGGCGAAAAGGCACGGTGGCTGGAGCCTCCTTTCTTCCCTGTTCCAGCCAGGATCCAGCCAGGATCGAACGCGCGTTCGATCCTGGCTGGAACAGGGAAGAAAGGAGGCTCCAGCCACCGTGCCTTTTCGCCCTCGTTGTTTTTCGCCTGCTTCTGGTAATCAGAAATATGCCTCTGAAGGAGGTCGCTTCCATTAAGCTTTTATGGCGAACAGCGGTTATGGCCACGCTATATTATAACTTGCCACTACAGTGCCAACTGCCCGCGGAACGGGCCCGGCGGCGGGCTTCGGCCGGGGGCTGGGCGCGGAGCGAGAGCAGCTCCTCGCGGCCCCGCCGCTCCAGCGCGAGAAGGGGCGGCTGCGGGCGGCAGGGCGGCGTCGGCATCGGCATCCCGGGGGCCGAAAGTCGGCCGCGACGCTGATCCCGGCGGAGGGGAGCGAGTGGCGCGCGCCGGCGAGCTTCCCCTCCGACCCGGGCTCCGCGCTGCTTGGGGGCTTTCCCTTTTCGGCTCCCCGTGGGGATTGAATGGATCTGTTGGTTTTCCGAACGCAGCCGCGACTCCGGAATGTCCCCTGTAAGGGTCGAAAGCGCAGGGCCTTTGTTAGGGTAATATGGCCAGTTAAGTTGCATCCTCGAAATACTTTTTGCACGAGGGGCGAGCAAATGTGTTGCCTTATTAGGATCTTGTAACCACTGCGGATCCCGCTGAAGGGGTGAGGAGGACCAGCCTCTGTGTAAATATGGGTAGGGCTGGATTGTGTGCAGCTCTCTTCCCCCGTAACATACACTTGCTTGGGTTAAAGCTGGTCAATGCAATTAATATGCAATTAATTATGTTTATTGGACTCCACTGCTTGAGATGGACATATATCCAAGTCAAGACTGGCAAGCCTCCTTAGCCAGAAGTTTTTACTAAGAAGAGGGGCAGAACGCAAAAGAATTGAAAGTGTTCCGTGGTGGTCCTGAATTTCATGATGCATACCTATTCAGGATCGGAGGAGCAGGCCTATTATCTTGGGTGCTGTGGAACACAGGCAGAATGGCGCTGCTGCAGTCGTCTTGTTTGTGGGCTTCCTAGAGGCCCCTGGTTGGCCACTGTGTGAACAGACTGCTGGACTTGATGGGCCTTGGTCTGATCCAGCAGGGCTTTTATGTCCCAAAAATAATGTCCCAGCCTACTGAATGCTCTGTCTGGAGCATTTATGTGTCCTCTTCATAAAAGGGCCAACAAGCTAGATATGTAGCAGCAGCAGCTAAAATATGGTAGATAAGCTCCAATGTATGTCATATATTCTTAGAAGTCAGATATTCCATCAGCGGCAGTAGATTGGGGGATTACTGGAGTGTCTTTCCCTGAACCTGTGTTGCATACTCAAAGCAGCTGTTTTCAAACCATGCTTCTAGGCAAGGTGATGGCAGTCTATGGAGTCTAGGGAAGTGTTCACATGGGCCCCAGTGCTGTGGTATCCAAGGCTTTAATTATGAGCACTTGAGCTGAAAAAGTCAAATGAATTCTGATGCCAGCTCCTATAAAATCCACAAGCTTGTCTGTCAAACTAAATCCATGTAGACCATTTTTATATACTTGCATTTATGAGCCTCTCTAATTGCTCCCTGTACTGTATCTTTTTGGGGAATAAGAACTACTTCAAGAGACCCCCAAGCCCAACAAAAACCAGCTGCTGCTTTGCCACCTTCTTGCTGCACAAGTTCACCAAACTTTATTTTGAGATACTAATCAAGGTTTCCTTTCCATGCTGGCTTTCAGCAAATCCCCACTCTTTGTTGGGGAAGATCTATGCCTTTTAAAACTCTAACTTGTTTCCTCTTCAGTGTAAAACGGTGGATTTAATGGATGTTTAACTCATAAATCCCACATCCTCCGCCTTCTCAAGTGATTTGTTTGAAAAGTATGGGTCTTTTATTTTACGCCTGCTCAGTTTGTAAGCATGTTGAAACTCAAAGGGGGTCATCCTCTCTGATGCACTTCCCCTTGATCATTAGGCTCTGCCAATAAAGCTGTCACTGGTAGAAAGATGCTATGCTTTATGCTACTATCTGCATAACAAAACAGTATCTGAATAATTCATTGTGGTTTTAATGGTGGTTAAGCCATATTGCTCATGGGTTTCACTGATTCTGTGATCTGTAGTGAGAGACCTGAAACATTTTAGTTGGTTAAATTATATCCCTTTCAGGAATTGCCTCCACTTCGTAAAGGGGTGGGGAGCATGCAACTGATTTGATCTTCCTGAAACTAGAAAATGCAGAGTAGCAAAAGCTACACCATGGAAAGTGGAATCCTTAGAAGTACCGGTACATCTCTTTCATTTAGCTGAAAAGAAGGACTTTGCCCTTCCTCTGAACCGTACAAATGTTATAATCCTCATTTCGTTCCTGGCTGTTAAACTGTCCAGAGATTGGGAGGATGGTGGCTGAACCTATCCTGTTACTCAAATAACAGGACACCCCACCTGAGCATAAGAAACCACTATTTAAGTCATGTTACGTGTTTTATTTTTTTTAAATGCTGTTTTGTTCTTTTTTATATGGTTACAAGATTTCAAAACCAAGGTTTCCACAGGAGTCAGAGTCTAATCCTTTCAGGGTTCATTTTACCTTAGGGCTTAGGTTGCTTCTAGTGGCACTTTGAGAAGAAGGCTACCTTAAACAGACATGTTCTCTAACGTTACTCAGCAAAACAATGTGGTTGGAAGTGCTGAGCTGGGGCAGCCAGTCCATGTGAATGTAATGTGTTTGGGGGATTTACTGCATGCCATATGATGCTGGGAGTGGGGGAAAGTTACTGTATAAGGCATATTATATACTTTGTGTACCTGGTGTGTACCACGGCATTTATCTTTTTACATGAAACTTCACAAGCTTTCTTGTTAATAACATTAGTTCAGTGACTGAACTTTCTGACTCTGAGTCAGATCTATGACTTTCTCTTCTACCATTCTAACAAACTATAATTTATTGGTAAAAGTCGGGGTGATTCTTTTTTGAACTCACATGAACCTTGAACGTACTTGAAATTCAGCAGTACCCGACCCTTGTTGATGCTGCTTCCAAAGGAACGTCCAAAACTCATTTAATCTGAGAATAGCAGAGTCCAGTTTACAAGAAGACAAATGCTTTAGAATTTTCCAGTTTATAACAACTTGTACATTTAAAAAACCCCCACAGAATAGCAGTACTTGATGCAAACAGTTACAAAGAAGACAATTGTTTTTATCAACCTGGAATGTGGGCTCCACTAGATAACGGTAAATGTATGCTGGTTAGTTGGCTGGCCGATAGTGGAACATCTGGGCTGGCTGTCCCCTGTCTGTCTGAAAGGTGAACAGTTCTCTGGGAGAAGAAAACAAGCATCCCCGGCTGTGCGTCAGTCAGGAAGGCACAATGAAAACACATTGTAATTAATCACACTTGAGTTCAATTAATTCTCCCCCTGGCTTGGCTTACCTACTATATCAGATTGTTCATTTACATTTTCTTCCGTAGTTTCCATCAGGCCATTGCTCTTGTTTGTATTTTCCCACAGTACAGCAAAGGCTTTTAAAGGTAATCTGAGCATAAGATGGAAGTACAAGATAGACCACAGTGGGAGGGATGAGTGTGCTTGGCACCGTATCTATAGAGCTCTTTTGTATGCAGTGTTTATGGTGATGGTGGGCAGGAGAAGAGCAGCCTCTTTCCCACTTGGCCCTTCGTTGTGCCGGGCAAAATAGCGTTGCCATACATTGAAGTCCAATGCTGCTAACAGTATGTGACTTAAATAAATGGAAACTGTACTGGTCGTATTGCTCAGGACTGCACAGCTACTCTTATTTATCGATTTAGGGATTTAGGGAGCTCACAACTAAAATAATAAAACAAAACCAATCGAGATGTGAAATCACATGAGAAAACGGCTGAACCAGTATAATAAATAAATAAAAACAGATCCATTAAAAGCATGCCAATTACAACAAGCCAAGACGATTAAAAGAGCCCAGGCATAAAAGCACATGAAACAAACAGAGCCGTCTAAAATGATATGAATAAAACAGGCCTCAGGCGAAGAGCAGACTATAAAACAACTAAATAGAACCCCTTCGTTAAAAGCCTGGGTAGAATGAAATGGTTTGGCCTGGTGCCTAAAAGAAAGTAGGGGGCCTCAAGGGGAGGGCATTCCAAAGGCAAGGTGCTACCACCAAAAAAGCCCTGCCTCTGGTTGCCACCTGCTTTACCTCTGTGGGCTGAGGCACAGATAGTAGGGCTCGAGAAGAGGCTCTTAACTGGCAAGCTGGAATAAGCTAGAAGGATGCTGAAGGACATTCCATCCAGATATAGCTTGGAGACGAAGGACTGCTATGTAGGAAAAACACTTGCCCCTAAGTTGTAGCAGAAGGCACACCGTGCAATTGAGATGTAACCATGTGCAGTTTCCTCCCGTGCAGATTATCTTGTGTTCCCTACAGAAATGCTATAAATTTGGGGGTTTATTTGCTTCATATCTTGCTTTTCTCCCTGATGGGCAGCTGAAGCATTATTCCTCTGCCCCCCCCCCCTTTATGGGGTAGAGATGTCTGACATCCAGTATCATCATGCCTGTTTCTGTCTGCTGTAAAGCTCAGTGTCACACAAGAGAAACCCCCTTCCCTTCCTGAGTTTGGAGCAGGGTTTCTCACATTATGCTCTTACCCGAAAATTAAGGCCATTCGCCTCTGACAAGAGGATTTGTGGAGGCCTGCCTCCTTCACAGCTGCATAGCCACAAGAGTACCACTCATAACTGCAAAGGCTTTGAGTTTCTGTGTCAAGGTGTTTGGCTTCCAGATATGCTTGAGCTCTGCTGTCCTTTATGGTTTTTCAAAAAACCAACAAACACACAAAACAAAATTAAGTACTATATAAGCATGTACTTCATAACACTGGCCATATTTTCTCTGGTCTGAATGCATGTAAAAGCCGGCAGAGTAATATAATCAACACAACTTTGTAGAACTTCTAGAGGAATAAGGTAGCATCTCTTTTAGATTTTCCCCCCTCTCCTGATATCCCATGACTTCAGGCCATTATAGCGCCTCCAGTGCAACTCTAGCTTCTTAGACGCCTTGTGAGGTTGATTTGGCAAAGACAGGTAGCCATGAAGTCATTCATTGGGCTGTTTTGGGTGAATAAGAATTTGGACCAGTCTCCCTCTCCCAAACAGGGGTGATGCATGCATGGAACAATTCTGGATCAAAGGTTTATTGAACATCCCCCCCCCCTTGCTGGATCCTTATTTTATGTTGCTGTGAGCCCTCCAGGTAGGTCAGGTTAAAATCAAAGTAAACTATGGAGCAGTAGGGTTGCCAGGTCCCTCTTCACCACCGGCAAGAGGTTTTGGGGGTGGAGCCTGAGTAGGGCGGGGTTTGGGGAGGGATTTCAATGCCATAGAGTCCAATTACCAAAGCGGCCATTTTCTCCAGGTGAACTGATCTCTGTTGGCTGGAGATCAGTTGTAATAGCAGGGGATTTTCAGCTGGTACCTGGAGGTTGGCAACCCTATGCAGCAAGTAAAACTATTAAGAGAGTGAACAACAGACAATGGAAAGTAAATTTTTAAATATGGGGTCCTGTTAAGTTTGCCATCCCTGGTTTGTGAAATTCCTGGAGATTTTGGGGGTGGGCTCTGGGGAAGGCAAGGTTTGGGGAGGGGAGGGACATCAGCAGTGTATCATGCCATAGTGTCCATCCTCTAAAGCAACCATTTTTCCCCAGGAGAACTGATCTGTATTGTCTGGGGATGAGTTGTAATTCCAGGGGATCTCCAGGCACAGCTTGGAGGCTGGCAATTCTAGGTCCTGTTCTTTAAGTTGCATATTGAGAATTTGTATTTCCTTTGATTAATAAACAGTTATACTGGGGGGAAATCCTGTTTGGGAAGAACACGCAACCATTAAAACAGATGTCCCATTTTCGTCTTAGAGAAGATCGGGATGCATACAAAGGCCTCCCTTCCTTATTTTTCTGTTTCAAACCACCCTGAGAGAGAGAGGTTTGGCCAAAAGTGTGACTGCCCCAAGGTCACCCAGTGAGCTTCATTGCAGAGCAGGGATTTGAACCTGAGTCCTGGCCCAGTGCTCTAACAACCATACTGGCTCTGATACTATGCCACCTTAGTCTATTGCAGTGTATTATATAAGCAGGGGACCCATAAAGGCTTGCAGGATGCATCTCATTTCTCCATTCCCTGAAAGCCCCCATAGTGTTTCCCCCTTTTTTCTTCTCCTTTCTCTCCTTCCCACCCACCAGCAACCTACCTTTATTTCCCCCCATGTCTTCAGCTTTCCCTCGTTCCCTCCCTCCTGGCAACCTCTACCCCAGAGAAAGCTCTAGCCAAGTTGCACAGTGTCAGGTTTTGTAGAAAGATCTGTCTTGTCTGTTCATGGTTTGGTTGAAATTAACAGCTTTTCAATTTAGTGTAAAAAAGATGCAAGGCTGTTCTTTTCTTCTTAGGATGGTGTGTTCCGATTTTTGTTTTGTTTTGTTTTAGGTTAGCCACTCTGAACATATGGAGATTTGTGATTTATGTATGTGTTAAAAATAACTCTTGGTTTGCCATTCTGTTCTTTTTATTCAGGAAAAGAAAGATAAGTAGGAAGGAGCTTTGGAGTTCATTCAAAGAAAAAAGGGGAGAACAAGGGACCATAATGCAGGCATGTCGGAGTGGGGCTGTTCCTGTCAAATGTCTTGCTGTGCAGGAACGGTCAGGACATTGGGGGCAGTCAGGGCCGATTGGAAGGGGGGGGGCAGGATGGCGACTGGGCCTGGGCCTCAAGCTTAAAATGTCAGAGTTAGACAGTTGTTAATTTTTGGTGCCTTATGTTGTTTTCCTTTGTTGTTCCTTATTATTCCTCACCAGGAGCCTGAGCTATTTTGTAGGCTGAGCCAGGGGTGAAAACATCTACAACAGTGTTAAATTCAAGCTGTAGAGCAGCATAACTCCCCACCCCCTAGCAGAAAAGCACAACACAACATCCGCAAATGCATACTATAACATAACAAAAAAAAATCTTGTTAGCTCTTGGCTGGTGAGCCTCTTGGCATATTCATTAGGACTAAATCTGAATCTGGTGGAAGTGGTTACATAATGCAATGTGGCTTTGGGGAACTGGTATAAGGCTGTTGTAGTGAAGACTGTTAGGAACTCATGGCTTCAGAACTTAACACTGTATTCTGTATCTTATTTGGACATGAGTGCTTGAGCTCTGTGCAAATAACTGATAACAAAAGAGAGGAGAACAACAGAGTCCCTGTTTCCCAGTTCTGTTGTTGGAATCTTCTGTTGCTTTATTATTTCCTTACTTCTGACTGGGACCACGTGGGTGTTTTCAGAGTTTAACCTCTCAGCTGTACAGAATCTTCCAGCATAGATGAATGGTACAAACAGAGTTCTCCAAACTTTAGAAACTCACCTTCAGAGCCTTGTGGAGGTTCTTTTGGTCTCCCTCCCTCCCCCATTAAGCTAGTTTATTGTCATGCAACAAAGTTTATACTGCTAGGGATACACAAAGTAGCTCTGATGTATAAGTACCAGTTTGCCTGCATATGCTTCGTGTGCTGCCATAAACACAACACAGCAAATAAATTTGTGCCTTGACTTACTCCTACAACAAAACTACCCATTATTTATGATATGGGAGTAGGTGGTTCCATGACTGGTGCTGGATTAGAGATACTGCAAATGATCTACTAAGAAGGTTCAGGGAAATTTTAAACATTTGGAAAGGCCAACAGATGAATCAGTGAACATCAAATCATTTTAATGCCTGGGACCACAGTGTGTAGTACCCTGGAAGGACACATGACTTACATTGTTATGAACGTCCTCCTTCTCCAAGCTGTGAGAATGTCTGGGGGCTACAAATCAGATTTTAGTTTTCTTTAGATGAGATTTATGCTGTCCCCCCGTCTAAATCTGAACATATGAACACATGTAGCTGCCTTGTTCTGAATCAGACCCTTGGTCCATCAAACTCACAGCCCGGATAACCTACAAGAACCAAAGTCAGTATTGTCTACTCAAACTGGCAATGGCTCTCCAGGGTCTCAGGCAGAGGTCTTTCACATCACCTGCTTGCCTAGTCCCTTTAACTGGAGATGCCGGGATTTGAACCTGAGACCTTCTGCATGCAAGTAGAGCCTTTTGGAAGCAGTGGATTCCAATAGGTGGCAAAACCTTCTTGAGTTGCAGCTTCCCCAAATGTTTCACTGTCACACCTCCCTTGTCTTAGCCGGTCACTCTCTCACAGACACATCCTACTTCACATCTGGTTCAGATAGGTTTACCAAATTATGGTGGGGCCAGGTATTCTCTGAGAAGAGTCTAGGGTCTTTTATACATGGCTGTTTCGCTCACTGTCACCACTCTGACAACTTCAAGTCTTTGTTTTGATTATGTATGTCATTTCCAACCGTCAAAGGTTGCCTCGCTCTCCCGCTGCATTTTCCTGCATTTTGCCCATATTTTGAGGGACCTGTTTTATTTTGAGTTTGAAAATGCGAGCAAAATGCAGGGAAATCCAGGGGGACAGTGAGGCCACTTCTGGCAGTTGGAAATGGCATGCATAATCAAAACAAAGATGCATAATCATTGGAGGAATGATGGTGAGGGAAACAGACACTCATAAAAGACCTAGGAGAAATATCCCATCTGAGCTGCCACCAACCCCAAACACCACCCTCAAATCTCCAGGAATTTCCCAAGCTGGAATTGGCAACCCTAGTTCAGAGCATTGGTTCTCAGCCCTCATCCTGCGGGTATTGGGGGTATAAAACCTTTTGGCTTCCACTGAGGTAATATCAACCAGTCGTATCTGACAATTTGCAACCAGTCAGCTTAGCTAAATCATATTCTCCCAACTGCTATAAAAATACATTAAATAAACTCCTATGGCAAATTTATTGTGGCATAAACTTTCCTGGGTTTGAAAAATATGCAACTATAAATTTGACAGTCTTAAGACTCTGCCAGGCATTTTGGGATTTGCTGCAAGAATTAATATGGTTGTCTCTCTGGAATTTGTTACATGGAGTACAAGCCTAGTTCTTTTGTTTTACTCTGATGCTGCTAATCCAGTAGCAGGGAAATGCTGAAAAAGTCTTAGTTTCTTCCTATTAAAATAGTCTGCTGCTGTGAAATATAGCAGAACAAACAGTGCATGCATCTGTCACATATTTCTCTGTGGGCTCATCTGAACCTCTTGGGCTGCATAGGAATGCTGTTTATGATGATATGGAAGACTATATATCCCATCCTGTATAGCTTTACAATTTGCAAGAGGATTTGATTCAAAATAAGGTCAATTTTTCAGTGTTATCTGCCAACCAAACCCCCATTATTCCATTAGCATGTCATCTATAATCCTAAAGAGTTCTCAAGCATGTTTTTCAAACTATGGACTGTTCAGAAAAGCATTCTTTTGCACACTTCATCCTCCTGGGATTTCTTTCTTTTGCACTATTTTGTCTTTTGCAGTTGTCCCTGAAACCAGGAGATATTCTATTTCCTTGTGCACTGAGGCAATATTTCTTAAAAATGGTGCTGTACCATTGGCACAGCATCACTTTCAGCAAATATTTGGAAGTGGCATCATATTGCCAGCATGACAAGGCCAAGCTCCAGGATTTGGGTGAAACTCTGTCATTTCATGATATAATTTTGCCCAAAGCCTAGAGCATCACTGTGACACCCCTCTAGCAACAGGACATCACTTCCAGGTATTTGTTGGAAGGGACATTGTGCAGCTGGCATGGTCCCACTCCCCCCGTGCCCCCCCCCCCAGTTGCCAGCCATCAGCTGCAACCCTATCCTGAGATACCCAATTGAGCAGATGAGGAGCCCAGGACACATACCATTGCTAGATTTGAACCCTGAAAGTAGGGTTTCCAGGTTGAGCCTGGAAAGTAGCAGGAGGTTTAGGGGCAGAGAAATGGAGGTTTGGCTACATTGATATGGGAAAACCCAAAAGCGACATAGGGTTACTCTAGGAATTACTGGAAACTCCATGGAAGCGATGGAGCGACGCAGCTGATATAATTCTTTATTTTTCTCTCACTGCCACTCTGAGTGGCGGCAGGCAAAATGGGCTGTCAGCAGGAGGGCTCCCACTCAGTGGGAGGCCTGGCAGCCCTACCTGAAAGGCAAAGTCTTCTATTTTCACTACAGCATTTTGACATGGCAATGCTAACAGTGCAGTAAGGATC
The DNA here is from genome assembly GCF_029931775.1 of Euleptes europaea. Taxonomy (NCBI): domain Eukaryota; kingdom Metazoa; phylum Chordata; class Lepidosauria; order Squamata; family Sphaerodactylidae; genus Euleptes; species Euleptes europaea. The sequence goes on along the minus strand of NC_079317.1, from coordinate 56,001,882 downwards.
TAGGAGAGGAGTGAATTTCAGTGTTATTCATTCATTTGTTCTAATCCGTTCTGTCTTGCAATGTCAACCAACTCTTGGTTCTATAAGCAGTTTGCAATAAAAAGGGTGAAAACTCAAACACCAGTTGAATAGATATGTACGTATTGAGGAGTGCATTCAGCAACCAGGGTGCCTTGACCACAAAGACTCTCTCCCCCTTAGCTATCCAGTCCACTTCACAAAGTGGAGGAATACAGACTGGGGCCTCTGAAGAGGATCTCTGCTGACAGGGGGCCGTGTATGTAGGGTTGCCAACCTCCAGGTACTAGCTGGAGATCTCCTGCTATTACAACTGATCTCCAGCCAATAGATATCAATTCACCTGGAGAAAATGGCTGCTTTGGCAACTGGACTCTATGGCACTGAAGTTCCTCCCCTCCCCCAAACCCTGCCCTCCTCAGGCTCCGCCCCAAAACCTCCCACCGGTGGCGAAGAGGGACCTGACAACCCTACGCATATGGGAGCAATGGTCCTATAGATACCCAGGACCCATAGTGCTTAGGCCTTTAAAAGGTGATAACTAGAACTCTGAACTGGGCTCAGAAGCAAATTAGCTGTTTGCATCACCCTTTTGATTTGGAAAGATGCATTCCCTGCAACCAGCACCAGTTGGCAACCTTGCTACTACATGTGTGGAATAACTGAAGCCTCCAAATAGTCTTTGAGCTACCTTGAACTACCTGGCCAGTGCTGGCTTCTCGTCATGGCTAAACTGGAGTCTCATGTGTATCTCCAAAAGGCCTAGTGATTGATCTCACTGTAGGTTTCTCCCTTAATTAGCCAGTCCACACACACTTCAGTACACCTTTTCCACTACCATAAAGGTTAATAGGGCCTTTTACTCTTGGTAGTAAAGAAAAGTGTTATCCTCATGAAGATCCCGTTGGTCCTTGACAGGTGCTTTTTATTATCAACTGTCAAATGCATAATGCTTTGCTTGAAACCAGATGGTGAGACAATCCAGTCCCATTTCTAAACTCATCTGTTGCTTGTTATTTCCAAAAGCCTCTCATCAGCTGTCCTTCAGTTTTTCTTGTTTAGGTCTGTGGTTCATGAGCAGGAAGAACGCGTGCTTGTGTTTACAGTGCCCGTCAAAGCAAAACATTCCCCTTGCAACAGAGATCAAGAAACTTGTTAGGAAGATTAAGCATGGAGGAAAGTTTGCTTTCCACACACTTCATTTCTGTAGGCATCTAACAATGCTGTTCTCTGTAGAGCGGGGAGAAGGAAGGACGTATACAGAAACTTCTTTGCTTTTTTCTGAAGTGTAAACAATCAGAACGAGTTTGTAAAGTGGTTGCTTTATGCATGTAATTCAGTATTCACACAGCAGTGTCCATGAGTAGGTTCATTTTGAAATAGCTCGTGTGTGTTCTGTCAGGACACATGTGTTTTGCTTTTGTTAACATTATATGTAAACTGCTGCTTACACAAAAGCTTAAAGTTAATTTTATGGAACATATAGTACTCCCGCAGGATTCCAGAAAACTCATGCTATTGTGGCAGCAAGTACAATTCTAGACATAGTCTGCTCATGGCATTATAAAAGCCTTGGGGGAGAAGGTGGTAGCCAGCCTCCTACAAAGCAAGCACCACAATATATTCAGTGATTTGTATGAGCACATTCTCACAAAAGTAACATATTTGTGTTTTGTAATATTGCACAGTCTGGAGATATTTTAGTACAATACTCTGTCTATAAAGCTAATAGGGCTATACAATAACAGAATATGATGAGTAGCCATGTTAGTCTGTCTCTAGCAGTAGAAAAGAGCAAGAGTCTTGTTATACTGGTCAAAGACCGCAATAAATTTTATGAATATGAGCAAGAGTCCAATAGCACCTTAAAGACTAACAAAACTTCTGGCAGGGTATGAGCTTTTGTGAGCCACAGCTCACTTCTTCAGATACCTCTTCAGATACTTCTTCAGGTATCTGAAGAAGGGAGCTGTGGCTGATGAAAGCTCATACCCTACCAGACATTTTGTTAGTCTTTAAGGTGCTATTGGACTCTTGCTCTTTTCTACTACTAATAACAGAATAGTTCAGGACGGCACTTTATAAAGGACATAAGGACATAAGAAAAGCCATGCTGGATCTGACACATCAAGTCCAGCAGTCTGTTCACACAGTGGCCAACCAGTTGCCTCTAGGAAGCCCTCAAACAAGACGACCATAGCAGCATCCTGCCTGTGTTTCGCAGTACCTAGGGTCTGTGAGTTGTACCTCTATGTACAGGCTGTATTAGCAGTTTGCTGTACGTATTCCCCTGCTTCATTGTTTTCGACTGATGTAATACCATTTTTCTTCATTCTGTTCACACTCTATATTGTGACTGACATGCTATTCAGATTTCATTGCATTGCTCATTTGATGTCTCCTCATACTGATTGTATTGACCTGCACTCTGCTTATTATATGTCTCTCCATATGGATTCACTGATTTACACTGTGTAGTCTGCTCTGAGTCTCAGTGAGATAAGCGAAGGATAAATAAAGGAATAGATTGACTTGCTGTCTGGTGACTCCCTCCTGGCAAGCCTCAGTTATTATAATACAGAACTTCTTCTTAAGATTCGTGGCATTTGGATATGGTTAGGTATGAGTTCAGGCTCTTGCCAGCGTCCCTGCTTCAGCTGTGCTCCTGCCCTAAAGGTTCATCTATTCCATGGGGATTTTCTCTCAGCTCTAACAATGGCAGAACAGAAACATAGCACAGTGCTATGTGGGCAGGCAACGGGGAATTAAATTTGTAGCATATTTCAGAGATGGGACTCAACAAATTATCTCTTGGTATGCATTTCTTAGAGCGCATGTTACAAGAGTTTCTATAGATCTCTTGAAAACATTGGGATTTTAAAAAACTTCCTAGTATGCCCTCCAATTTTCAAAGTTTAGAAAATGTATTGAAAATGAGACTGACTCCCCCTCCCTGGTTTTTGGTGTAAAGTTCTTTGGAGCCCAGTATTTTCAGTTGTGATGCCATTTAAAACAAGTAATGGCCTTTGTAAAATTATGGCAGTAAAATTGTAAAATAGCTTATAATTATATGCACATAGTATTTTTCCTCTTGCTAGTTTTACTGTTTGGTTTTCTAGGCCTTCCAAATTATGTAGGTCAGCTGGATAATGTTTTCTTTCATTCAGTAGTTCACTTTGTGTTGCTGCTCTAAAGTGAGTCCAAATCTATCTGAGGAGTTTAGCACTTTCTTCTAGCTGGCTTTATGCACATTGGAACAATCCATATCCCAACTCTGGTACTTTTAGGATTTCCAAGTCTCCTACTATGGCAAGAGACTTCCCACCTGCAATCCCTGCTGCCTGCTGTCACTCCATCATCTGGCAGGAGAAAAATTAATTTAAAAGCCACTATTGGTATGATGGTGTTATATCAGTAACTGGAAAACCTGGAAGTGACGTCACTCAACTCTAGGAACCTATTACAGAAATCTTTGGTTTTTCCATAGAGTTTCTGGCAATTCCTAGAATGGGGGGATGTCATGTCTGGGTTTCCCTTGGAAATGACTTAACACTGTTGTACTGATGGCACCCCTGATGTTCCCCCCTCCCCAGCTCTCACCAGTTGCTGCTGACTGGCAACCCTAGGTACTTTAGTAATAACTCCTTTGATGAAATCATTGTTTTGAAAGTTTCCAGATGCTGTTTTTATTTGTTTAGATATTTATAACCCTATTTTCTCCCCACTGGGGACCCAAAGCATCTTACACCATTGCTGTCCTCTCTTCCACTATATCTTCACAATAACCACTCCGTGATGCAGATTAAGATGAGAGCAGTGCTAGATTCTCTTGACTCAAATGTTCCCACTCCCATTCTACATTGTTACATTCACAGTGATAGGGAAAATGAGTTAATTTTGAGCTTACATAGAAGAGTGTAGTGTGCAGTAGTGGATGGTGGCTTGGCAAGGCTTTGGCCAGAGTTATATAAGTGGACAATGATAATTTTAAAACTGTTCTGTTTCTTCTCTGTGTGACAAACTGTGGAAAGTATCAAGAACAGCTTCACAGAATAAAGCTTAACCACAAGAACATAGGTGCAATCTAGCGTTCCATGCAAAACCACAAGGCGGGTTGCTTAGCGTTACCAAGAATCAGCAGGATGCTTGCTGAACCACAAGTGCTGAACCAATGCAAGTAAGAAAATTCTAAGAAGTGATTGCACTTTGCTTGTGCTTAAAGTAAAAATAACCTCGCTTAATACTTATACTGGTGGGAGGGAGATAGGTGGGGTTAAATGTGAAAAGTTCTATCTTTGCGTCGCGATAGGTAGATTGTAAGCCTTTCGCGTGGCCTGATTGGCCAAAGGGGGAGAGAGGGAAGTCGCGTCGGAAGCCTTAAAAATGAGCTGTCTGCGTACAGACTCTTCAGAAAGAGACACCTAGATGTTTCTTTCTCCATCTCTGCAGAAATGTATTCTTAAATAAAATCACTTGCTGCTTAGCTGCCTTGGTCTGAGTGGTCTATTGATCGTTCATATCAACAGTTAGCATCTTGGTTACCAACACTGTGTAATCTATCTTCACTTTCTATTAAGGAATTACCATGTTGAGTTCAGTCCTAGAGGAATCCTTTCCACCTCTGAGTGACATTGCCTTTCTAGCCACCTGTTCTTCTCAGCATGCTTGCAAAAAGGGGCAGGAGGCATGACACCTTTTCTCTCTATACACGTGCACTATAACTGGGTCCTTCCAAAACAGCAAGAAAATGGCAGCTCTGTAGGGCCTCAAAACCCAGTGGGTGAGCCTTCATAGTCCACCAGGGGGTGTTGAAGGCCTCTGCTCTGGATCATACCAACAACACTCACTGCTCTTGATCACACCAGCAACACCCACTTGTGGCTGAATGTGTTGCAGAGGAAGCATGGTAGTGGCAGGAAAACTTTCCTACAGATCCTCTCTGGTCTTCCTGGAAGATATTTGGAAAACACTGATGCAAGAAATAAGGATGAGGTGGACTAAATGAGCAATGGACTCATAATGGAACAAATAATTATATTTTACCTGGGATGACTTGTAAGGCTGGGGCTGAGTGAGTATTCTCTTGTGAAAGGAAAGGGGAGGATGAAATTGGGGGCAGGAGTGGTGAGAGAAATCTGAATTGTGATTACAGGAGAAGGCAAATTACAGAAGTAGGTGTGTTGGAGTCATGTTTGTCTTATTGTTCTCCCTGTCCTATTCTTAACTATGAGTTTCCAATGCAGGAAACTGCGTTGCTTCAGATTGTATAGCATTGCTATGTATCTTGAGCCCCAAGGATAGGGCAGGAGATACGTTTTTGGGCTTTCCCCCTCCGCATTGTCAGAAACCACTCAAGGACGTCAGTGCCCACAAGCAGTCAAACTCAATTTTTGTCTCCTCTGCAAAACAATAAATATTTCGTTGGTGGTCTCTCATGCAAAATTTAAAACATGTGCTGCACTCTTACCTTTGTGAGTCTGAGTAGCCCATGATTAGCGTGGGTGCTGTTCAGTGAATAAACTATGCAGCATTTCAAAATATTTCCTTAACTGGTTGAGGATGTATGGCTTCCTGCCTCAAGCTGTGGCATGATTCAATCTTTAGCATTGTTGTCACACAACCTTTTGGCACCCTGAATTCAGATGAGGTCTACTACTCCTAAACTAGCCCAATTTCCCCTCCCAAGATGTCATGTCCCAACGGTAGACTGCATCTGTATACTCAGTTGCAGACAAAATAAGTTAACTCTGAAACACAATACATCTCCCATTGGGACTCTGGTCTGTGGCACTTGACTACACTCTTCATGGTGCATGGCAAAAGAATTAGGACAGAAATCTCACATAGTATAGAGAAGATACTTCAAAAATTGATAAGCTGTCCATAGAAACTCAATTCTTACTCAAAAGTCCTTTGTGCTCAACTATAATGAATACGGGGTTCATTTTTTAAAGTGATACTTGCATAACATGAGAAGAAGATGTAGAATAAGATTCCCAATGTTTGTATTTTTCTATTCTGACTTCTTGTACAACTTGGGAGACAAGTTTAATTTATTGTGGTAGAGCTGGAGGTGAGCTGGCTAATTAATGAATGGGGGAAGCCTTCTGTAATGTAAGTCTGTCCTCGCATGTCAGTCTCTCTCTTTGCATGTGTTTGTTTAAATTCATGAACTTTTCTAGCTAAGAACCTACTTCACACCATGAATATTAGTCTGAAAGGTGTTGTAGGGCTGTCTGCTTAATTTTATGCACGAGACCAACACATCTATAATTTCTGAATTTGCCCCCCCCCCAAAAAAAAATTCTGAGAAATCCAGATAAAACTGCAATTTTGTGGCTTAACCTTTGACAAAATATAGTTATGGTGCAAGGGATAACCAGTGTATCTGATGCTCATATTCACAGGCTCACATCCAATTGAAATTTAGGCTTCAAAATTAATTAAAAAAACAGCTCTTGGCTCTAGTTGGGCTAAGAAATTGTACACAGAATCAGTCTCTGCAGATAGGACCTAGTTAGATTTGTTCTAGGGTTGCCAGGTCTCCTCTGGCTACCAGCAAGGGATGGGGTGGTAGGGTTGCCTGCTCAAAGTTGGGAAACTCTTGGAGATTTGTGGGTGGAGCCTGAGGAGTACAGGGACCTCAGTGGGGTATATTGCCATAGAGTTCACTTCCAAAGCATCCATTTTCTCCAGGGGAACTGATCTCTGTAGTCTGGAGATGAACTGTAATTCTGGAAGATCCCCAACCCCCAGCTGGAGGCTGGCATCCCTAATTTGTTCATTTCCTAAAATGCTGGGTCCATAGGCTGAAGGAACAGGCCAAGTGTCCAAGGTTTTGTTTTGTGTTTTCCTTTTTAGTATTTTTATTTTACTTTCTCTATACAACAGAAAAGAAAAGCATACTCTGAAACACAGAACACCTGCGATACAGGTAGAGTTGTCAACCTCCAGGTAGGATCTGGCAACCTTCCAGAATTACTACTAAACTCCAGACAATGTAGCTTTGTACACCTGGAGAAAATGTCTACTTTGAAGGGTCATTTCCCTCCCAAATCCCTGCTCTTCCCGGGCTCCACCCCCCAAATTTCCAGGTATAACCAGGAGTTGGCAACCCTAAATACAGATAGTCTAATATAATTTTACAACATACCCATGATTCATTATGTCATTCCAGATTTGTCCCAATTTATACATCTCCTGACCCCTTTGAAAAGCAACATTCAACCATTTAAATTTTTTCCTTAACTTCTGTATCAAATCACTTTTTCTTGCAAAAACAGATCTAGCTGATGTTATCTTATAAAGCAATAATTTGTTTGCCCCCTGGAAATAAAAATACATAGTTCAGAAGATCACAGGATACCAAGGAATTGTCCTACTGACTTCTGTTGATGCCAAAGCAACCATCTTCCAAACTTTTTGTGCATGAGGACATGTCCATCATATACAGATAAACTCTGTTTTTCCTGCCTTACAAAACAAATGGTCACCATATTGATTTTGATGCATCCTTGCTAAATGCCGAGGCAATAAATACCATTGATACATTTTAATTTATATCCTTGAACACCCTACTAATTGAAAAGGACATACCATGCAAAATTGCAGATAGCCATACATGATCACTCAGTGTATATCCTAATACTTTAGTTCATTCTAAAATAAAGTTTTTAGGGCCCTGTCATTCTTTATCCAATAAGACATAGTATAAATTAGAGAATATATGTTTGTGTTCCTCCGTCCCTTAAAATTACTCCCTCTTGTAATTTAAAAGTTTTAAAAACTTGACGTGGAGATACTGAAAAATTCTTGCTATTACTCCTTGAAACCCCAGTGATGCTCTGTTGTCACTTCTGGGTCCATGGGGAGTGACATCAGTGCCTCACCGGTGGCATCATTCCATCACTGTCGAGGGCCCCCACCACTGGTAAGTCTCTTGCTGGTTTCCAGGTCTCCATGGCTACCCTGTGACTGGCTAAAAGATTACCCAGTGAGCTTCAGGACTGTTTGGGATTTTGATGTCCCCAGTCATAGCTCACAGTGGTTCTCATGTTATATTCCTAACATCATTTTTCTTGCTAGAATGACATTAATTAATCCAAGTATGTATGTCTTTCTGCAGGGAGCTTTTTGACCAGTGATTACAGTTAACAAAGGCCTTTTTTGCATGGCTATTTCCCTTATGGTCACCCCTCCAATGACTTCGGATCTTTGTTTTGATTATGCATGCCGCTTCTGTCCCATCAGTGGTCTCCTTGCTCTCCCCCTGCATTTTCCAGTGTTTTGCCCACGTTTTCAGGGACCTGTTTTATCACAAATTTGAAAATGCGGGCAAAATGCAGGGAAATGCAGAGGGAGAGCGAGGCGACCTCTTGACGGTTGGAAACAGCATGCATGATCAAAACAAAGATCTGAAGTAGTTGGAGAGCTGACCACGAGAGAAGCAGCCACGCACAAAAGGCCAAAGCTTCATATACTCTATTTAGCTATTATGATGAGTGCAGATGGGAGCCTCCAATGATTGACCAAAAAACACCCTTTTCCTTTGTGGGAAGAGACCCTTCCCCTGCCAAATCCTGAAAGAGGTTCCAGCTGCTGAGCTGTCCCAAGGAATCTGCTTTTTCTCACAGACATGAAAAGTTCTTCAATCAGTGTTTGTTTGTGTTTTGTCAGCAGCTGTGCAGAGGTGTGGAGAGACAAAGCAAATGCTCTTGGGTCGGTAAATTTAGGTTTATTTAAACCTCTTTTATCTCTCCTTCACTCTTCCCAAGTCAGAGACTGGAATTTAGCCCTGGAGGTGCTTATGAACATGCACCTGTAAAACTGCATGTTCAAAACAAGGGATTTAAATTTCTTGGACTGAGTTACTCTTGAAAGACTTCATAACATCCAGGAATTGTATACAAATTTGTTGATTTTAAAATATATGGACCAATATAAAATCCTGGACTAGGCTCATAATTATCAGGTAATAAGTGCTGTGCTAACAGATGGCTAAAATGTGTGGTAATTTTTTGTTGTTGAGGGGATGACCTAAAATTATACAACTCCTCATTCTACCTGTCTGGGTTTTTCCTTGGCAGTACTATTGTTATCCCTTTTAAGTTGTTACAGTTTTGGAGGGCCAACTATGGGTTACAGATTACTCCATGCACGATCTTTTCTATTTGTGTAGTCTCCGTTTTGTATGAATAGGGCTGTGTGGTACACACAAAATATATGAAATGGAAACAGCATGTATTGAGAGGATTGCACAAAGCACTAAGTCTCCTAACAAACGGATGGCCTGCAAAATTGCAGTGACTGAAACGGGCTAATCTCTTCTTATCACCCACTTCTTGTTTTGGCTTAGTAGGACTGCTAACTCTTAAAATAAAAACCACTAGAGCTTGGGTGAGGCTGGTCACATAAGGGTATGGTCTTTCTGTATAATTTTCCCTGGGAGGGATTTAATGCTGTTGCCCAATGGCGCCCTGCTCCCAGACTCGTGCTGGTTGCTACTACTCTTCCAGGGCTCCAGAAGGCTGTGTCTGGGCCCTTTCCTCTCTGCTGAGCTGCGGCTGTGGCTCAGCTCTTCCTGGGTGCGCGCTCGCCTCTAGGCTCTGCCCCGCTCTTCCAGGGCGGTGGCTGAGCAGAGGACGAGTCCTGGAGAGATTTGTAGCCTGCTTGGATGGAATTAGGCTGTTTATGAATGAAAAAGGGCAAGAACATCCACAGCTCACTGATATGGCCTGGCTTACCAACCTCATGTTTTTTACAGATTTTACACAACGCTTCAATGCACTGAACAAACAACTACAAGGTGTAGGGAAAACAGCAGAAAGAATGTTTTGTGATATCAAAACATTTGAGAGAAAACTGCAGCTGAAATATTTTCCAAATCTAAAAATGCATTTCGAAAATTCTACAACATTTGCAGACAATCCTACAAGCCATCAGGAAATCTGCAAGGAATTTTCTAGCATTGTAGCAGCTGCAAAGGTGAATTTTAGTAACAGATTTTTACAGTTCCGTAAGATGGAGACAACCCTGTGTTTTCTTACTTCTCCAGATAAAGCCAAATTTGAAGAACTTGCTCTTTTCTGCCTACACTGGTTAGATTTAGAAAATCTGGAAATGGAACTAATAGAATTTCAAGAAAGCTCTATCTGGAAAAATAAATTCTATGACCTGCCTGAAACACTTGAGAAGATAGAAGGGATGCCAAAGGACAGCACAGTTAGTTCTGAAAATGAAATCCTTAAAGTGTGGAATTCTCTGCCAAATAATTTTAAGTCAATGAAAGCATTTGGGATTGCTTTCCTTACTTTGTTTGGATCATCGTATGCTTGTGAGCAGCTGTTTTCAGCTTTGAATTATATCAAATCTGACACCAGAAACAGGCTAACAGATGACCTGAGTGCTGCATGTGTTGCTCTCAAACTTACAAAGTATGAGCCAAGGTTAGACAAATTATCAGCATGCACACAACAGCAAAAATCACATTAATTCTTCAAAAAATTTGACGATGTCCTCAAAGATGTCACAAAAATGGTGAATTACATCATGGCTCGTGCTCTGAATTGTCGACAGTTTCAAGCACTTCTTGAGGAGGTTAAGGCTGAGCAGAGGACAAGTCCTGGAGAGATGCATGCCAAATGCAAACTTTTACCTTTCAATAAAAAGTTGTTTGTAACATTGAAAGTTCTGTTGTTGTGTTTTTCTTTTAAGGCAAAAGATGTGAATGTATGAGTTGTTTTTTCTAAACGAAAACCTCAATATTCAGGTTAAATTGCCACATTGGCACTTGGCGATAAATAAGTGGGTTTTGGGTTGCAGTTTGGGCACTCGGTCTCTAAAAGGTTCGCCATCACTGCTCTATCATGTCCTCTCCTAGTCAATGTTTTCTAAACTGAAAACTCTGAGACTCCTTAGATGTTCTTAGGAAAGGCACTCCAGTTCCTTCATCATTTTGGTTGTCCTCTTCTGCACTTTTCCAATCTCTGCAATACACTTTTTGAGATACAGCAGTCAGAATTGCACACAGTATTCCTTCCCTGTGATGTATGAAAAGCAACTGGAAAAAATCAAACTTTTCTAAATGCAGTGTGCACGACAGTTAAGAAAAAATACAACCCCCAAAATAAAACACACAAACCTGGCAAATCTGTGGCATGTATTTACTTAGGTAAGCTGCAAACTCTCCAATGAAATGGAAAGGGGAAACCATCGTAACCACGTGGTCTAAATACAGAGAAGTATGGACCTTGCACGTTTTCTCCCTTCTCTTATTTGTGAAGTCTTTGTCAAAGCCATTTGTCAGCATATAAAATTATTTGTTTAGTTCTGATGCAATTAAATGTAGTAAAACTTGATTTAATATATGGTAAAACAGGCAAACTCGATGTCAAACTTTGTTTCTGAAATCCAAATGTAAAATCTTGTAATTGAATTTCAACATCCAAAATGTGGAATCTGGTGAGGCTTTACAAGAATGTTCGTTTTGCTGCCATAAGACCAATTTAATACTTTTTTAATAAATGGATCACATCATGTTGAAACTGGCTCTCTGTGAGTGCTCAGAGAGGATTAGTTGGTGCTTACTGAGCTGGCCAGTAGTTGCATGTAAGGACACCAGAGTTGTTGCATTCCAGGGTGGAATGGCAGTTGTAGCATGAAAAGACAACACCACCATAGTGGTAGAAAAATACAGCAAGCAAAGTGCTAAAGAACGTCATTCTTTTTAAATAAATACAGACATTTTGAAATATGAAGCATCCTTTTCTTCCTTTCTATTCTCACCTTCTTTAGTTTTTAATAAGTGACCGTGACAGAGACCCACAATGTAACCTCCACTGCTCCAGATCCCAGACCAAGCCCCTCTGTGCCTCGGATGGCAGGACATATGAGTCAATGTGTGACTACCAGAGAGCAAAATGCAGGGACTCGAGTCTGAGTGTGGTTCATCGAGGCAGATGCAAAGGTAAGGAAACCAAAGGTAGTTTCCCATGACATGGGCTGGGAGTGTTCTGCTTTTTTTATTCTGATACAGGTTCTGGCATTAAACCAGGGAAGAACCTCGGTAATATCAGCTTCACTCAAGTAATGCTATCTAAATATCCCAGTAAATAGATAACGCAAGAGGTATGTGTGGGGGATGGTGATGGTGGTCAGTCATTTGACCAGTCAGAAAGATTTGATTAGTGGGGCAGTCCAATACTTTCACACAATTCTTTGTATTAGAACTATAGAAAGACCAATTAATCACTTAGGCTAATTAGAAAAACAGATTGGTTCACTGTCTAGCAAAACAATGAAATGAACTTTTAAAAGATTGTAATGGATAATTGTAACTTTTAAGAACGTTAGGCAATGTTTCCATACACACATACCTCACAGTAACAGCATTTTATTTTAAAACGTTAAAACAAATATGCAGTATATTAAGCCTATATAAAAAACCAGTCTAAAAACTTTTTATCACCCATGCTGGGGAGGATCAGAGCTACCACATGGGAATATACAGAGAGAGGAGAACCATAGTTGTAAGAAGTACTGTAGATAACCCCCTTCCCACAAAGCAGACAGCAGACCAAACTCTCCTGTTTAGAGATTTCTGCAGCTGTAACCAGTGACCAGAAAAATGTTGTGTTGCTGGCATCTTTGCTTTCAGAAGGGCTAGGGGGTAAGCAGCTCATCTTAACAAAATGCGCCACAATTAAATAAAATAGGTATGCTACAGCCTGAGCAGTGACATTCTTCGCTTTGTGGAATATTTAATATTGTTTTGCCATGGTAGTATAATCGGCAGTCAGCTTATCACTGTGTCCACCCAAAAGGCAGAGAATTTAAATTACCATTTTTACTTTCAAAATATCCTAAGTCTGCTAGTAGATAGCATTTGTGATGCTGGGTTTCAAAAGAATAGAAGGGAATGCCTTCCTAAATAATTTTTGTTGGAGTAGGTCACAATTTGCATGAATATCAGAGTGTCAATCTAGATGTCACTTGTAGCATATTTTCCCTCCTTAAAAGCAGCTTGGGGGTGGTGTTAAGTGACCGTCTGCTGCTTTATTCCCTCCCCACTTGCTGCTTCTCTGTTCCAAACTTCTCATTAAATTGCTTCACACTCATCTGAATTCACCGACAGTGCAATCCTAAACAAAGCTGCACCGTTCCAAGCCCGCTGATTTTAATGGACTTAGAAGGGTGTCATTCTGCTTAGGATGGCACTGTTAATAACCTGGGTGGCCCATGCTAGCCTGATCTTTAGGGTTGCCAGGTCCCTCTTCACCACTGGTGGGAGGTTTTTGGGGTGGAGCCTGAGGAGGGTGGGGATTGGGGAGGGGAGGGACTTCAATGCCATAGAGCCCAATTGCCAAAGCGGCCCTTTTCTCCAAGTGAACTGATCTCTATCTGCTGGAGATCAGTTGTAATAGCAGAAGATCTCCAGCTACTACCTGGAGGTTGGCAACACTACTAATCTTGTCAGATCTCAGAAACTAAGCAGGATCAGTCCTGGTTATTACTTGGATGAGAGACCATCAAAGAATGCTAGGGTCATTATGCAGAGGAAGGCCATGGCAAACCACCTCTGTTTATTTCTTGCCTTGAAAACCCTAGTGGGTCACCAAGTCAGCTGTGACTTGATGGCACTTTAAACACACAGTCTGTGAAAGACTAGATGAGAATTGTAACCATCAGTATGTCAACGATTTTAACTAATATTTCTGCTAGCACCTTTGATCTAGGAAATGAAGAAAGCAGTACAACTATAATGTGTACACTTCAGACAGAAATGATGTTTATTAGTGAGCTGGAGACCGTTGTGTTTTCCTTGGCGTGTTCTTGCTAAGCAACAGGATCTACCCACCTGAGATATGCAGCAAAATATGTCAGCAGTGGATCTAATCTCAGGTCTTTCAAATTGAGAAAAGTAATCTGTCCGTTTAAGAAGCTTCAGCCGGTCCTAGCTTGGCAGGGTCCAGAAAGTGGTGGTAGGAAGTAGTACTTAGGAGATTATTACTTTTTCTCCCTGGCTTTTTGCCTGTGAGGTTCTGCAAGGTTCTCTCTTGTCTCCTGTGCTGTGTGGTATCTGACTTGTGGAGGCCATTAGGATGCATGGGTTACAGAATTACTGGTAAGTTTGATACCCAACTTTATCACTGACTAGTATCTGATGAGAGAGACTACTGAGGCGGCAATGGCCGGGTGAAGGTGAAATCACAGGAGTTTAATTTAGATGAGGAGATGCTTTTTGTCAAAGGATCCAGCTTACACTGATAAAACTGCATCCTTTGCTGGAGAAGTCTGATCTAGTCAAATGTGCATGTTCTAGTAAATCCCAAACTGTACTGTTGTAATGTATTGTATGATAAACTACCTTAAAAAAAACCAGTTAATAAAAAATGTGGCTATCTGCATATTGGTTTGGATCCCACTGAAAATCTCTGGTGACAGAAGGATTTCTTCCTCCCTCCTCCTTGCTACTTGCCTGAAATGCCACTCCAGAGAGACAGGGGATCCCCAGGAGGGGGGGAGTCAGAGGTCTGTTTCAGGAATAGGAAATCAGTGAAAATGTCCTCCTTCCATCAGTGGAAATGATTGGTGATATAAAATCCATTGTCTGGAGCTATTTCTTCTTTATCTGATGGCTCCCAAAACCCGATTGACTACAGTGCCATGACTCTAGAAAGGCTCCATTAGTCATGTTGTTTAAAGGATGAATTGGACTTTAAAAATAACATATAAAGCAAATGAACCTACATAATGGGTACACTTGTTAATACTAATAGAAACTACTGCTTGAAGGTTAATATCAGCATCCAAGGTCTTTCATTGGAGCGATATTATCATAAAAATGCTGTGATTGTTACACTGGTACTTTCCATTTAGACTTCACAGAAAGGGGTCACTGTACACAGATAGAAGATGAAGCTTTGCCCAATTATGTGTTCATCTGTAGAAGGCCAGCCATTTTTGAAAGTAACAACATGTCTCGGTAGCTATTGCTAGGTTTATAAAATGTCTCTCCCAGGATCCAAAGACTATTTCTGTAGCATCCTGTAGGGTTGCCAGGTGTCCAGTCTTGAACTGGACAGTTCCCTTTCTGTCCAGTAAATAAATTGAAAAAATACTGAACATATAAATGTCCATGATTTTCAAATAAAGGAAGCAATCAGTCACTGCAGCCCGGTTCCATACATGCACTCTTTCTTTCCTTTGTAGCTTGATAAAGCGGCAACACCCCTGTCTGCTTGTTCTCCACTGCAGACAGCAAGGTTTGAAAAGAACCGAATCTACCACTCAGCGGCCAGGCAGGACACTTCCAGAGAAATGATACTGGCTCAACCGGCAGGGGAAAATGGGAGGAAAGTGTGATATTAGTAGTGCTTAGCATGTCAGACAAGGACTGAGGAGATCCTGGTTACGATTGTCAACTGCCTGGAGAAAAATGGCTTAATAGGATCTTAACAAAACTAAATCTCCATGCCATTTAAAGCTTCAGTGGCTCATTTCCACACATAAACTGCTATTAAAGGGACAGGGCCTTTTTATCATGTGTGTTGGGGGGAGGGTGTTGACCAATTTTTATCAAGTGCATCCAGTATTTTTGTTGAAACCATCTGGCAACCCTAAGCAATCAGCTATGTAACTTAATTATTGACTACTGGTATATGCCAGGAAAAGATCTGGTATAGCGGTTATCTCAACTGTTCAACAACAGAATCATGAATAATGTGACATTTCTCATCATTTTCACTGTTGACTTGGTCAAAAAGTTGCCCAGTGTCAGAAATATAAACTTTTCTTACCAAGGTTTTTTTTTTAAAAAAACACCCTATGTCCTGCAAACAGAGGGTGGTTATTGGGCATTAACGCAAAATTAACAACGTAACATGTACTTTTAGTAGGACAGAATGTTAAGCAGCCCTTTATCACAAACAGATTCTGGCCTACCAGAGAAATTTTCTATGTATAAATGTGGTACAGCAAAATACCATTTTTGCTGGCCTTTTCTTGGGGCAGCCTTGTGATAGAATATGATAGCCCTGCCGGTTCCCCCCCCCTTGCTTACTCATACTTAAATTCCAAGGACTTTTCTTTTTCTGCACAGATGCTGGTCAAAGCAAATGCCGACTGGAAAGAGCCCAAGCACTGGACCAAGCGAAGAAGCCCCAGGAAGCAGTCTTCATTCCAGAGTGTAGTGATGATGGATCATTCACCCAAGTAAGAGTTCTTCAATTTGTGCTTTTTTCCCCCCTTTCCATAGAGGCATCTCTTGACAAAATATATTGAATTGTGGACTTGGTCCTTTCTCACTTAAAGGAACAATTTAAACGCAAGTGTATGCGTTCTCCAGCAACACAATACCTTTCTTTTTTCCTCCAACGTCTGTATCCCAGTACAAGGTGTATTTTGAAGGCAATAGAAAGGTGAAGATAAATGACTAATGAGAATTGAGTATGAGGCAATGAAATGGTAATATATAGCACAGAAAGGGCGAGAGTGTGATGGCTTAACTTGTAGTATTAATCAGAACAGCAGGTACTTTGAAGGGTAAAGTGGGTATAGCTTTTCTAGGCATTGTGTGTGCTAAGTGCTGTCAAGTTCCTTATGACTTATGGCAACCCTATGAATTAATGACCTCCAAACTGTCCTATCATTAACAGCCTTGGCCAGGTCTTGCAGACTGAGGGCCGT
This sequence comes from Euleptes europaea, assembly GCF_029931775.1. Taxonomy (NCBI): domain Eukaryota; kingdom Metazoa; phylum Chordata; class Lepidosauria; order Squamata; family Sphaerodactylidae; genus Euleptes; species Euleptes europaea. The sequence goes on along the minus strand of NC_079317.1, from coordinate 55,985,178 downwards.
GGCTTCCTTTATTGAATCAATCCATCTCATGTTGGGTCTTCCTCTTTTCCTGCTGCCTTCAACTATTCCAACATTCCTAGCATTATTGTTTTTTTCCAGTGACTCTTGTACTTTGGTCACATTATGAGAAGACAATACCCTCAGTTTAGTCATTCTAGCTTCTAAGGAGAGTTCAAGGTTGATTTGATCTAAGCATTAGGATAACATATAAAGGAACATGCAAGGACTTATGAGGGATAGCAAAATCCTTTTCTTCCTGCTTGCCCCTGCTTCCTTTCCTGTAATTCCAGGCCTCAGCAAAATTGCTTTAGGCTTCTTAGACAAATCAAAATGGTAGCCAAGATCTTGCAATACTCTGGCATGTTTACACTTTTCCAGTTTTATTCAACCCAATTTCTTTACTTTGGAAACCTATATGCTTGCAGAAAGCTAGCATACCTAGCATTAGGGCAGGCCACTAATGGTTTATTAAATCTATATTTATTGAGGAAAGGCAGGTAAACAGGATAGGTAGAGTTTTTCTAATTAGCTGGGAAATTCCAAGCAGAACACATCCTATTTGTTGTCTTTACTAAGTGTAAAGTAGTTCTGCATTCTCCATTAAGCTGAAATGTGAAATCCACAAAAAATTCTAATATCTTATTTCTCAGTCCTATAAATTATCAACAATATGATAAAAACATTTCTATCTTTGTGCCAAGTCCTTACTCTGTATGTCCCCCAAAATACTTTGAGTGCAAAAATATTTCCTTTATGCACAGATGCAAGCATAAAATTTGAGATTACAGAGGATATAGGAAGGGGCAAAATAGATTGCGCCTCCCCACCCCACAAAAATGTGACCCTTTTGCTATTGCATGCAGTAGTCCTGCTGAGAATTCTCTAACCACAGTATCCCCCGAAGACTGAAAGTGTTTTCTTCTTCTTCTTGTGGACAATGTTTTCCTGAATGTCAAATGAATGTTTTTCTTCCCCTATTCCCTTGTTGTTGAAAGAACTAGGGAAGTTGTTTGTTTGTTTTTTCATTTCTTATCTGCCATTGGATATAATTTCTTATCAAAATCTCTGCAGGAAGGGGGGAAGGGAATCACTGCCCCTCTAGAACAGTGGTTCCCAACCTTTTTTTGACCAGGGACCACTAGGACTTTTTTGTTCGGTGCAGGGACCCCAAGGTTCAAAATAAAAATTCTGAGAATTTGAAAATAAACTTTAATCATAACTGTTAGTTAAACATTAAACTTAGAATAATATTTGAATAAATATTTTTATAATAGAGAACTTTTAATTGAAAATATTAATTTATTATGGGTTTAGAACTTTGTTTCGCGGACCTTAATTTAGTTCTCGCGGACCCCTGGGGGTCCACGGACCCCTGGTTGGGAACCAGTGCTCTAGAACATCAGGGATTTAAAAGTTTTTGTTTTGACATTCTGGTGTAATGCAGTTCTGGACAGTTTCATCTTGATATTTAGCTTATTTCCCCCCTAAAATGGAATTATTATTATTTTCCTGCTGACCCCGTGCAGCTGTAGACCTGTACAGCCTTAATTAAAGGTTTCTACCTAAGTCTTTGTCATCCTTCTTTGCAATGGAGAGTGTCTTCTTGAAGAGTTCAATACAACCAGTCAATACATCTAGAGAACACAGAAGTTTGCATTGGATGCTCACAGCCATAGAAGTCTTTCCATCAGGCAACTCTTAGCTTGGTGCTTCATGTCACTGAACATGAGCCCTTGGAATAGGGCAATCTATTTGTTTAAGGGCAAGTAATTACTTCTGAAAGGATGAAAAGTGAAGAGGGTGGTCTTATAGAGAACTACAAGTGGGGGATCTACAAATACTTGCTTATGTGGGGGGAGCAATCTCATTTTCCTCTGTATTCCCCCCACCATTTCTTTCTTTGACCTGGAAGCCCTCATAGCATCTTCCTTTTTCCTGCTTCCTCCTCTTTTCACCCACCAGCCAACCTACCTTTGTCTGCTCCTCTGTCTTCAGCTCTCCCTTATTCCCTCCACTAGCAGCCTCTTCCTGGGAAAAGCCCGGCTCTGTTGCATGATGGATGGATGGTGAGTCCTCAGGGGAGGGGTGGTAGAACCCTTTCAAGGGTTTTTTTGGGGGTCCAAATCCTCCTCTGCTGCTTCCTGGTTTTGCTTTACAGAAACTAAAACTTGGAGGGCTCAGGAATATTGTTAAGACTGCCTAGCAACCTCCAAACTAGCAACTGAACACTCAGTGGGGATTCTTTTCCTTTAAGCTTCAGGTGTTATTTCGGGGAGTTTTGTGTGTGTGTGTGAGATCTCTCTCTCTCTCTCTCTCTCTCTCTCTCTGTAACTCACTCACTCACTCACTCACTCACTCACTCACTCACTCACTCACTCACTCACTGTTTTTTGGAAAATCTAGGTCTTCTGCAAACCACTATCTATCCCTAGTTCCATTTTGCTGATTAATCCACGCCGTATGGCCCAGATTGGAATTAGGTATATGATGTTTCAGCCTACTGGTGTACCTGCAGCTGGAATACAAAGGCAGTCATGGACAATGGCAGATGTCCTTCCAAGTTAAAACTATGGCACTTCTTCTGGGTCTCTAAAGTAAATGTAGTTTTAGGCAAACATCTTATTCACTTGCTTGGCACTATCCTTACATATTGAAGGATGCTTGCAGCCAGAGGCTTGCAGCCATCCTGCTCATCATGTTGTTCAGAATATCAATATTAGACTTCTCTACTGTTGCTATTTGTAAACACAGCTCACATAGGGTTGCGAGCTCCAGGTTGGCAAACACCTGGAGATTTTTGGGGAGGAGCCTGAGGAGGGCAGAGTTTGGAGAGGGGAGAGACTTCAATGCCATAACGTTCAATTGCCAAAGCGGCCATTTTCTCCAGGTGAACTGATCTCTATTGGCTGGAGATCAGTTGTAATAGCAGGAGATCTCCAGCTGCTACCTGGAGGTTGGCAACCCTAAGCTCACACCATACTGTTATAAGGTAAAGACCACCCTGTTTTTAGCTGGGGAGAAGATACAGTAGCCATGTGCAAGGGAAGAAGAATAGACACACTGCATTACAGCATTGTCACTAAGCAATAGCATACTGGGCCAAATGATGAATCCAGATCAGCTCCTGTGTTTTCCATAAATACACATTCTCTGTTTTCTCTTCTCTAGAAGAATGAAGTGGAAACAAATCACCCCTTGATATGTGTCGGTCAGTTTTTAATGGAGGATCCTGCCAGCTTGTTAAAATGTTTATATAGTCCTTTGAAATCTCACTCTGGCATCTTCAGTGAGGAACTGAACAGACCCCAACAAAGGCTCTATTCTCCCACAGGAGCCTGCCAGTGGCTACAGTTTTAATGTTTTCATATTGTAATGAATTTTATGAGTGCAGGAATTTATTTAAGGCCCAGTGGCTGAAGTGTTGGCTTTTGTTCTATTTTGCATACTGTAATTGACATGTCTGACATGACAGAGGGTTGTAATAGTGGTTTCAATTAATTTGGGAAATGGTGACAGAGCAGTTCTGTTGTTAAAGTTTGAGCCAGGAGCTTTGATCTTCCCACAGAAAGAAGATATTGTGTTGAACATTTGTATGCTAGTATGTATAAAAGCATGTGCAGCCATCAAAGATCTTGTATAGCGAAGTGGACAAGATTGGTCATCATTCCTGATTATAGTCTTAACTCAGCCACATACTTCCTGAGTGGCTTTGACACTGAGTGCCAACAATCGGTAATATTTATTTGTGGTTGAAAATGCATTGTGGTTTAGTTTTGTCAATAACATCTCCTCTGCAAACTTTTGTAGATAATTCTTGTATTACAGTGATACTCCCCTGGTGGCTTAAAAGAAATAGCATGAATGTATTTGAAGTCCTGGAAAGCTTAGGTACTGTGTTGTGTTATTATTTGTCATACTGAATCACTTGGGGAAAGCTGATGAATCCCAGAGATAAGAAAGACAAATGGATTGTGAAGATGGCGAGGGGACCCATGGGGACCCATGGGGGTGGGGAGATCATCCCCTCCCCCAAGCTCCAGCTTGCCTGTGCTGGTTCACTTCATTTCTTCTGCTTGTGTAAGATTATGCCATGCTTGGAAAATCCAAGCCTGGTCCAGGAGAGCTTAGAATGCCAGCTAAATCCTGCTTACACTCTGATATGCCTTCAACATTTTGTTGACAGCCAGTGACGGGCAACCAGCAGGAATTGGGGAGGGGAGATGTGGGGGCCACTGTTGGGTGATGGTGTTGCATCACTCCAGGAATGGTGTTACCCCACTCTAGGAATCTCTGGAAATTTTGTGATAAAACTACTGCAACACATGACTGCATTGTTAGCGAATGTACAGTTTTTGAAAACAATGGTAAATACTATCATTGGAGTTCTTGCAATGTAAGAAATTTTATCAAAGGGTTGTAGTCTTTTTTCCAGAAATAGTTCCTTTTATGTTTCCATTTTGTTTGCTTTCCATCTCCTAAAATGATCTAGATGCTGGTACAGATCGGAAAGCTCATTTTTAACTGCTGAAATGGTGGGAGATACAGCTGGAATTAATTTTCATATTTATCTCATATTTTAAGTAAAATGTTAACTTTTGCCAATGGTTTCCTCAGTAAAAGCAGCTAGCATTTTGCCCAGAAGACACTATCCTGTTTCCATTAGCCTTTCTGATCATGTTATTAGCATAAGAATAATATATAATTTGGTATACCATATCCATGTTATTAATCAGATTGATATACAATTTATTTTACTGCAATAATGGAACTCATCTTTCAAAAGACATTTTTCCCCAAAGGTGCACAGATGCGATTTAAAAATGCAATAAATCAAAAAACATACAATATTAAAATAATGTTCCACCAACTGATGTTTCTGAACTCCTTTCAAAGACACTCCCCCAAGAGCATGTTATAGTAGTCTTACCTAGATAAATTAAAATTATCCTGGATGGCAATAATGTTTCATAAATATTTTAAAAGTAATAAATTTGTTACATATATTCCTGAATATCCGGTGGTCTGTCTCGTTCATTTTAAATTGTCCCTAATCTGTGATAGTTCCAGATGGGTAGCTGCATTCAGGACCGGCCTTCCATAAGTGCCAGAGATAGAAGGGTGCCAAAAGAGGCTTACAACAGGCTCCAGTGTAGGGTTGCCAGGTCCCTCTTCGCTATTGGCAGGAGGTTTTTGGGGCAGAGCCTGAGGAAGGTGGGGTTTGGGGAGGGGAGGGACTTCAGTGCCATAGAGTCCAATTGCCAAAGCAGCCATTTTCTCCAGGGGAACTGATCTCTATCGGCTGGAGATCAGTTGTAATATCAGGAGATCTCCAGCTATTATCTGGAGGTTATAGAAAAAACAGACACCACTGTACTGATACTGCAAAGTTAGGAAATTAGCACAGGAGCAAAACTACGTGTAATCAAAGTGCAAAAATATCTATTTGTGAGCTACCAACATAACATCATACATCACAACAATCTACAGTCTGTACATCAGTATCCATAGTTTACATGTTCATAGCATGTCCTTGCATAATTATGTGCAAGGCAATATCAAGCTGGTATCATCGAGAAGTAAAGCCAGAGTAGAAAGGGGATACGGCCGTTTCAATATTCTTCTGTCCAGTTCTTCCTCAGTCCCCTAAAATGTCAATCTTATATTATTCCAGCTTCAATAATTCATGAGTGCATTCAGAAATTCAGGATAGTCGCCTAGTTCCACGCAGGGATACACAAAAATGTAGCAGTCTGAACTCGGTTGCCTGGAGATCAATTGTAACAGCACCCTGCCCCAGCCCCTTGCCAGCCAGCAGCCTTCACCTCATGCAAGATGGGTACAAACTACTGCAAGCCACTGGCTTTCACTCTTCCTCCCTCCTCCCATTGCAGTGGGTGGTGCCAGCTGTGCTGTTTTAGCCTCCCAGCCCACCACTGGTTGTACAGATGAGGACTGCAACTCCCAGGATGGTGGTAGCAAATGAGGCCCTATTCTCGCCCTAGGCAGGCCGCAGCTCTTGTTCTCTTTCCTCTTGGGTCTCTTTTCTCTGACAGAGGTTGCTTAAGCCCTAGGCTCTTTGTGGCTCTTTCCTTCTCCTCCAACCATCTTTCTCAGTCTGCCCCTGCCTCTCTGTTACACTTCTCCTTTCCCCGGTGCTGAGAAAGGGAAGGAGAATGACTAGGGTTGCCAGGTGCAATTGTCCACCAATCCATCCAGCCGCTTCGGCGCAGTGATTGTGTGCATGTGCGGCTGCGTGCACACAATGACATCACTTCTGGTTTTACTTCTGGAATCACTGCATCGCCATGCCTGCTTTAGCACTCAACCCCCAAAATGCTTCTCCTGCTGCTTGGACCCTTGTGGATGAATATGGAACCCAGATGAGGTTCTGGTCTCAACATTAAACAAGCTTTGCAATTAGGGTTGCCTGGTCTGACAACTAGCTGGGGGAGGGGAATGGGGGCAGCAGTCAGTAACTGTGTGATCTCACTTCCAGGAAAACCCATAAGCATTGCCAGAAAATCTATGGTTAAATGTCACTTCCTGGCCTGAACACATGAAGCTGCCTTATACTGAATCAGACCCTTGGTCCATCAAAGTCAGTACTGTCTACTCTGACCAGCAACTGCTCTCCAGGGTCTCAGGCAGAGATCTTTCACATCACCTACCTGCCTAGTCCCTTTCACTGGAGATGCTGGGGATTGAACCTGGGACCTTCTGCACACCAAGCAGATGCTCGACCACTGAGCCACAGCCCCTCCCCATATGGTCTTTCCATATTGTTCTATCATAGAGGTTCTGGCGATTTGTAAAAAGGAGTAACATCACTTCTGGGTTTTCCCGGAAGTATTGTTATACTGTTGCTGATTTCTTTTGTTTTTTCTTTCTCCCACTGGAAACCAGACTGCCGGTGGGCAAGGCCCTCTGCAGATTGGAGGTCTCTTGCCTCCATTGGGCACAAGACAACCTTATTTGCGGTAATAAAAGAAAGCACAAATTCTGTCTTCAGCTTCTATGCCAGTCAATCCACGCAATAAAGAAATGTATCAAAACAGATTTCCCCATATGTCTTCATAATTATAAGGATTTATTGTTTGTTTGTTGTTTTTTTTTTTTTAAAAAAATCTGAATCAACCCCCACAGGTGCTGGACGGCAAGACCAAATCTAGGCAAATCTCAGTTATTTGAGCCATATGGCAACTCCATCCCCTGACAATGATTTTGGCAAGACCCATTCATTGGGGGGAGGGTTGGGGTCACTGGGGATGTGGGGGAGAGGTAGTTGTTAATTTCCTGCATTGGGCAGGGGGTTGGACTAGATGACCCTGGTGGTCCCTTCCAACTCTATGATTCTATTATTCTATCTGGCCGCCATTAATTGCTTTTTCAATGAAGAGTTTTGCCAAGATAAATCTTTTATACTAATATAGGCTTCTTGAGTAGCATACAAATTGTTATAGTATTGTCTTTTCTAAGAAGGCCAGTGATATTATTTAGGTATCCTATTAGCCAACTAACTACCATGTTCTTTGTGTGATACTAACCGTATGTGTGTGTGAAGTGCCCTCAAGTTGCAGCTGACTTATGGCGACCCCTTTTAGGGTTTTCAAGGCAAGAAACTAAACGAGGTGGTTTGCCATTGCCTTCTGCTGCATAGCAACCCTGGTATTCCTTGGTGGTCTCCCATCAAAATATTAACCAGGGCTGACTCTGCTTAGCTTCTGAGATTTGACAAGACCTGGCTAGCTGGGCCATCCAGGTCAGGGCAATACTGACCTTAGATTAATATAAAAATGTAAGCACATTTATTTTGGACGCAAGTTTTATTTACAGTGAAAGGAATGCCAGGAAAATGATTTTAGAAGTGATGTGTTATTGCATGCCTGTTGAAATTCATGGTAGTCTTTCCCTCTTCCCTTAGGGAAAAAAGAAAAGACAAAAAAGTGGCAATTTTAGAATGAGGTTATTTTAGAATGTGGTTATTTTAGAATGGTTTTAATTATCTACTTCACAGCAGAATGAAGTCTTCTCCATGTCTGGTACATTGGAAGGAAACACTCTTAATTATGTGGCTTTATAAGCACTGCTTGGTAATTAAGCCAGTTGTTTATTGAATTTGTGAGAACTGGTGTTAAAAACATTTCTCTGATTTGACCAATAACAGTTGGAAATGCTGTTGAATTGTCATTTAGTACCTATAGTATGGAAAATGCAGTATATTTTGAAATTTTCCACTTTGAAAGCTATTCTCCCTTCATAGGTCATATGCCAAACTGTGAATGTTTGCTATCTGCCATCACATAAAATGTTGTCTTTGGCTATACAAGTACAAAGGTGTCCAAAACATGAAAGGTTGGTTCAGACATAATTCTGCTACTTTTGTAATACCATCATTTGCATTGTTTGACATATCATGTCTAATACTTTTTGCTTTGTTTCAAATGTTTGTAATCTTAGTCTGTTGCATTGTTTATTAGCTGCCTCATCCTATTGATTTCATTGATTTACATTGTGTAATCTGCCTTCTATCTCAGTGATAAAGGTGGACTATAAATAAAGCAAATAAATAAATAAAATAATGTCCTCCTCTCTTCCCTTCTCTGTTGTAATTCACTTAGTTCCTCTTTACTACCAAACGTAGTTTGCCATTTGAATTTGGTTAGCAATCCTGATTCTGAGGGTTAGTACAAATTTGTAAGTTTGGATATAACTGCAAGCTATACTAAGCTAAAACATAATTTCTATATTGTCAAGGCATAGTTTCATAGCACCCAGTTTGGAGTTCTGAACCAATCTAGCTGTTATGGAGTATACTTAGCGTACCCACCAAAAACAGTCAGGAATATAATTTTTGATTATTAGGTGTGTGTAGAACTGGGTAAGTCATGTCACTTGTTTTCCTTTAATGTTTGGGTTGGGTCTGTGTATTGCGAGGGAAGGGGTGCAGATGAGATCTTTGCTTGAGAGCTCATGATAACTCTCTGGCTAAAGCAATTGCCCTTTCCCTGAAATTCCATACTGACCACCTCAACTCATTTTAGATGCTTGTGAGATTGCAGGACACAGTAAAGCCTTATATTAAAAAATGTGAAACCGAGACATTTCTTTTTCCTTCTCACAAAAAAAAATATTGTGTGACCTTTAACTGGATGATCTACCCTGTTGCTGGCACAGAACCTTTTCTATTCTCTTTAGCACAGGTGTGAGTGGATACTGAGAAATGAATGATTTACTAGTATGCTTCCTCTTTCTCCCAAAACAGGTGCAGTGTCACACTTACACTGGGTATTGCTGGTGTGTCACTCCAGATGGCAAACCCATCAGCGGCTCTTCTGTTCAGAACAAAACTCCTGTGTGTTCAGGTACTGTGAGCTGAGAAAAATAATTCGCTTATTTTGATACAGAAGTGACAAGGTGAGAGAGCAAACTCTTTAATTTTTAATTCAGATGCCTAGAATCCTTCATGCAACCAAAGATTAGGCCCAAGCTCAGAGAATTCAACTCAGGTTAACAGTATTTGCATGCTGTAATATATCTGTTTTCATAAGCTGTAGATGAGTTCTAGGTTAGGAAGCTGGAACTGTAGTAGTTGTAGCACATCATTCCATACCTTTTTGTCAGTAAAATGGAAGATATTTTAAGAGGAAAGTAGCTTTTTGATCCTATCAAACATGTATATTCTCTGTGCAGAGAGTCTGAATGTGTGTGTGATTAGGCACTTGTCCAACAGAAATATTTTAGGAAAGAAGTAAACTAAATAGATATCGAATAAGACTTTAAAAATCACATCTAAATTAGTTTTCTAAATCCTGCCACAAACTACATCTTCTAGCCACTGCAGGTATCTTTTTTTTTTTGCTTCCCCCACCCCATCAGTTTTGCTTGTTCTCTTTGTCCTAAGTGCTTAGTGCTATAGAATTCCACAGAAGGGTCTGACTAATCAAAAACCAGTCACTGGTAGGGTTGTGCATAATGATATACCCGAACCAAAAATAAACCTGAAATTAGCTGTTTTGGCAATATTCAGGTTTTCGGTCGACAGAATACCAAAACCTGGGAATCTGCTCAAAGCCAAAGAGATATTTGGCTTTCCCGAGTTTTGGCTATTCGCCTTTGCTCACATGCACAGCTCTGTGCTTTCTCCCATTTTTCTATCTTTGACTGATTTTGTTGGGGCCCTTTTGAGGAAGGGGTCTTGGAATCAGAGCCAGCTTGGTCAGACCAAACTAGTCTGGAAGGGTCATTTTAAAAGACAGGGTTCACCCAGTCCCACCTGGAGGAATATAACCTCCAACTAAAAAATGGCTGCTTCTACAGCTACTTATTGGGCTTTTGAAGAAGACTCCTCACCCACTTGGATGAGCAATCTCCTTCACAAGAGCTGCTTTGGTCATGACTTCAGCAGGCTCCGATATCACCTCCCTGAAAACCTGCTCCCAAACTGAAGGTCACCCTGAGTAGAGGCTTCATTTCCCCACACTGTGACCATCTCTTGAAATCAGATTTTTGATTACTATAATAAAGGACTGTTCACAGGGTGTCATTTGCCACCAAAATAAATGTTTTCCATGCCTTATTTTTCTTGCATTTAAGCCATTTTCCTCAGTTTGGAAGTTAATTTGCATGGACATCATGCTATGCACCCCAGCCCTTTCTGGCAGTCCTTGGCAACGCTGAACTTCTGAACCTGAAAACCAATGGACAGCTTGGTTCGCAAATGTCTGGAGGATGGGGGTGACCCCTTTGCAGGCCCATAAAATTGGACCCACTGTCCCAAAGTTCACCAGACTTCGGTGTCCGTCTAAGGAGAGTCCGTTGCAGCTATGCTGCAAACTTGGTGACCCTACCTCCAAAAATGCCCCCACAGGAGCTTCGGAAAAAAATTCCTATAGACTATAATGGACCCAATTTTTTTTTGGTAAACCCAGAAATAAAGCCAAAATACCCCTTTACTGGTATTATTCCATCTTATTCTGGGTTTACTGGGAAAAAAGAGCCCAATAAACCCAAACCCGAAATTTACCATTTTTTTTTTTTTTTGCACGACCCTAGTCACTGGTATAAAAATCTTAGGAGCAGAAATACAGGGCTTGACGTAACGTTTGGTAACCTGGACCAAAGGCCAGCTGCTTCCCTCTTTCCACCTGTGTGTTTCCTCTGGGGTCGTGCCACCTTTCTCTGCTGGCATTTGTAGGATTCAGGAATATGCTGAGTGTCTTCTTAGGTATAAAGAGCATAACTGTATTCAGAACAAGGAGAATCAAAGAAAGGAGTCCTTCATAACAGCTTCCCAGTTCAGAGCCATAAATAAATCCTGGTATGAAACCGCTCCAGATACTGGTACCTGAAACTGCAATAAAACATGGAGTAGGCTTCTAAATTTACAGCATTTGGCCATGTCATTCAAAGTGCCACCTTTCAAGTCCTACCACCACCACCTGGCATGGTAGCTTGAAAATCCTCCTTTGTGTAACACCTGGAGACCAATGTTCTCTCCTTGTCGGTTTAGTTTCTCCTTGATGTACAAGCTCAAATACCTTGCAATGGTCCCAACAAAAAAATCTGGTGCTGTACCAAAGTGGCTGGTGAAGCAGCAATATATTTTGGTACCACTGACGCTTTCTAGTTGCTCTTTCAAGGCATGGCATCTGAGGCAAATGTTCCATTTGCTTATATGTCGAACTGGGCTTGTGGAGGTAATAACAGAATGCTTCACTTGCATAGTTTCTTAACGCATCTGTTTTCTTCTCTTTAAGGTTCAGTAACTGACAAGCCATTAGGACAGGGTAATTCTGGGAGAAAAGGTGAGTGGAGTTCTGTGCTCTCATGAAGTGAGGTTAGTAGGAGGGTTGGTTGGTGTAGGGCCGTCCTTGAGCCATGTTGGAGCTTCTCATAACAAAAAATGATTAAGTTAAAAGAATACCATACCATTAAATTTGAGTCACAAGTACTACTTGTATGAAGAAGATGGCTACATCTCATAAGAAAACAGAATCTTAGCAGAAGATTCTAAAGATAGCCTTGTGCAGTTTTAATACATTCCGAGAGTGGGAGAGGGAGAGAGAGGGAGAGGGGGGGAGAGAGTATGGAAAGTTTGCATGGTGGTCAGAGGCCCTTAGTAATGTGGAGAGAACACTGGTCAGTTCTTCCAAGTGTGGAATCTTCAAAGGTGTTTTCTTTCCTAACACCATTACTTTCTGATGTCACTGACTCATCAAGTTGTAAGTATTTTGAATGTTTTGGTTGAATTCGACAGAGAGACGATCTGATCAAACCAAAGCATTATTGCAACACTCAACCTCAAATCTCTTCCATTTCTCACAAACAGTTCCTCTACAAAGTGGCAGAACAGTTGTGAATATTTTTGCAACAAGATCTGGCACTAGTTCAGCCCATCAGGTTCCCCCATTCATGCAGAGTATTTAAAGAAGCCTAAGAAATAGCTTGACAACTATATATTTCAGTCAATGCTTGTTATGCTTGTAGAATTAAAAAAATAGTTTTGAATTAAGTTTTCTGTATGTCTGCTGTGGAGACATAGAAGTCATGCTGTAGTTATGTAAATTTAGAAGCAAGAGCTAGATTGTTGAATCCAATTCTATAGGAAATTTTACATTCTACAATTCCTTGTAAAAGAACCTGTCTTTTAGGAAGCAAGGACCCAGAGGTAAAACATTTCAGTAATAACTTCTCAAAATTATAGCAACTATACAAAATATCCTAATTAGTTTAATAAATCGATATAGCAATTGTACTGTTATATATGTTTAATTATAAATGGGTTTATTTTTAATATTCGTCCTCTAGAATTCTTAATTTGTATTGCTGATGTATCGTGCATTAAATTATTTTGTGTGCTTTCCCACAAAAAGTTGTATTTTTGTTTATATGGTATATGGCTAATGCATTTAAATAAATATTTCATTTGCAATACTTCTGCCCAATGATTCCAACTTTCCAGATTTCTGAGGTCAACAATAAAGGCATTTAAAACATGGTATCTTGGGAATAATAACTGAAGATGTGTTCCATTGGTTGTCAGTTTTCATTGTAGTGGCAAGCTACAGCAAGTTATAATATAACGTGGCCATAATGGCTGTTCACCATAAAAACTTAATGGAAGCAACCTCCTTCAGAGGCATATTTCTGATTACCAGAAGCAGGCGAAAAACAATGAGAGATATATATGCTGTTTTCATGCCATGTTTGTGAGCATCTCAGGAGAGATTTGACTTTTCATAGTTGGAATTCTGGGCAAGGTAGCTCTTTGATCTGTTAAGGGAATTTTCTGTGTCACTCTAAGTAAGAATACAAATATAAAAGGTAAAGGTCCCCTGTGCAAGCACCAGGTCATTCCTGACCCATGGGGTGACGTCACATCCCGACGTTTCCAAGGCAGACTTTGTTTGCGGGGTGGTTTGCCAGTGCCTTCCCCAGTCATCTTCCCTTTACCCCCAGCAAGCTGGGTACTCATTTCACCGACCTCGGAAGGATGGAAGGCTGAGTCGACCTTGAGCCGGCTACCTGAAACCAACTTCCGTTGGGATCGAACTCAGGTCGTGAGCAGAGCTTTTGACTGCAGTACTGCAGCTTAACACTCTGCGCCACGGGGCTCCTAATACAAATATAGTAAGTAAATAAATATGTTCTATGCAATCTCAGATGTGAGGAGAATAAATTAATGTCTTCATAGCATGACAAATATAAGGAAAACTTGCCAAAGAATGTTGCTTGGAATACATTAAAGTCTTACATTTAGGTTTCACTGAAGTCCATGCTGTATTTAAAAAAAAAAATTTAAGTGATCCAAAAATATATATCTGTCTATATTGCTTTCATTTCATGGATCAAACTCATCATTTGGTTCAATGTTTTCAGTCCCTATAATCCAGGGTTCTAAGATTATGAAGGCCACTGTTCACACAGAGGATTGGCGTAGGTTGGATACTCGCAAGAAAAGCAATCAAACAAAACACTTCTTCAGAAAGTGTTTTCTGCTGTAGTCTTGCCAGCACATCTGCATGCTTAAGGACAACAATTTGTGATGATTGGCAGGGAAGCAAGATCTGCTTCAGTTTGAATAAACCACATAGTGACATTTGATGTAGCTTCACCTCTGTATTTCCCCCCTCACAAAATACGCTTGGTAAATGTATGGAACTGTAGTATCCCAGGAAAGGGACTCTAGGCCATTCACTAGGGGAGGGGCTGTGGCTCAGTGGTAGAGCATCTGCTTGGCATGCAGAAGGTCCCAGGTTCAATCCCCAGCATCTCCAGTGAAAGGGACTAGGCAAGTAGGTGATGTGAAAGACCTCTTCCTGAGACCCTGGAGAGCCATTGCTGGTCAGAGTAGACAGACTGACTTTGATGGACCAAGAGTCTGATTCAGTATAAGGCAGCTTCATGTGTTCATGTGTCCATGTGTTGGCCACCATATATGAAACCAAGTGCACAGCCCATTTTTTATCTACAAAGTGAACTGAGCTCAGGACCAACCTGTTTCCAGCAGAAGCTGGCTCTGCAGAGTGCTGATTAACTGTGTCTTTTGGCAGACATGAAGCCATCCCTCTCCTTGCTCAGAGTTTAAAACCAAAGTGTGAAAATCTTAATCCCAAAGTCTAATTGGTAAAAACCCAAAGTCTAATTGGCTTAAAAACGGGCTATTGAATAAATGATTAATTAGGGCATGAAATGATTCCACAGCATGGTGTGCGTGTGTATGTCAAAAGTCTGCACTACTGTTAGAGCGCGGTATATGTAGCAATAGAGGAGTGAGGGCTTGGAGCAGGAAAGCTTGCCTTGCAGCAGGAAACATACATTAGTTTGGGAAGGAAGGCCCATCTATGCCCAGACCAATTATTTTGTTCTCCTTAGTGGAGGGGCTTTTAAGGCTCGAAGAAGAAAGGCTGTTGATGAGTTGCTGAGGAAAATGCAATGCTAGACCATAAGTCTTCCAATTCATTGTTAATTCTCTTTTCTCACAGAGCATCTTTATTATGCAACAGAGAAAAATCCATTCCCCTTTTCCTAAGCCAAATACTGTATAGATCTCATTGCTGCAAAGATGCGGAATTTATCTGTTCCAAAATGGATTCTTGTATCAGCCTTTTGGCTTGTCTAAAATGTATAGCTGGTTTGCCTTTTTAGCAATATTTCTTCAACTCTGTACATCACCTTGAAAGTGAGAATAACACTTGAAGTTTATAGAACCTCTTGCTCATTCAGCTCTTGGATTAACCACTTATGACCTTTAATCCTTCTCATATGTGGTTGATGTAAAGCAGATCACCTCAGCTCTTTGTTGCCATGTGCTGAATGGTGAATTGACTGAAGCTTGACAATATTTTTATGTCTGTCTCCATCCTTGTGGCACTGCCCTTTTGTTGAACTTTCCCATTTATTTGCCATGCTAGTGGTCTTGGAAGAAAATTGTCGCACTGCAGGAATGTGTTTTTCCCCTTTTCAGTATTCCTCATAAACTAGTTTGCCTTTTCAAAATCAAGGTAGTATATTCTTCTAATTTAACATGAAAAGGATATAAGCAAGCAAGAGCTGAAGTCACCCACACTGGCTGTTCCCATTCCTTAAATAATGTTGCATAAGATTCTGCTCCTTGTGCAGTTTGGAGACCAGCCAAAAGAGAAAAGATTCTTTCCTCCACTCAATAAACCTACTAAGGTAGCTGCTACCTGTATGCCCTTGCCTTTGGCAGCACTGACCTTAAGTTTCTTGATTGTTGTTTACTAAAACATTAAATGTATTAAAATACCCAATATGGGATAGAAATGATAAAAATAGCTGCGTTGTCTTGAATGTTAGAGTTGCTCTCAGGGTGATCTGCTTTGAACCCACTAAGCTTGTCTTGAATATGTAGTTCTTCCAATCTCATCCTGCCCTTCTATTGCCCTATTTCTTACCTGTGAAATAATTCAACCTCCCATTGCCTCCATATCACAGCTCACTCTGATGGATCCAAAACCTGTGTTCTGCTAATGACCGAGTTTTCTACTGATGCCAGGAGCAGTCAGCATTGCTGTGGCAGAGGAAGGCTCCTTGTGCCAGGCTGGCAGAAGACTCCTTGTAAAGGCACCTAGCCAAATAGATAATCAGATCCAGTCCAGTGTGATTAATTTTCTATCTTACATAGATCTTACATAGTCCCCTGTGCAAGTACCGGGTCATTACTGACCCATGGGATGACGTCACATCCCAACGTTTACTAGGCAGACTATGTTTTATGAGATGGTTTGCCATTGCCTTCCCCAGTCATCTACACTTTACCCCCAGAAAGCTTGGGTACTCATTTTACCAACCTCGGAAGAATGGAAGGCTGAGTCAACCTTGAGCCGGCTACCTGAAACTGACTTCCATCAGGATCGAACTCTGGTCGTGAGCAGAGCTTTTAACTGCAGTACTGCAGCTTACCACTCTGCACCATGGGGCTCTCTACATGCATCTTACCTCATATTTTACAATGGATCTTTGCTGCCATTTGCTGTTTATATTGGTTCTGCTCTAGCCATTGATATTTCTTGACTGTCTCTTTTGAGCTTTATCTACATGACTTGCCTCTTTTGAGCATTATCTACATCTCAGCTCCAGAGTTGCCAGATATTGAACTTTTGCTCTTGACTGGATGTAGCATTTTAGATACGTATTTCATCTTTTTCCTACCTCAATTAAGTCTAATATTTTGAAATGTGACTAATATTAATTTCTTTTTTCCCTTAGGGAATCAGGAGAGGTTTATGTGAGCAGATTAATTGTATAGTCTCTCACAAAGGAAGTTCACATTCCTTTGAATTAAAATTTCTTGATTTCTAGACCATGGATCTGGCACAACATATTCAGAATGGGTTGTTTTTTTTAAAGAGGGTGGGGAGAAACAGGTGTTTGCCTTTGGCACAAAATCATCCACTGTTAGTTCAGTTGGAATCTAGCAATCCTTCTTTTTGTAGTAAGCAAATTCCAAAAGTTCCAGAGTCAGTGGAGAATCCTTCACAAAGGGAATGGTTTGTTGAACAGAAATGTGATAATTCCTTCCTCAGTTGGACTTAAATGCCAGAGTAAGATCACCCACTTTTCTTCTTTTAAGCAAATTTGCTAGCAATCTCAGTTAGAAAGAAAGTTTATGCATTTGACAAAAATGTCCTCTCGTCCATGAAAAGTCATGTCAGAATAAACGTTAGCCTTTAAGATGCTACTGAACTATTTGTCCTCACTTGCTAGTATAAGCCAGGAAGGGTTATGGACATACTTAAATATATATATATATGAATAGTGACTTTGGCTTGCTACCAAGTTAAAAAAAAAGGACTTAAACACCCACCCCATTTTATCCATGAGTGCCGGAACAGAAATGCAGCCATTAGGAAGAAGTACTTTATTAGGCAGGGAAAACAGGGGCTTTGTTGAAAGACTTCTGAGATGGCATATAGTAGGTTCTTGGTCTTCTATGCAGATTTTTAAGGGGGGATGTAAAAAGGTAAAGGTCTCCTGCGCAAGCACCAGGTCATTTCTGACCCATGGGGTGACATCACATCCCG
Organism: Euleptes europaea; assembly: GCF_029931775.1. Taxonomy (NCBI): domain Eukaryota; kingdom Metazoa; phylum Chordata; class Lepidosauria; order Squamata; family Sphaerodactylidae; genus Euleptes; species Euleptes europaea. The sequence goes on along the minus strand of NC_079317.1, from coordinate 55,967,632 downwards.
ACATTTCCAAGGCAGACTTTTTGTTTGCGGGGTGGTTTGCCAGCGCCTTCCCCAGTCATCTTCCCTTTACCCCCAGCAAGCTTTTACTGACCTCGGAAGGATGGAAGGCTGAGTCAACCTTGAGCCGGCTACCTGAAACCGACTTCCGTTGGGATCGTTGTGAGCAGAGCTTTTGACTGCAGTACTGCAGCTTAACACTCTGCGCCACAGGGCTCCTCAGTGCAAAAAAGGTTGCCTTGTGGAACCATCCTAATGCCTGGGAACGGTAATCATTTGTACCTCTTTCTGTCAAGCTTTTGTTGTGGTGGTGAACTGCAATAAGAAGTCAACACTCATTTATGAAAATATTAATGTGGGGCTGATCTAATGTTATTTTTTAAGGCCCCCAGATAAACACTGAAAAAGAATTCTCTGTTCTTTACATTTTGTTAGATGGAGAAAACCACCTGCACAGTAAAGAGAGGACCAAACCTCCCTCTGATCTGCCAGAAAAGAGTATACTGGGCTGAGATTTGAGTAAACAGGTTTTTTAAAAATTTGAAATCTGATGACTTAAAAAACCGCATCAAGCATTGTACAAGTGTTGGGTTCATTAGTGAGCTAGAGGAACAGATTCTTTGGTTCAGGAAGTGGTGACTGCCTAGGAAGATCTGTGAGCCTGGCATCTGTTTTGCGAATAGGAATGCTGATAGAAAATTGGTGACAGCATAAATACATACATTATACGCATGTGTGTTTGGAAAAGCAGCTGACTTAGTTTGATTGGACAGTTCTTCTTGGAGGGGGTTATGTTATCTATAACTGGCAACCACATTTAACTGAGAGTTTACTCATCTTAATTTCTACAGAAAAATGGAGTGATGGTAACTTGTTTCTTTACAACTGTCTTCCAGAAATGATTACGTATATGATATGTGATGACTTCTAGGGATATGTTCTGTCCTTGTGAATTTTTCACTTTCTTTCCTTACTGAATTCAACAGTGACAGTTTCCTTTAGTTATAGTTTTTGTCGTGGCGTTGTTAGATTGATTATATTCCATTTATACCTGTGACAACCAGACATATCTTCAGTTGAAATTGGTGGATTCCACCCAGTTTCCATCTACAAAAAAAACCCCTGTCAAAAACGAGAAGGCAATGCTGTGTTTTTGTGAACCTGCCCTTTCTGTCTCCCCTCACAAGCAACACAGACCTAATTGATGAAATGTCCCATTCTCTTCTCTGAGGACATGAAAAGGCATATTGTAAGCCCCCAAATTCAGTCTGGTTGTCAGCCAGAAATAGGTCTCTAAAGGCAGCGGGAGGGAGGGAGAAAAGGGTTGAGAAGAGAAAGTACACTTTGCAGTGGTTTTGCCTAGGTTCACCACACATGGCTGGAGATGTAAAGAGGGTATTATGGCTCTTAAGCATGCAGGTGTCAGAAGGAAGGCAGTTTGTGTGTCCGTGTGTCTGGGAGGAATTAGGCAAAAAAAATTGGACTATTTACTTAAACCTCTGGAACAGCCTTTTCTCTCTCCTGTTTTTCTTTTTGTGTTTAACAGACTGCTTTACAGGGGGCACGTGTGGTAATTAACACATGCAGCTGTAGGGCTTCAACCATATGGCTGAATTTCAAATGGCCATTGATCTGGGAAACTGGCTGCTCTCCCCACCCCCACTCTGCAACCCAAGGCCTTGAAGATGTGAGGGAGATTTTATGGAGAGACTTTACTTCAGAAAGAGACTGTTGGGCTGAGGCGAGAGTAGCTTAAAGGCATGGGGTGTTCTCTAAGGTGCCTTTAACTGCATGTAAAATTCTGAAACCCACATAAAAATATAAGAACATGAGACTTTTTAAAAAGAGAGGTATTAATTCAGAATCCTGTTCTAACAGGCAAAGAGGCTGTGCTTAAGCCCACCTTTTCACTGCACTGCTATTTTCAAGAAGAAATGGGAAACCCTTTTTACCTCACTAGGTATGTTTAAACATTTTCCACAGACATGATCTGTATAATTCTTATCCTTTAGTTTTTGAACGGTGTCTCTGTAGTGTCTAGCACACTTCACATATATCAACCAGTTTTGCCACCAAAGTCTTTCTTTAATTTGTTGCTGAAAGAGAGAAATTGAGGAACAGAATGTATTGGAGAGAAACAGCTCTGACCTCACAAAAATCCCTCCATAGCATGGAAACTTTCTCATATTCCCATTTCTTTAGAGAAACTGGAAGCTGGCTCAGAAGGTATTGTTTGAGGTAGTGAGCTATGGAAGATACAAGGCTGCGACCACATGCCTTGGTCTGAGAAGACAGCACAGCCGACATTCGCTCCATCCCTCCATTCATTCATTTAGAGAATTTATATGCTGCCTTCCTAGAGTCCTTCTCAAGGTGACTCACAAGTAACCTTCCCCATAAATCATAAAAATTACATAAATTATCAATATAAAAACAACTAAGACATTAAAAACAACCCAGGGGCATAGAACCTGCATAAAACAACTATTCAACAGCTTAAAATATCTATAAACAGACCTCAGATCAGTAGCAGAGCATTCAGCTAAAAAGATATAACCCCTTAGTTAAAGCCTAGGTAAAAAAATGTTTGGCCTGTTGCCTAAAAGACTATATGATGGGCACCAGGTGAGCCTTCAGGGGTAGGACATTCTAAAGGCAAGGTGCCACCAAAGAAGATGCCTCTAGCATTTCCTCCTGCCCTTCAGAAAAGGTAGAGCATTGGCACAGATTCCTTTCCAGCATGTGTGGTTTGCAGGGAACAGTGGATGTTTTGAAAGAAGAAAAAGAGTTGGTTTTTATATGCCCGCTTTCTCTACCACTTAAGGAAGAATCAAACTGGCTTACAATCACCTTCCCTTCCCCTCCCCACAATAGACACCCTGTGAGGTAGGTGGGGCTGAGAGAGTGTGACTAGCCCAAGGTCACCATCTGGCTTTGTGTGTTGGAGTAAGGAAACAAATCCAGTTCTCCAGATCAGAGTCCACTGCTCCAAACCACCACTCTTAACCACTACACCATGCAACCACTACACTACCCTGGCCACAATATGCTCCATATGGATGATCTCATGGCTAAACAGGATTTTTTTTTAAAGAAGGGGAAAACTTTTCAGTTTGCCACAACAGCAAAAGCTGATACAACTTCATAGCCTGAATTAGCAGCCTGACTTCAGAGAGGTTTTATATCATGGATGGCAAATGCAGCAATATTGCTGGGATATATGTTTACTTTTTATTATCTTCAAATACAAATTTAATGTACCTGGTAGTATCTGCTTTAACATGATGAAGAATTCCTCTCTCAAGACGAATTTTGTAAGAAAGCGAGACTCCAAGACAGTCAGCATTGCTTAATGGTTAGAATGTTGGACTAGGACAGTGATGGCGAACCTTTTAGAGACTGAGTGCCCAAACTGCAACCCAAAACGCACTAATTTATCGCCAATTTATCGCCAAGTGCCAATACGGCAATTTAACCTGAATACTGAGGTTTTAGTTTAGAAAAAACAACTCATACATTCACATATTTTGATTGATATTCCCTTCTTGGGGAATTTGCATAAATAAGAGGCTTAAAGCTGGGCTGGCTAAGGGCAAGGAAGACTCCTCTATGATCATAGAATCATAGAGTTGGAAATTTCTTCTAGAAATGAGGCTTGGGGGAAGCTAGGTAGACAGACAGAGATACATCCTGGCATGACAGGAGGGTCAAAGATATGGCCCACGTCTGAGAACAAAGCCACTGTAGTACCAGCCACATGGGACACCTGAAGCTTCATGGACCTTTGTCTATCAAGATCAGTACTGTCTACTCACTGCAAAGCAGGTGTTCTACCGTTGAAACATGTCCCCCACCCCCAGCTCCTCAAGTACTTCTGAATTCCATAGATTTCAAGGGGAGAAAAGTATTTTCTTCTATTTAGCTCTCAGACTGAAACCAAGAGGACTAAAGGCCAAACCACACATTAGGCTAAAGATCCATTACGAGATCTCCACATGGTTTTTTCACCCTAAAATGCAGCCATAGGGACAGACCACACTGGGCTGGGAGGATAGTAACTTTCTTCATTTTCCCAATTAAAAATGTCCTCCCCAACTGGGTGGCTATTGTTCCTGGTAGACAAATCTTTTTCTGTCTTCTTTCCTTGCCAGGAGATAATTGTACCTGGTGTGGAGGGGAGGGTTCAGTTGAGACGTTAGTACCTTGTTGTCTCTGTAAAGGGCCTTTTTAAAACAGCTGCACCCTGAGACCAAGTTCAGAATTAGATATATAGGTGAGTCAGCATGGCACTTAACATTCTGTAAGGGGGAAAAACAATGTTGATGTTTGAAAAGGCAGTTGGAATGGGGTGAAGAGAGTCAGTTGAATGGTAAGGGATGATGAGAAGCTGACAGAGTAAGCAGGGATAAAAAGAAAAAAGGCAGAGCAATCAATGTGGTAATACCTACCTAGGAAAGCAGAATGGAAGAAACTGAAGACGGGCGGGGCCCCCAAACTGAAGACAGGCGGGCCCCCGACAAACAGCTGAGCTCCCCGTCCAAACTGAAGATGGGCGGGGGCCGACAGGGAGAGAGAGGGAGCAGCTTGCCCCTGCTCCTCGCGTGCCCACAGAGAGGGCTCAACTTACCTCTTGTGACACGCGTGCCATAGGTTCGCCAACACGGGACTAGGATCTCTAGGAGGCCAAAGTCTACTACCATGGAAGATTGTGGGTTAATCTGGGGCTAGGCACTCCTTATAGAGGTTGTTGTGAGGATAAAATGGAGGAAGGGAAATTATGTCGTAAATCACTTTGGGTACCTACGGAGGATTTTAAAAATCTGGGTTTAAATATCTAACTTAACCCCCCCTTATTTATGCTACTTTTAGTTATTACTTATGTTCAAGAAGAAAGCTTTTCCTTAAATCCCATCATATAATTTTCAATTGGAATAGTTCTAACAATCTGAAAATAATCTTGTTTTGGGGAGAGTGGCATTGCTGAAACAGTGTCTCTCTCTTCATTAATAAAGATAAGGTAGGGTAGGGTGTGCAGCAGTTTTGTGCAGCAGTTCTTCAGCAGTCTCTCACATAAACTGTGCTGACCCGGCTATTTGGACTCAGGGGATTCAGCAGAAGGATAGTTCAGGTCTCTGCTGAATCAGCATGCCTAACATAGAGATGTTTGTTCTCTGCTTAAGTTAGTAAAAATGACACATCTTTCTACTACTACTTGCAAGCTCATCTGCCTATATGGGCCTGCCTAATTAATTAGGAAAGGACACACACAATTGGTTTTTGCAGTAACCCTACCAATACCCTTTTCTGTCAATATACCATTAGGAGAACTAGCAGAGTACATTCCAAACTGAAAGATGCAATTTTGATGCTTCTAATGAACAATTCTTTGAGTGTGCATTAGATGTTGACTGAAATCAAAGTCACTTTAAGGCATTTGTAGCACAGGCATATGCAGCACAGATACTAACTAGACTGGTTATACATCTGCATGAAATAATACAGGGAAATTGGCAGGTGTGTAGGGCAAGTGACAGAAGCTAGAGAGATGGTGTATGTGCTTGTAGAGGCACACACACTCAGTCGCAAAATGTCTATAATTAGAAGTTTTCACAGAAGATTACATTTGGGGGTTTTTAGCTTCATAATTTAAAGTGAGATCAATGTTTGGAAGAAATATGTAATAATTTTCTTTAGTGCACATACCTTGGTTCAGGAAACTGGGAAGAAGAAAATTTTCCCAGGCATATTAGTACTACACCTGATATCTAACTGATAATTTGAAGCAATCCAGAAATGCTTAACTAAATAGAAGGTTTGCAATTGGATTTGGGTAGGTTGTAGAAAAGTGCTCTATATATGAATCGAACAGTCAAATTTTTCAAAGAAATACCATTTGTAAGAGAAGCCTAGCAGCTCTAGAGGGTCCTTTTTGACACATCCCTTTTAAAGAACTGCTACCAGGAAGAGAGAGCGCTTTGTCTGTGGTCAGAATAAACTCATTGTACACCCAGACAATTAACTCTTCAATCGACTTGCCAACCTCTTTAAAGCTACTATGCTCCCTCTCTGTCTATCTCAAGCTCTATTCAGACACCATTTTTGTTTTGTTTATTATTATTTTTAAAAGTCCTTCATTGGAATAGCTGGAGCGGATCAACATTGTCCTCACAATGGCATTTATCTCCAGCCGGCAGTGAATGTGTCAATCAGGAATCAAAAAGCCAAACAGAAGAGGCTTTGAATCGTGTCATCGGGGGTCGAAGTGACTTCCAGCTGTCTCTGCATTGGACAGCCTTTCTTGCATGCTAAAGAATTGCACTGTCTGCTGCAGAAGCACGCTGGCTGGCTATGCTGGATGACAAATTCTTCAAGGCATGAGGGATTCTCTCCCCTCCCTCCCCCACACAAATTGATGCACCTGCAAGGGAGATATTGGGGGCCCGGGGAAAGGGAGAGGGACTAATGAGTTCCAGAAAGTTAATGGAAGTGACTGCTTTCAACTTGGGTGATGATCCTTACAGCATATTGTTGCAATTAGCATTGGTAACTTTTGTAAAGAACCAAGTTACTGTTTTATTTCAAAAGTGCAATTTTCTGTTTAGGGTTTGAATGTCAGGTACCTTGAATATTAGAGCCTTTGGATTCTAGCAGAGCCTAAAATTGATGCGTTCTGATACAACGAGTGGTATTAATTCAAAAGTGTATCCCTTTTAAAGCAAACCTTTCAAAACCCAGAATCTCCTCTCCCTGCAGTCTCATATAACTTTGACCTTGTGCAACTGGCAATTCTGTTTAGCTGAAGTAGGACTGTATCTGTAATTCTCTTAAATGTCTTTGAAGTAATTTGTATTAAATTATTATAGAGCTTGTGGATGGAAGTTTTTTCTTTGAGGAAGATGAAGAATGTAGGTAACATTTTAAAAATTTGGACTGGTTTTGCCGCTCATTTTCTATCATTTTCTCCTTTTCACTTCTCAGGTGAATTGCTGGGAGATACATCTAACAGAACAGTGTGCCCTTTAATAGATATTGTGGAAAATTTTATTCAGTAGGACCTAACAGAGCAGTGAAAATGTTTTTTATGTTTTATAAACCACTGGTTATTACGAAGGTGCGAGTGAACATATTGCTTATTTGTTTACAAAAATCTCTCTAAACCATGTCTGCTTCCCTCCAGAGAGGTCTTCTTTTACCCCCTGACTACCAAAATCCCTCATAATGTAAATTCACCAGGAAGGGAAAAGTAATTCCACTAAGTAGAGCACTCAGCCCATGTCCTATCTCTTGGGTTGCCTTCATTATCATACAAAATGGCTTTATTGCCCTGAAGTCTAGAAATTAGAGAAATTGGGAAGGGGAAGAATTGGTGCTGTCTTTTGACCAGACTGCTTGTCAGTGCGGTTTGAGCTTAACCTTGAGCATTCACAGAGTGTAGACTCAACATTCACAAAATAGACAATTCTTACAGATACTTGGGTAATGTGTCATTTCATCATGAGCTAAACCTATGCTTTTCCACAACATTATTCCTTTCTCTGTAGCCTTTCCTGCCCTGGTCTCCATGACTAGTTTTGACACCAGGGCCAACAAAGAATTCCAAATATTCTATGATTAATCTTTTAAAAATTTGTCTAGTTGGATGTGAGTTAGAGGAATGTTCTGCAGTGTGTCTCTGAAGTGTGAGCTCTAATCTTTTCTTCTTATCCTCTTCCTATTTTGCTGGTGATCAACTTGTTTTCCCCAAGTGAACTGTTACAGGAATGACAGGAATGCCTTCTAGGACTGTGCTGTTGTGTACTTTTGTAGCTGTCCTAGTGTCTCTGTCCCTCTTGCCTTGCAAAAAGCTGTTCCTCGGGGGATTATTCCCCCTGACATGCGAATCTTCGCCTGGGAGAGGGCATGAGTTTTCTGCTGGGGTTTTGTTTGCTTAGTGAGCTGTGAAGGTACCTGAGTGGTATGGTTTGAGTGGTCCTTCTTTTCCTTGAAGGATGATAGTTGAACCCACATCTGCAGAGCTTCCTGGAGTGGGTAGTTATAGGGCTGCTTGTACTGGGATGCCACAGTCTTTTTACAGTGGAAGTTGCTTTGTTTTTTTTGCTTTTCCCCTTGTTGTGTTCTCTGTATGGATGGGGCAGGTTGATGCCAGGGAGATGTGCCAGCAGCACAGTGTTTGTTTTGCTGCTTCCATTAGGGATGTGCATTTGGATCTATCCAGTTCAAATATACATCTGAAAATATCATATTGGCATTTTCTGGATATATTCAGGTATCCGGATGGTATCCGGGATTTTCTGGGATACTAGGAAATAGGTCCCAAAAAAATCCCAGAAATATTTGGGAGTAACTGGGAATATCAGGAGCCAGCATTTTAACACCCCCAGGATTTTTTCCCCTTTGATTTCACTGTGTGTCTGTTTTACCAGGGCTTGGTATTGCTTGCTGTGTTGGTTTGACTTTGATTCTGTCATTTGAAATTGTTTTTGTTGGTCTTGCAACAGTGTGTTATTTTCTTGAATTGGTTTGTGTTGGGTTTGTAGTTTGCAGTGGAGTCTCTGTTTGGACATTGCCTTGGATTTCTCTCTAATTTCACATTTGTTGGGTGTGCAATAGAATTCCTACTAGGTTTGGCTTGGAGGATTCTGTTGTTTGATATTGGCTTGGATTCCCAGGTTGTACATTTGTTTTGTTAGGTTTGCTGTATTGTCCTGCACTTCTGCTGGGATTCCCTGGTTCTGCATTGGTTCTTTGGGCTTGTTGGTTCTTTATGCTTTTAGAGGCTTTTAGCCAGTTGTTGCTGTGCTTGCTCTCATGTATTTGGCTATTCATTCCCCTGGAGAAAGCACAGAATTCCTCCTACATAGAAAACAATGGAGGATGGCTTGGGTGCCTTGTTCTGGGGCCCATAGGTCCAATAGGTCCAGTTCACTTGAAAATTGGGGTTATTTAATGGATGGGCACCAGCAGTTCTGTTGCAATTTTGGTGCCATTTGCTCAAACAACAACAACAACAACAGCTCCTCCAGTCCTCCGGAAAGATTCCTCATAAGGAATAATGGAGCTGAATAATATTGGAATCTTTGGGGGGGGGGAACCTGATTCCAAATACCAGTTTGTTATTTGGATCTTTGATAACTGGAAATACCAATATTTTGTGACTCCCTGATATCTGGATCAAAAAAATACTGATTTTCTGAGGTGCACATCCCCGGCTTCCATACAGGATTGCTGTACCGTGATTGGTGTCACTATGGACTCCAGTTGCTATGCACATCAATCTTTTTTCCTTTTTTTCCCCAGACTAACTATGCCAGCACCAGCCTTGGTCTTAGGACTAAAATGTGAACAGTCATTATTTAATAAACACCACAAATAATTAAAGCTTACAGTCATAGAAACACTGACCCCAACTACACATCCCTCACCACATTGACTTTTAAATAATATGTTTCTTTAGTCACCTTTCTTTTTTTATCTCTTTCCTGCTCCGTTCATGGGAAATTTTGGTTTTTGAATGGAACAAGGATGCTAGATTTCTATATGTGGAAACAGTTTTTTAGGATTAGCAGCATGTAGATAGTTACCAGTTTATGATAATTGGACAGGGTTTTTGTTTATAAATGCTGCCTATCATTCATTATAATCCATAATGGTTTTGTGACTGATATTTCTTTGTGTATATTTTGTGCCAGGGCATGAGGACACAAAAACTGTGACAATGTCTTTAAAGCCACAGTGTGCAGTAAACATCCACTCTGATATTCTAACCAATCAATGGTTCTCCAGTTTTGTTTTGTTTTGCCCATGATATTTTTTTCATTCTTCTTGAACATGATTTCATTAACAGCAACCGTATATGCAGGGATGCACATATGAGACTGAGTGCTCTGGAGCACTCTGGAGCAAACCCTAAATCCAAATGCTTGTGGCATGGAACTCTCCCTGCAATGAACCAGACTTTAAAGTCTAAGCATCCATGGAATGAAGGAGAAGATTTCACAAGGAAAGCATGAATTTGCCCCATGTCCTTCATCCTGTGGCCAGATTTCAATACTGATTATTTTTCATGAGGTTTACATTTGTTAAGGATTTCATTTGGGTCAAGCTGTAATGAGAAATGTTCTATTTTTTTCCTCTGGGAATGGAGAATTTCTGGATAAGGGAAGGCAATAAGAGAGCTTTTTTTTGTTCATTCTTTTGCTAAAACTAGGTTGATGTTAGATGTAGCCATGTAAATATTAGAAATAGTATATTATTGTGAGTATTGTGGCCTAATGCCTCTATAACAGAGAGTGATGCCAAATTCCTTGTGGGTAAGTTTAAAAAAATACTGTCTTCCAATGAAATCTAACAAAGAGACTTGAAGGGATTTTGTAGTTTTCAACCAGATTCTTGTTCTAGTTCTAACAACCGCTGGCTTGTCTCCATCAGCTCCATTCTTTTGGGCTTTCTGGCAGTGGAAGAGGCTCCTCACATCAGCAGAAAGGTCCCTATTCAGTAGAACAGAAGCATTAGGTGCAAACCATTATTTACATGCATCATCATCATTTATTAATTGTTTACATGGTAACATTGTACTGCGGTACCCATTAATTCACTTTTTGGAATAGTTAAGTGACTGGCTCTGTGTATATAGTAACAAATGCAGAGAGAGCTCATCCCCAAAAATGTTTCAAAATGTGGAATGGGCCACCTGTCCATAAGACTGGTTACTATATCTAAAAGACATGTAACAGCCACATTAAAAATGGTTCTATGAATCAGGCCATACTGTCCAAGATATGTCCAGCTGATCTTAAAAATGGTCATTCCCTACCTCTCTCTGTTGTGCAGATCCATGACATCTTTACTTCAGGAAAAGTGGAATGTTTGTTGGGGGTGGGGAGTTGTAATGTGATGATAGGAGATAGCAAAGATTTCCTAATTCTAAAAAGCACATTTCATAAAGCACCTTTGTTGTTATTTTCTGATCCTTCTTTTTTCCCTATATGTCTTTGTTCTTCTTTCTCATGGACTTGGCCGGGCCATGTAAAACTCCCAATCATTCAACAGTACTGGAGAGTAGATAGTATTTACCTCAATAATGGTAGTTTCTTTTCGATTCTTTTTAACTCTCAATTCAGATGATGGTTCGAAGCCAACACCTACCATGGAGACCCAACCTGTTTTTGATGGAGAAGGTAAGTACAATATCCAAATATTTAGATATTTCCATTTTTAAAAAGCCCACCCACAACACCTTACAAAATATTCAGGGTCAATTCAGGTGTTTAACATTGTGAAACAGCTGTATCCTTCTAAGTCTACAGACTTCTGTGGTCTTTAAAAGGGTATAACTCTGCTTAGAATACCACTGTAAGTAATTCATATTTTTTCTTTTGCTTCCAGTCTCTTCCTGGGTCTGAAAATAATGCTTTTGTGAACTGGGTCCATTGTTATTTTCTGATCATAACGATTGAAATCGATGACAACTGTCTCATTTATGTAGCTAGTTAGTCATAAGGTACCATAGCTGCATATAAGAAAACAAAACAGCTACTTTGGAGCATCTGAACCATCCCATAGCATAAGTATTTTGATGATAAAAAGACATTTCTGAATCTATTTCTGTCACTGGAACTTAAAACATAATAAAAAAATACAATCTACATTTGTGGGGGGGGGTGGAGGCTGCTAGTATTAAGTTTAGCCCCTACCTCATTGCTGCTTCTGAAATAGGTGTGTCAAAATGTATATGCCAGTACTTTCTTTGGAAACATTTGAGTGCAGTCTTGAGAGTTGCACTCATATCTAAATGTTTCTGAACATTTTATATTTGGAATGCATGAAGTTTAAGTTTGGATGCCTGTGAAGTTTCTGCCTGACAAGTTTGCCTTTCTATCCCTATCTTCTCTCTTGGATAGGTAGACATGTATGTTATGAGAAGTTGAAATGTGCCTTTGAATAACACAGGCTTGTTTGTGAGATGGGGGGGGGCATTAAATTTTAAAGCCCATCCAGGAGGGGAAAGAGACAGATATAAACTGGCAGATAGGCTGGGAATGGAATAGGCTCTGGGGCTTTTGTTCTCCATTTGTCCCAGCCATCAAAGGATATAAGATGAATGTTTTAATTTTCTGTTCTGCCACCCTAAAATCCTTCTCCAAGCATTTGAGGAGACTGGCCAATAGGAGGCTTGGAGATCCTCCCAGGCTGCAGGATAGTCAATGAAACAGTCAGCCTGAAATGTGTACAAGACTAGGGGACTTCTGTATCAAGACTGGGGGTGGTGGTGCAAGACTGTGACCAGGTTGGAAAGATGGTCTGTGGTATTCCTTCTAAGTACTTACCCTGTTTAGCTTCTGAGATCTGATGAGATCAGGCTACAACCATGCTGCCTTCCCTCCTTGGTTTTCTATAGTTTGGCTTTAATAATAATTCTTTCCTCTAAGTATTCTTCTTTTCCTTGTGCAAAGAACTAATTTTATAGGGTTCAATGTTAGAACAAGTTCTTTTTACCTGAAGAAAAGCTTGCTTTCATAATTTGTTTTTAAAAATGTAAAGCAAGGATTCACATCTTAGCTATTTTTAAAGACTGTGTTTTTGTTATGACATACAGCTCACAAAAACATTTCCCAAGTAACCTGTTCTTGAAATATTTTTGCTTTCAGTTGCATTTCATTGTCTGTAAAATGCAATGAGAGTTTAATATTCCATCAGCCTGATCTATTGAGAAGATGCATTGATCCAAAATCTCTCCACGGAATGTCTGCTTGTGACTAACTTAATGGGATGAAAAATGAGTCAGGATTTCTTGGAAGTTCCTGCTTTTCCTCATTGTTAGCATTCTGTCACTAACCCATTGGAGAGTATAGGCACATGGGGTCAATAGAAGAGCACCAATGACTCAGACTGGATGTGTATGCATCATATTGCAGCTATGCTCTCCTCTTTTAATTAATTAACTACAGAGAAACTTAGTCCACAAAGAGCAGGCCTAATTTTAAAAGGTAGGTTGGTGAACTCAGTTCAGGCCACACACCACTTCTGAGTATTGAAGCACCAAGCAGAACCCCATAGCCACAGTCTGCATCGGCTCTTTCTTTGGTGAAGATTGAAGAGGTGGAGCCAGAAGGTGGATATAAATAGTAGTTTCCCAGCAGTCAGAGACAATGAGTCAAGGATAACTTGGTCCTGATGTTTCTCCTCTGTAGGATACCAAAGTATAATAATGTCACCACTGTCACCCATGACCCCCTCTACCATGACAAGCACACAAGCGCATTCATGTGCACACAGCCTGGGAGATGATGCTGCACCAAACAGGGCTGGAACAAGCAGCAAAGAAACTGCACATCTGGAGCAGGCTGGAGCAGCACCTCCGGAAACTTTCCTGGGCAAAGTCATTCCTTTGGCCGTTCGTAGCAACTGCAAGAGCAGGTGCAGCTCATCAATGGCCTTTTCAAAAAACAAAAAAAGCACCTTAGTGACTGCTGAGAAACAGCTAGGTGGCATTGCCATCAAAGGAAAGTGGGGGTGGGGAGTGTGGCTGAAGAGAGGAAAATATGTGGGGGATGATGGAGCTAGCTGCAGTTGCTGCTGTGCTGGGCAAGAAGGTGCTGTTTTCCAAGCACAACCTAGCTCACCACAGACTGCTGGTTGCCTGGCTGGCTTGCTATGCCCCACTTCCTCCATTTCAGAGATTCAGTGTGAATTTGACTGGGCACCAGGCAAGAAGGGGAAGGGAGCAGCCACCGTGAGCCTACAAGAGCCTGTGAAACCACTTCTGCAGGCTTTGTGACCCACTTGTGGTTGAGAGAAACACTGAGACGAACCACGCTCCAACTTGTGGCCTGCTGCTGCTGAGGAAGACCAGATTTGTTTGTGTACAAGTATAAATTCTTGCCCACAGGCAAATAATCTCTTTGGTGTGTGCGGTGCCCTTTATATTTTATTCCCTCAAGTTCAGGAATGCCTAAATTCAGGATATCACCCATTTTTTCCCTCTTGTTTTGAAGCATTTGCTAGTACATTTTGGTTCTGTGACACTGGCTAATCTCACATTAATCTCCATTTCTTCCTTTTGGGTCAGGAGTGGATGGGTAGCTTTTGTTCTTTCCACCAACTGCTGTTTTGAGCCTATTTTTCGTTTATGTTTTTTTAATTTAAAATAATAATGCCCTTTGTTTTTATTCTTTGGCAAATCTACTAGTTGCAGTCATTTATCACCCCTATTCCTTTTCTTTAATTTCTCATTGATTTGGAATCTTGCTTCCTAGAATTTATGTGTCCTTTTCTCCCTGTCTTCATTTTGGGTGAATTGATATCTGTATCAGTTGTCTGATTCTTGGATGAAATGTTTAGTTGTTTCCTACTTCACCAATTCCTTCTGCTGGCCATATCCTTAATCTATTTATTTCTCATGTATTTCCTTCTGGGCCTTTAATTGTATTAAAAGGCACGTGGTCAACTAAAATTAACATATGGGTTGATGGTCCAGTGGAGACCTAGGGCATGTGAACAACAAAGATAAGACAGTGAAAATGTAAGGATAAAATCAAGAAGCAAATATAAAGAACTTAAAAAAAAACATACAAAATTTGGTAATTTAAGAAACTGGGTGGAATTATGGAGAAGAACTTCTTTTTTATGGAAGCTATTGCTCTGTTGAATAACAAATAATAATTGCATGTGTTCTTCTGTCTTATCTTTTTCTTTCAGAAATCACAGCTCCCACACTTTGGATTAAACATTTGGTCATCAAAGATTCCAAACTAAACAGTTCCAGTATGAAAAATTCAGGTAATGTTTGCTTTTTTGCAAAAGGGAATAAGTTTAGGCAGGCAGGGTGTTCTTGACTTTTCCCACACTATCCTTTATACCTCTTTATTGCAATTATTGTTCTGTTCATAAATCATTCCATAGAATCCATAGCCACAGCTGGGAAAACTCCCACAACTAATGGGAGCTTTATTTTCTTTTTTTCTTTCCATAGATTTTTCTACTGTTCTTGATGCTCCGTATGAGGGCTTTATGGTCTGATTGACTGTGTATATGGAAATTCCTTTCAGATGAACCCCAAAGGGCAGTCAGGGGATATGTGATAGGCAGTTTGCTTGTCTTAATATATGATGAACAAGAAGCATCTGTACTCTGTAAACTTTATTCATAGTCACATAAGGCCATCTTGAACCTTCACAAAACTTTCTTTAGTTTTTATCTCACCTTTTCATCAAGGAGCTTGGGATGTTATGTATGATCCCCCCACCCCCCGGCCAGTTTATTTGCACAGCAATCCTGTGAGGTGTGCTTACCAGAGGTGTGTTAAGCTTAGAATCAGTGATAGGCCCAAGGTCACCTAATAATAATCTTCGTGGTTGAATGGGGATTTAAACATGGGCCTATTTGCAGCATTTCTTGCCACTGTACCCCATTGGCTCTCCTTGTGTCACTTCTCACCAGCCTCTGCTAGTGTAGTAATCCTTGCACCTGAGACTAGGAGCAAATCCCAGTTCCAAAGTTGTGAATTATGAATAAAAAGCTGGGAAAGAGGGTCACTAGAAAGCACAAGAATTTGGGATTGATTATGAGCAATTTAAGCATAGCTGATCCTAAAATCCCTAAAAGTTACAATTCTAGTAACTTTTACCAGTCAAATAGCTCTCAGTATGAGGATAGCTCTTAATCTGGTGGTGGTCATTTGCTCTGGCCTTTTCACTATAGCGGGAATGTTCCTTGCGTGGCTTTGGGGAGGCTGTACCTAGAACTGGATGAAAACACACTGCTCTACTAGGCTGATACCTGCACACATAGTATATGAGAGACATATACTAACCAGTATTACAACTAGAACTAATCTGACCAGATGTTTGAGTAATTGGCAATAGATTTTACAACCTATACACATGCCTGGTTGGGTTTGAACAGTTTGTATATGTATGTATGTATTTATTTCTGTAAATGTGTGCAGGCTTAACATGGGTTTTAATTAACCACTGATGAAGGCCCAGTAGGCCGAAACGCGTTTGGTTGTGGTTACAGATGTCAACCTTAGGAAATGCCATTGTGCTATTTTAATGTTTTTAAAATATTTTTAACCTTTACATAGCGTTTCCAATAAATTATATTTACAGTATTTATATACATTTATATACATATTTTCCTTTTACCCAACCTCGGGTACCCAGCTTCTGTTTTTAGGTTGGGTCTTATTCCCCTCTTTTTTTCTTCCACTTCTGAAAACAACCAATGTCATTTTAGGTCCTTATTGCACATCCTTCATCTGCCTGCCCTGCGTTGTGGGAGGGGCCGTAGATTAGTAGGAGCCTTGGCCTCTTTGTTGAAGCTTCTTAGTAGTTTGCAGGAAGAATAGCATTCCCCTCCTGACCAATATTAGAATGTGTTACTGGTCTCCAAGGGCAGTTGATCATGTTTTGAGATTCCAGAGGCATCAGGGGAACTTCATCTATTGCTCTTTCTGTTGTAAGCTCTGCCTGTGAGGCTAATGTATAAGAGGTGAGGCAGTCCTGTCACTCTTGGTGCCTTCCTGCTCCTTCTATTTTCTTAACTCTCCCATAATACAGTGGTGTAGTGGTTAAGAGCAGTGGTTTGGAGTGGTGGAATCTGATCTGGAGAACTGGGTTTGAGTCCCCACTCCTCCACATGAGTGGCAAAGGCTAACCTGGTGAACTGGATTTGTTTCCCCACTTCTACACATGAAGCCAGCTGGGTGACTTTGAGCTAGTCACGTTTTCTCAGCCTCACTTACCACACAAGGTGTTTGTTGTGGGGAGGGGAAGGGAAGGTGATTGTAAGCCTGTTTAATTCTTCCTTAAGTGATAGAGAAAGTCAGCATATAAAAACCAACTCTTTTTCTTACTACTGGTGCCAGCCATTATAAGGCCAGTGTAAAGGCAATGCCTGAAAAGTTTGATGTTTTCCAGGAAAATAAATCTAACAGAAAAGGCACAGCACGGTACAGAGTGATGGTTCCTTCACTGCAAAGTGTGGGCTTTACCTAAATCTCTTCATAGTACAACATTATTTGGTTTTGGGTAAAGAGAGATTCCAACCATGTCTTCAACCTACCCTGGCAACCTTTAAGAAAACCACAGGATGATGTAATGCGTGGATAAATGGAAATATAAACAGCTCTGGGAAAGCCAGCAGTAGCAAATACATTGCAGTAACTGGAGATTTGTACATGACGTTATTTAAAAGGAAGAATGAGTAATTTATTAAGGTTAGCAGATGAAGACAGGTTTGCATGCTTGTCTTTTAAAAAGCAACAACAACCCAACCTTGATGTTTATTTCTATAAGCTGTCTCTTGGATGTATGCCAATTCCTTGCCACTTTAGTATGTTCTGTTTTTTTGCCCCCGGAAATCTTCTGAGTAACTTTGCTTCCTGATTGTAATATAAAATCTTCAACAGGCAGAGAGGGGTTTTATTAAGCATGCAGAACTCCAAAAACCTCCTTTTAAAAATTACAGTACTCAGAGCCCAAGGAGCCCCGTGGCGCAGAGTGTAAAGCTGCAGTACTGCAGTCAAAAGCTCTGCTCACGACCTGAGTTCGATCCCAACGGAAGTTGGTTTCAGGTAGCCGGCTCGAGGTTGACTCAGCCTTCCATCCTTCCGAGGTCGGTGAAATGAGTACCCAGCTTGCTGGGGGTAAAGGGAAGATGACTGGGGAAGGCACTGGCAAACCACCCCGCAAACAAAGTCTGCCTTGGAAACGTCATGGGTCAGGAATGACCCGGTGCTTGCACAGGGGACCTTTACCTTTTACCTTTTACTCAGAGCCCAAACTGTAAATACTGTGTTTGTCTATGGGCCGCTTTCAGATTTATTTGCTGCTGTACAAGCTCATATAGGGAAGATGGGGTATGTCTTTTCTGCTATAAAAGGTCATGTAAGAAAGATAGTATGCTGTTGTTGGGGCTCATATCCATTCATGACATCTGAGGAGAAGAAGGGCCTTCTAAGATTTATCATTCCCTGGTCCGTCCTCAGTATCCAGGCAATTCTACCCAGGTCTATAGGCCTAGTTAAATTTTACCATATGATGTCACTACATGAAATGACAGCATGTAACATGCTGCCATCATCTTCACATGTTTAGTGAATGAGCCTTAATAATGCTTTGGTAGCTGAGCCTGAAGGTGACAGTGGCTGAATTACAAGTAGCCTAGTAAACAGGATGGGAGGGTGAACAACGACCATTATGGGGCAACTGACAAGCAGTTGGGAAATGTGGGGAAACCATGAGGCTTGAGGAAAAAAGAGAAGCAAAAGGCTACATGAGGCTGGTATTGAAAAATTGATGGAAGTACCTACCTTTTATGGGTTAGTAATTCAGGGAGTTACCATCTACATCTAGAAGTAGTCTAGAAGCCAGGTTCCTGCTGCTTGATCTGCAGTTTTCTCTGGAAAAATCCATATTCCTCTTTTAATTTTGGCCAATTCTAGTCATCCTGCCATACTTTCAGCAGTTTTTCAATTAGAAGCCCTATGCATTCTTTTAAATGTATAGACACTGGGGTGTGCATCCTAAAAATCCCAAGCTGAAAATATATACACAAATTGCTGTTTTGAGTTGTTACATGATTTCCCAAACGGTAAACATAAATCTAAGATTCACAGGCATTACAAAACACCCCTCCCCCCCAAAAAAAATCAATGTTTTTTTCCCAAGTTCCACCACAGCAGCTTCATTTATATGAACAAGGCCTTCTCCAGGTGTCAACCTGCAAATGGGCAAAATCAACAACGGCCTGACACGTGCTTTCTCCATTGTGGCCCCCACCTTGTGAAATGGCCTGCCCAAGGAGGTCAGGAAGGCTCCCACTTGCCTGGTTTTTCGCAAACTATGCAAAACTGAATTATTCAAGGGGACATTTCTATGCAGGTAATAGGGTAGCACTGTACAAAATGATTCACAAAGTTACTTGGGACTGTGGTCTATACTGCTGTGCATAGTTTGCTGTAAGGTGGATCCTACCGTGTAATCTTACATCTTTTAAAGTGACATGTTAACATTTCTGTTTTGCGTCAATTCTGTCATTTAGATTTCTGTTTGGCTCTACAACCCAAATTCGATTCCACTGATGATTGCATGCCCCCATTGTTTCATTTCAGTGTTTATTGACTTGCTCTGTGTAATTTGCCTTGAGTCTCAGTGAGAAAGGTGGACTATAAGTAACAAATGATAGATAGATAGATAGATAGATAGATAGATAGATAGATAGATAGATAGATAGATAGATAGATAAAGCAAGCAAGCTTGGGTGTTTACCAGAAGCAGCACTGGGTGGGTTTTGTTTATTCACCTGATTTCCCGGCAATGGCATTTTCCCCTTCCAATAGATTCTTTCATGAGAGCACTCCCAGTCGACCACCTTTGGAGACAAGCACCAGAGAAGGAAGTTAAATCCAAGAAGCCCCTCGCAGTTTGGAATGCTTTTTCCTGGCCCAGGTCAAGTGGCTGCAGGGAGAAGTGCTCTGAGTCCATGGAAGCAGACTCAGAGTTGGACTCCCTTGCCCCATCCCCCGGTGCTGCCCCCCCTCTTTTGGAGGAACTCCTTAAATACTAGTGGTAATTAAAGAAACCCTGTAGTGGACACATCAGCAGGAAGACATGTATCTCATAGCAATTGGGTGACTGATTCATCACATGCAATCACACATACACATATCCCATTTTTTTAAAAAAATTAAAATTTCGAAGACTGCGGTGGTGGGGTAGGGTGGGTGTTCTGCAAAAGAAGGCTCGTTGACGTTGTGAAAGGAGACAACAGACCATAACGAGAAGGATGGCAAATGAAGAGTTTTCAGCAGAAAGGTAATGTTTTAAAATTGTCAGTCACTGTAAAAATTACATTAAAAAACCCCAGATACAGACAGGACTTTTTAATGCCAGCAGACAGCACCCCCCCCCCCCCAATCAGTGGAGAGGAATGCTCCTGCGTGTAGAGAAACCTACTTCGGGGGGTTGTAAAACTGAACCTCTTTGTCCATTTTGCTTGAAACGTAGGGGTCCTTTGACTAGATAGAAGAGTTTTTTTCCTGTGCAAATTTGATGCCTTTATCTTTAAAAACAGCTGTACCAGACCATTGAATTGCTTCCCCCCAATTAGAAGTAAATTCCAGAACTCCCCAAAACCCCACGGATTTGAATCTTGAGCCGGTACTGTGCTACCCAACAATCAGGAATACAAGGTCAAGGTATCTCCCCTGAATCCCAGATCCAAAATTATAACTCCCCCCCCCTCCAAGCACACACTTAATAGACCCAGTGGCGTTTATTCAACCATCCACTGACTTCGTGGATCAGCGCTTTTCTGCTTCCCCCTCCTGTTGCAGCCCATCAAGTCCTCTGATATTTTGTTCCTGATGGACAGCAGATCCCCTCACTACAGGAGGTAAAGTGCAGGAGGTAAAGCGAGGGGCTGCAGTTGGGGGAAATTGGTGGAAATTGCCACTCCCCTCTTCCACAAATAGATATGCTGTTCTATCATTTGACCAACTGCATGGTCAGATACGAGCCAGTGTATTTGTAATTTTTTTTCACTCACTGAAATGATAACCATTTGGTACAGATGGATTAAAGTAGCAAAAGAATACAGATGGTTTTTGCAGTCGTGTGAATTTGGCTTGATGTAAAAGAATCTTATATTATGAGAGTACAGATTAGATGACATAACATGATTAAAATATGGAAGCTTTGCGTGAAAAGATTCAGATTCACAGGGGATGCAAATACTATTAGAATACATAATGCTCATTTGCATAAGCATGAGTTAGAAGCAGTTTTATTGTAGCGAGTGAGAATGGGGAATTTGGATGAGAATGTGGAAATTTCATTGGAAGCTGTGGAACGTCAGAGTTCAATCCATTCTTGTAAAGCTTCCATAGCAAATCTGAGAATTAGAATTGGTGCAGTATTTCATTGGCGAGTATAAACTTCAAGTTGACTCATCTGGAGGCAGGTATGTCTGAAGAGAGGGAGTGATGGGAAGAGCCGAGAACCTAAGCCCTTCCAGACAGCTGGCAAACAAAATAATGAATAACACGCCACTGGGGACCAGTTAATCTAACCTTATGAAAAGGTGCAAAGTATACAACTGGGAAAAATAACACCATATAATAATCAGTGTGCAATCATAGGTGGTAAAACCATATGCAGCTAGACAAATAAATGAGGTTCGCCCCTGCTGCCATGTGATAAATCATTCCCAAAGAATTCAGTCTCTCTCCTGCCTCCAAAGAAAAAACAAATGACTCCAGGCACAAAGTCATAACTGCAACCCCCACAGCTGCTCTTAAGGCACATGGGGGCAGGAGGGGGAAAGAAGAGAGGCCGAGAGAGCAGCAAGGTGGCAGGGGAACAAGATGTCATGAAAATCAGAAAAACCCTAAGGTACTAGAAGCAAGCTCCAGTTCAGTTCAGTGGCCTGCTTGATAGCCATGCAACATGTTGAGCCTACATTTAGAAAACTGATAAGAAACTGGCCTGCACCCAAATGCATGCTGAATACTTAAGGGCGCTTTAGAGAGAGGGCAGTGATCTCTGCTTTTTCTCCCCTCCTATTCAGACTCCTATTAAGCTGTTCCTGATGATGACCCATTAATCCCCCCTTCAAGCAATATTGGAGGGGTGGATTCAGTGGGCAGCAGCAGAAGGGAGAATTGGGAATTGCCTCCCCCTCTTAGAAAACATTAGAACATTTAATATTTCTTAACTCTGTGGCTTAGGGTTCCCTCTTCGCCACCGGAGGGAGGTTTTTGGGGCAGAGCCTGAGGAGGGTGGGGTTTGGGGAGGGGAGGGACTTTAATGCCATAGAGTCCAATGGCCAAAGCAGCCATTTTCTCCAGGTGAACTGATCTCTATCAGCTGGAGATCAGTTATAATAGCAGGAGATCTCCAGCTACTACCTGGAGGTTGGCATCCTCACTGTGGCTGGATACAGACCGTTACACTGGGTAGTGAAAGCAATGAGATGGGTGAGAAAAGGAGAATGTTTCAGATGGATACTTCAAATAGTTAGGTTTTTGACGGCCTGGGTTAAAGTGGAAGCACATCTTGAATCAGCATGAGGAGGAGTGCATTGTGTAGCTCTTGCATACCTTTAATCTCTTATAGAACAGATTTCAGGTGGGTTCTATCCAAAAGGAATTTTGAAATACTGGACTTATTTGCGGCCCCAAGTTATCTACTTAAACTCAGATAGTATGTGGACACGGAACATTGGTTTATGGTTTGGTTTACATTTAACTGCAGATCTAACATAGTGCACTCCTAAACAGAGTTATAGCATTCTAAGCCCATTAATTTCAACACACCTAGGCGTGTGTAATTATACTTAGAATTGTACTGTTAGGAGGGCAGCAGAGTGAAATGCACTAGGTGATAAAGGATAACATACCATCAGGGAAAGTCCTCTGCACAAAACTGCTCTGAGCTGTAAATCTGGGAGAGAAATTTTCTTCTCTTGAGTCCAAGGCAAAATATTTGAACTTTGAAAGTTGAAATTGGGAATTCAGAAGAGTTTTTTAAAAACATTTTTCTTTTCATTATTCATCTTCAAAAAAGCAAAACCCTTCAAGGGTTACGGTTCCACCCTGAATGGGCACGCCATGAGAAGTGCAGGTGTTGTTGTTGTATAAGAGAAATGAGGACAAAGTCTGATGCCTGTATTTCCCCTGATGTTTGCTCAGCTGGTGTTGCTCTCCTAGTGTAAAGAGGGACTGTGGCTCTTCCCTCACCTGCTGCTTTCGAGCTTTGAAAATGCTTGTTTCCCACACTGATTCAGTGGGGCTGTCATTTCTGTGAGGGGATGAATGGTTTTTTTGTTTGGCAGAGACGGAACGTTGTTTATATTTGTGGTAGAAAACCTATCTGCACTGAGCATTTGACCTGGGATACACATCTCTGTTTTTAAAAATTTCAGCTTCTACATTTATATACCTTGTGTGCTGTTTTCAGGGATAACACAAAATATTCTACTTGCTGAAGCGTAAAATCCAAATAGAGCAGCTCATGGTGGTAAACATACAATGATAACAAGTTACAATATATAAATACTAGTACATAAGAAGCCCCGTGGAGCAGAGTGGTAAGCTGCAGTACTGCAGTCCAAGCTCTGCTCCCGACGGAAATCAGTTTCAGATAGCCAGCTCATGGTTGACTTCCATCCTTCCATCCTTCTGAGGTCGGTAAAATGAGTACCCAGCTTGGTGGGGGGGGGGGGTAAAGGGAAGATGACTGAGGAAGGCAGTGGCAAACCACCCCGTAAACAAAGTCTGCCTAGTAAACGTCGGGATGTGACATCACCACATAGATCAGGAATGACCCAGTGCTTGCACAGGGGACCTTTACCTTTTTACATAAGAAGAGCCTTGCTGGATCAGACCAGTGGTCCATCTAGTCCAATATCATGTCTCACACAGTGGCCGACCTATTACTATGGAGGGCCAAGAACAGGGCATGGATGCTGTGGCATTCTCTTGATGTTGCCTCCTGGCACTGGTATTTAGAGGCTTACTGCCTCTGAATGTGGAGGTTCCCTTTAGTCACCATGGCTGGTGGCCACTGATAGAGCTGTCCTCCATGAATCTGCCTAACCTCTTGTAAAGTTGTCTGTGCATGAGGCCATCCCTACATCCTCTGGCAGCAAATTCCACATTTTAATCATTTGTTGCCTAAAGAAGTATTTCCTTTAGTACAATTCCAGTCGTACTCCCAAATCTGCCACCTGCAGCAGGCTATCTCACCCTCTCTAATGGTGACAATTATACTGTTAACTAACAACAATGTAGCAGTATTAATTAAACTGGATCTGGAAGTTAAAAATGTGTGGCTTCTAGCAAAGACCACTGAAATAACAACCAGTGGGCATGCATTACAAAGCCCTCATGTTAGTTGGTGGATAACATAAGGACTTTGCATCACACATTTAGTGGGAGTTTTGTGCCACCCAAACCCACGCATGTTTTCTCCTTGTGACTGTGGTGCGCAGGTAGAAGCAGTTTCAGTCTTCTCTCCCAGCCATTTTTGCTTCTTCAAACTGCCCCGTGGAACTGCTATTGACTGTTACGAAACTTGCATGCAACCACATAAGAAACATGATTTTGGAAACAATGTAGTGGTTCTACAGTATGGGGTGTTCTGAGGAATCCAAAATGGCACAGAGGGAAGTCAAAGTTTCTCTACCATGTGGTGCAATTGTGAAGCTAAAAGATATTGTGTGAGTCTGGGAGGCACAAAAGGAATGTCGTATGCAAAGTCCTTTGGTCATCCACCAACAAACTAAGGACTTTTTAGCATGTGAAGTGGCCATAAGAATGTTTAGTAAAGCAAATTGTGCCCCATGATACCTTCACACTGTGAAGTTTCCCCTCCAGCATGAGGAGTGGTGGCAGGGAACTTCAGTCTTCATCATTTGGCATGTTTCCGCTTTGTTGATGCTACTGGAGGAGCAGGGGAAGGTTCACAGGGATTTTGAACAGGCAACATTATTTTGGAAATCTTGTGCCTTTGTCATCCATTTCAGTAAAGTTTTTTTTTGGAGGGAGGGTTCTGGAATATATTGGCTTTTTAACAGTACAATCCTAAACCAAGTTACACCCTTAGAAGGGTGTAATTCGGTTTTGGACTGCACTGAAAATGGCCTTTCTCCATATTCTGATTGTGTTTTCTCTGAGACTTTTTTTGGTAATGCTTTGAGTACCCAATTTTATTAAATAAGATAGATTTGTTATATGGTGGTTATTACAAACCAGTCTTTGATGGAAGTAGTTATTGTATGCTACTTTCTGGACTGCCTTGTGGATATTAAAACATATATTTCAAAAGATCCCTGTAAATTATTCATAAATGTTAGATGTAGATTTAGCAGATTTTGCCATTATTAGTATAATTGGGAGTCAGCGTGGTATAGTGGTTAAGAGCAGTGGTTTGGAGTGGCGGACTCTAATCTGGAGAACTGGGTTGGTTTCCCCACTCCTCTGCATGAAGCCAACTGGGTGACCTTGGGCTAGCCACAGCTCTCTTAGAGCTCTCTCAGCCCTACCTACCTCACAGGGTGTCTGTTGAGAGGAGGGGAAGGGAAGGTGATTGTAAGCTGGTTTGATTCTGCCTTAAGTGGTAGAGAAATTCGGTATATAAAAGCCAACTCTTCTTCGTCTTCTTCCATGGAAGAAGCATTTGGTGCCAAAACACGTCGGTTTGAGGTGTGTGTATTTAGTTATTGTTTTATGCTTGTTATTGGTATTTTTGATTTTTTTGGTTTTATTTTTGTATAGACATTAAGTTGCATTCATTTTGTTAAAATTGCTTATGATGCATCAGTTTCAAACCAGTTTATTTTTTTCACAGTCTTTTTCCCAGTGGGAGTGGCAGGTGGGCACGCCTGGAGTCTAAAGTTTTGAAGAAATATTTAGTGAACTGTAGATTGTTCTTATATACCCTATTTGATTGTCAAAATCTCTGTATTGTCT
Organism: Euleptes europaea; assembly: GCF_029931775.1. Taxonomy (NCBI): domain Eukaryota; kingdom Metazoa; phylum Chordata; class Lepidosauria; order Squamata; family Sphaerodactylidae; genus Euleptes; species Euleptes europaea. The sequence goes on along the minus strand of NC_079317.1, from coordinate 55,942,161 downwards.
CTGCCTTATTTTTCCTGCTTTATTACCCTACCAACAGAGCATATATATGTTACCATTAAAAGCTAATGGTAATGCGCAGAAACATCCCATGGACACATTTTCCCTCTTCAACTGCTGCTGCTTTGTCCTTTCTGGATCCTGTCCAAACAGGCAATAGTGAACAGAATTGTGAATGGGATGACATCATGATGCTGCGTTGCCAATCTGATTTGACTGAGTGATTATGTCATTGGGGGCAAGTGAGGGTGAATTAAATAAGCAAAACTTTTCTCAAAGCGTGGCAATAATAAAGGAAGGCATTTTTCAGCACTGCTGAAAATGTTAATGAAAAATAGTGGGTAGCTTCAACTCAGTACTGATTTTGTAAAAACTGAGTTGAATGACACAAACTGTGAATGGAAGACACTTGCAGTAGCTGATCATTTCTACATCCTCCTTCCCTGGCAGCCTCCTGAGACTTCAAAAAAACTGATGCTTGGAGTCACAGGAGCCCCCTAATGTCATGAATTACAGCTATGAAGAAAAGGAACTGGGCAACATCACCCCCACTGACGTCTTGGATTGATGTCATCTTTTGCATCAGTGGAAAGTCTGCTAGTGAACTCTACTGGTTCTCAGGAGGCTGCTGAGTCTGGCCATGCACCTCTGGTTCATAGGACCTCACCACATATATATTGAATGGCTTGAGCTGCATGGTTTGTTTTTTTAAAAGAAAAAAGGAGGGGGAGGTGCTGTGGCTCAGTGGTAGAGCATCTACTTGGCATGCAGAAGGTCCCAGGTTCAATCCCTGGCATCTCCAGTTAAAGGGACTAGGCAGGTAGGTGATGTGAAAGACCCCTACCTGAGACCCTGGACAGCCGCTGCTGGTCTGAGTAGACAATATTTACTTTGATGGACCAAGGGTCTGATTCAGTGTAAGGCAGCTTCATGTGTTCAAAGAAGGCAGCAGATATCAGAAAAGTTCATTTGAATAGAATTTAACATTAATTTTATATGGAATATCCAACTATTTCATTTTTCCAGGCTGGAAGTAATGCTTTGGTGGGGAGAATAAAATGGCTTCTTAAAACTCCCTGAATTAGGCAAATATTCATCTTTTTTCATTTGTACTCACTGCCGTTATTTCTCTTTGATGGGTATGTTTCATGTTCCATCAAGTTGTTTCCAAATTATGGCGACCCTATGAATGAATGACCTCCAAAACATCTTATCATTAAAAGCCTTGCTCAGGTCTTGCAAAAACGTGGTTTCCTTGATTGAGTCAACCCATCTCACGTTGATCTTCCTCTTTTCCTGCTGCTTTCAACTTTTCATAGCATGGTTATCTTCTCTAGTGAATCTTTTCTTCTCATAATGTGACCAAAGTACGATAGCCTCAGCTTGGTAATTTTAGCTTCTACAGAGAGTTCTGGCTTGATTTGATCTAGAACTTGCTGATTTGTCTTTTTGACTGTCCATGGTATCTGTAAAACATTCTTCTAACACTACATTTCCAGCGAATCAACTTTATTCCTGCCCAGCTTTCACATCCATACATAGTAATGGCAAATATTATAGTATGACCTATTTTGATCTTGGTTATTTATTTATTCTTTGATTTCTACCCCACCCTCTATCCCCGGCCAGGCTGGGCTCAGGGCAGCTCACAACATTATACAAAACTTACAGTAGTATAATAAAAACATAAAATAATTACCTAAATCATTAAAATTATTACCAATTAATCAATTTCATAAAACTTTTCATAAAACTTATGGTGCATCATTAGAGCCCACAGCTGCCCTGTGCCCAGCAATGCAGTCAGGGCCCCCCATACAGTTCCTTCATGGCTACCCTTCCCAGTCTCAATCTCCTTCTGATTTCTTGCAGTTCATGGTCTGTACCACAGTTGGCTCCTGGTCTTGTTTTAGCAGAGAGAATGGAACTTTCCCATCTTCTGCTTCCGATTATGTAATGTATTTGATTTCTGTATTGGCCATCCAGTGATGTCCAAATATACACTCTATTTGGTTGCCTGAAACATGTGTTTGCAACGAACAAATTGTTGTCTTCACAGAATTCTAAGAGTCACTTGCTTCGTTGTGTACTCCTAGCCCAATTTTTCTGACAGTATTTGATTCTACTTTGTTTCTTACTTTTGCATTCCAGTCTCCTATGTTTATCAGCACATCTTGTTTATGATTATGATCAATTACTTCCTGGATGCTTGCATAAAATATTTCAATTTCTTCCTCTTCAGCATCTGTAGTTTGGGCATAAGCTTGAATGATGGTTATGTTGATGGGTTTTCCATTAAGTCTGATAGATATTATTTGGTCAGACTTTGCATTATAGCCCCTGATTGCTTGTGCAACATCTTGCTTCACTATAAGAACAACTCCGGTTCTTCTGTCATTTGCATAAGCATCCTCTGTGATACTTGAACACAATTGTTTCCTGGATCTTTTCTCCTTTTGAATTGTTGTGCCTCAGACAATTAGGAATTGTATGGGGAACATGATTCGATCATGTTGCTAATTTTGGGTGCTTTATGATCTCACTGAGGAAAAACAGCCAATTGACAGTGAGGGCTATGCTTCCTATGTTAGGCATTGCCTCTCTCTGGATATATGGACACTTTCTTCACCTTTCAGAGCAACTCAAGAGAAATTTCCAAAAGGCAGGCTCAATTTGCAGCTGGTCCAACATTTTTTAAAAGGCATCTTTCTTTAAGTGTAGCCCTAACTGAAATACTTACTGGGGTTATTACCCCAATAATTCAGCCACAATGATTTGTAGAGTTTAGGAAATCATTTTGGTGTTGGGCTCAGAATGCAACTGAAATGCCTTCTATTCAAGTAACAAAGAACTCAAGCAAATCCAGACACCATAATTTTTCTTTGGGGTTGCCCTGAACCCGGTCCTTTCCGTCTGTTTGTGCCAAGCAGAACTGGCCTGTCTTTTGAACAGATGCCTCGAAGGTTGAGTGCCTTACCTCATCAATCACTAAAGAACCTGTAGGGGGAAGGATTTGGAAGCTTCATGAGTTTAAGAGACTGGGTGAGTACAGTCCAGTGAATGGAATTGTGTATTTATTTTTTAAAATACCTTTTTAGAAGGGGGAGGAAAGTAATTCTCAAATAAACCAAACTTTGCTTTTGCAGAGTAGTCTGTGGCCTCAAAAATATAGATTAAAGTATAGAAAAGCACTGAGCACAAAAACAGTGTGATGTTTTTGAGCTCAGCAATTCTGACTGAGAGGAGATTTCTCCTGGCTCACAGTGGAAACTCCAGTCTCCCAAAAAGAGTTGCTTCCTCAGCAGCAGCCAACTGGCACTATTGTTGGCCTGCTGTCAGGTCATAGCAAAAATAAGATAATGTGATGATCTGCCTTTTTAAAAATAATTGCAGCTTTGTTATGGTGAACAAGTTTTCATTCACCTCCTTCCTTCGTCCAGTGAGTCTCTTCCTTGTTCAAGCATACTTATTAATTTTCATGTAGGCAGGAGGGTTTGTTTTTTCACTCTGTCTCATCTTTTATATCCAAAATTTCCTTTTTCCTAAATAACTGCTGCTTTCTTTTTTACAAAAAGAAAAAAAAAAGAACACCAGGCCTGTTATTTGTTAGCTAAAAAATAAATCTTCCTTTTGCTGTGTGTGTTGAGAGAAGAGGGCACAGATCAATTGAATAATTCTTGGCAAGGAACATGCCACAGTCCTATAGTAGTACACATATAACTGTTACTTGGGTTTCCCCCACTTCAGTTCAGAACTTTAAAGATAATTGGAGAGACAAGTTATTTTTGGAATCATTTTCAAAAGCATTTAGATTAGAAGGACAGGCAATGGTTCTTGTATTACTGCAACAAGTAGCCATGTAAGCACCTTGCTACATGTTACAAAGTCCTCCTGTTTGCTGGTAGATGACACAAAGACTTTGTATCAGATTTGTGAGGGGAGTTTTGACCCTCCATTTTCTGCTTGTGAATGTGTACGGTTGTCAGGTCCCGCTTCGTAACTGGTGGGAGGTTTTTGGGGTGGATCCTAAGGAGGGTGGGGTTTGGGGAGGGGAGGGACTTCAATGCCACAGAGTCCAATTGCCAAAGCAGCCATTTTCTCCAAAGCAGCATGGAGGGGAGGCTGAAACTGCTTCTTCCTGTGTTGCATGGTTGTGAGCAGAAAAGGGCTGACTGGCCTCTAGGAGGCATAACACTGCCGTTGAATGTCTGATAAAAACAGTGCATTCCTAAGGAGAGTTACTCCAATCTAAGCCCATTGAAATGAATGGGCTTAGACTGGAGTAACTCTCCTGAGGAATGCACTGAAAATCTTTGTGTCATCCACCAACAAATATGAGGACTTTGTGCCATGGGCTCTTTAAGAGACCTATTTTAAAAGACTTGCACCTCAAAGGAGCTCAAACCATGGTGTTGGAGTATCAAAAATATAAAAAATGTTTTGGGGAAACTGGAGGACGTGCAGCCTGACAAACCCGTAGCCACAGATCTGTCTGCACCAATGCTTCATCAGTATGCAGTCCCTTCATAGCCGGCCACAAGTATTTCCAGTCTTTCTCAGTCAGTTTCTTGCCCAGAATGGAGAGAACATGGCATAGGTCCACCCCATATGAGAATGCTATTTTCTCCCTTGTTGAAAACACTCTTGAACCACTTTAATTTCAAGCCAATCTGTGATCCTTGATGCCTAGCTGCAGAAAGGGATTGGCATTCTGTTTCGTGCACAATAATATAGAGCCTTGTTTTTGTAATACTAAGATGTAGTTCACCTAAACAGCAAAGTAACCTGTGTCAAACTACAGGTGGGATATCCCATGACTGCATGCTGCCTCGTACAAAAACGTCCTTTACATAGAAGAAGGAGGGTTCCATTCTAACCTCCTCCTAACCTGACATGGCAACATTTTATGGTCAAATAATCCCCCACCCCGTGTTTCAAAGCATTCAGACATGAGATATCCCTCCTGCAATCTCTTCAGTCACTGATTTACTATCCTACCTGCTGTTTCTGTGAACAAAAACATAGTTCGAAAAATTTGCTGCGAATCTCAACATTGCAGAAGCTTTGTAGAGTTAGACATAGACATGCCTGGAATCCCTTTCTTTTTTCAATGGAGCATTTTAGTTTTCTTTTTCCTCATTTTGCTTGTTTCATCAGACTAACAAATGGAAAAGCAGAGCATAGAAGGGATTATTTGGCTGTCTTTCCCTGCATCTGAGTAAATGAATTACTCCCCTCACCTTGACAGCAAAGGTGTAAATAGCTGTCAGGCATGGTGCTTGAGTAATTTGACAGCTTGTGATGTAACTGATTTGTGAGTACGCCCATAGGCCTCCTAATGAATGGCTCCTGTGTCTGGGCTCAGTGCAGAAGCAGTCACCATTAAAAAAAAAAAAAAAGACATGAAACCTCTCAGGAAAGTGAAGTCAGCTGAGGCCTCCGTTTTCCGGATTCTGCTGATTCTTATTACTACCTCCTTTCCCTTCAGTCCTGATCAAGTTCTTGTATAGTTACACAAGTTTGCACACATGATTTTCAAAGCTCTTTCTTTAAATATCACCTGTGTAGATTCCTCTGTTGCAATTTAAGCAAATCTAAGCCCCAAGAAGTGCTGAAATGTGTAGAACACTGTTTCAGACTCTTTGTATTCAGTGTTCCTTTTCTGCATCAGCATAACTCCTGTGCGTCAAAGAAGATTCTGGGTCCTATTCAAGGGTCCATTCACACAGAGCACCTGTGAAGACTGTTGAATTTTGTTGTTACTGTAGGCAAGCTAATTCATTCTGGGACATGCTTCAGTACTCCCCTGTGACTGTGCATTGTTGGGAGGGAATCAGTAATAATGATGGAGAAGCTGAGGTAAGCTTGTATTCCATTAGTGATCTTCTCACTGAGGACTCTCTGGTGATCTTCAAAGGAACTCCAGGGGTGTATGTGTTCAGAGTATCAGACTAGCATTTGGGGGCCTCAGGCAACAATCCCAAGCAAGCCCACTCAGAAGCAAGTCCCATATTATTCAATGGGGCTTATTTCCAAGCAAGGATTACCGCCTCAGCCATGTAGCTCACTGCATAACCTTGGGCTAGTCACTGTTTCTTGACCTAACCTATCTCACAGGACTGTTGTGAGCATAAAACACAGTAGGGGAGGATCATGTTTGTAGACTCAGTTTGTAAGACTCACTTCATTCGTCTCTTTCTGGGTATCCTGAATTGCCAAGATGAGTAGGACAAAAAACTCTTTGTATGCCATGGCTGATGTTCTACCTGTCTTTTCTTTTCCAGAGAAAGTTAATTCTTGTGACCAGGAGAGGCAAAGTGCCCTGGAAGAGGCCAGACAGAACCCCCGCGAGGGGATTGTCATACCTGAATGTGCTCCTGGAGGGTTGTACAAGCCAGTGCAATGTCATCAGTCCACAGGATATTGCTGGTGTGTTCTGGTAGACACTGGTCGTCCTTTACCTGGCACATCCACACGGTAAGACAAACTTTCTTTTATTTGCACCTATATAAAGTGGAAAAGGTTTTTTTTTTAAAGTTCAGGACTGCTATATCTACCTGCCCCGTACTCTCAGTCTAGTTTCAGAGTATTTTTTCCTCTTCGTGAAAAGCATAATTGCAGAGACAATATATTGTCATTTTTCCCAGAGAGGAGAAATTGTCACCTTAAAAAAAGCACCTATGGTATATATTTTATATTAAATGTAAATAGTAATATGCTCTAAATTTGCCTGTGTCCAAACACTGATGGTGTTACACAGTTTAAAGAACTCAAGATATACTCTCTGCCCAATTTAAACTCTAATACAATTGGTTTAATACTCATTGTTTAAGCCTGGCTATCTGACAATTTTAAGTATAAACATTTTAAGAAATTATGCATATGATCTCTTCCCTTAGTTCTTAAGTGAATGATTGTGCTTGGCAGCACATCTCTGAGTTTCCTTCTGCCTCTTGACTTGGGGTGGGATATCTTGTTCAATCTGCTGTGGCTATGAGTTTAAAAAGGGGCTGGTGTAGGTGGGGAGAGGAACGTAGAGTGGTGTTCAATCATTTCCCCTTGCTTTGCAAAAAATTATGTTGCTTTAGTTTTGCTGGTGAAAAGCAAATTTTTGATGGCAAAATGGAGAAAACATAAAGGGTTACATGTATACTCTATTTCTCTCCATATTGCTGCTCTTAAAATTATCTTCATTAATTACTTAACTTAGCCCTATACAGCTGAAGAGAGAATTTCTGATTTACTTGTGTTTTTGAGAGAACAATGAGTCAGGTGCGGATTCCCAGACCTGATCCGCTTTCCTGCAGCCACACAGCTACTATAGGGAGCGTCACTTTAAAAGTATATTTGGCTCAGGACCACAATGCAAGGAGAGGAGAGGAATTTGCCTTCCCTCCCATGCTGCTTTTCTGAGCATCCTGTGGAGGATTATATATTTACTCCAATTTAGAGCTGCATGCACAATACTCAATGCATGTGTTGCTCCAAAATGGGCAAATAACTCCACTTGGGGCCATTTTGGATCAAGAAACAGTATGAGGGAAGGCAGGAGCTCTTCTTCCCATTGTGCCATGGTCCCAAGTCAAATTGGGTCCCCAAAATGACATTCCCCGCAGCTGCTGTGTAGCTGTGGGTAAGCTCTGCAGGACTGAAGAAAACTCTTGTTCTAGCATTTCTAGGTTTCATTCTTCTGCTTTTCTTATCCTAGCATTCCTGTGTTCAATTCTTCTGCCCCATTCTGTGATGCCTGCTCTAGCTTCCTACAGGTGGTCTTAAAAATGGACAGAAGAGTAAATAAATGCTATACGGCTAACACAAGAATTGCATTATTGAAGAGCCCCGTGGTGCAAAGCGGTAAACTGCGGTACTGCAGTCCAAGCTCTGCTCACGACCTGAGTTCAATCCCGATGGAAGTTGGTTTCAGGTAGCCAGCTCAAGGTTGACTCAGCCTTCCATCTTCCGAGGTCGGTAAAATGAGTACCCAGCTTGCTGGGGGTAAAGGGAAGATGACTGGGGAAGGCACTGGCAAACCACCCCGTAAATAAAGTCTGTCTAGTAAATGTTGGGATATGAAGTCACCCCATGGGTCAGGAATGACCCGGTGCTTGCACAGGGGACCTTTACCTTTTTTAATGCAAGAATAGATCCCAGCTGCCTGTTGTGCTTGCAACAGGAGAGGAGGACCATGAGGGTCCCTGAAGTTCCTGTTTTAAGAATATATTGCTTACCTCTTCACTTTCTAGGTATGAGACCCCTGTGTGTGAAAGTGATGCCAGATCAAAGAGCACAGAAATTGATGACCCATTCAAGGATAGAGAACTTCCAGGTTAGAACGGAAAAGAATCCTATTTGTCTTACTGGAGCGATCTGTCTTGCTTATCCCAAGATCAAAAGCTAAGATAGGGGTGGAATGATGATTGGGAGGTCACTAGGGACAATTAACCAGTGGATTTCAGGACTTGTGCTGTAGCTTGGTTTTATACCTGTGCTTGTGTTTGTGTTCTTATCAGTATATTCTTCAACAATCCCAGAAAATATCTGTGAAGAGATCACTTTCCCCATCTCAATTTAAGTCTAAAATCAATACAGGATTTATGAGGGAAACACTGTGGAAAACACTGTTTTCCTGTTGACTGACTTGCCACCTGGCTCCTGCATTTCCACTATACCTTCCATTCACTCAAGAAATCTTGTATATACTCTTGTACTATGGAAAAATGAGGAAGACACAAGTATGGCTGATGAATTATTCAAATATTCAATCCAGCATGCATGACTACTAATTTCTAATACTAGTTTATCATTGACTTATGACCAATTGAAGGTAATTTAATATGTGGACTGAGAATAACTGGTAATTCTATCAAATATCAGATATAAGAAAAGTTTGGTCTGGCAGTATCTTTAGCATAGAAGTAGCAGAACTAATACCACCATCACAGCCCAGCCTACTTAATTTTGGACCTGGCATCCCACCCACTGGAACAGACGGCTCCTTAACTGATTCAGTCAAAGATAACAAGCTTATTGTTGAAACATTGAAACCTGTGTTCAGTTGCCAGCTGAGAAGTTAAAAAAACATCCATCCTACTTTGCTTACAATGTAAACTTGATATATCCTTAAAGGGCATGCTCTTTTTTGGCCCACTGAATTAGAAGATGATTGAAACAGAAAATTATATTAGAAATTCTAAATACCTAAAATCTGTATACAGTATACATAAAAACGGTGTGACTCAGCACAGAAATTTCAGACACCTAACATATTTACACAAGGACTAACTACAGAAAGAATATCTAAACTAATTTCCTCTCCTCTTCTCCAATAGAATTTCACCTTTCCCTAGTCTAGTTAATGAGACAGGGAGGAGAGGGGGGAGAAATAAGAACACACCTACTACGCAGTTACTAAAATTAAATCAAACAACCATACCATATAACCAAGTCAGCTGTAAACTACCAAGAACAAAACAGAAGAAAACAAACGAGGGACATTTAAAACAGCTCATAAATATCTAAAATAAAATAATTTTAAACCCAAGTGCATCTTCTCCTCCAAAGCCAAAAGCAATAATCTGGTAATTTTCTATTTTTCAATTAGTATCCCACATTTCAGTCCTCTAGGGATCCCCGAAATATGTAATGGGCAGTCCATTCCTAAGGGGAGGGGTGGATACATGGCAGCAGTGGATGGCACCACCATGCTGCTCCTATGAGGTTTTCTGGCCAGAATAAATGTAAATAAATTCCATTTAAAAATAAAAATTGGAAAAATTGCCCCATTGTATTTAGTGAGGCTACACCAGCAAAATAGCTGGCGTAACAAAGCTGCGGTATGAGGGGGAGTTCCTGGGGCAAAAGGGGTTAGGAAGCTGCCTAAAGGCAGCTCTGCCCCCAGGAATGCCCTGGGAAAGCCTCCCAGGACGCTGGCACGGGGAGATACTCCAGGGAAACACTGGCAGCCAAAGTGAGGTAGCTTATACTATAGTGTAGAAGTGGCCTTGGAGAAGATAGGAGTCTATTTTTGGCCATATTTTGAAACTAACCTTTTCTTCCCTTTTTCAGGCTGCCCAGAAGGGAAGAAAATAGAATTTATTACCAGTTTACTGGATGCTCTGACCACAGACATGGTACAGGCCATTAACTCAGCAGCACCTGCCGGAGGTGGGAGGTGAGTCTGAAAGATGTTCAAGCCAAACTAAAATGAGACAAAGATCTGTAGGTGTGTTGAATCTTCTTTTCTGAACTGTAGATCTTTCTCGTTCCAGTACAGAAATACAAAAAGGAAATTTCTGCTCCAGACTCTACTATAATAAATCCCAAGACCTGAAAAGTATCACTCTCTACTCGTAAAACTTGACATTAACCTATTACTTTAATCATTGCCCTTCAAAGGCCTGATAAAATACTTCTGGTACTTAAGGAGTAATTATTAGAATTTAGAGGCTACTGATTTCTATTATTCATCTTTGGTCTTCTGTGCAGTCCCACACTGGGACTGTGCATGAGCAGGCCTGCCATGGAAAAACCTTCTTCTAGCTTAAAAGTCCACTGGGGCACCTAAGGCTCCATTGGAGCCTTTGCAATCATTTCTTGCCTACATGGTCACATGGTCCACCGGCGAGGCACTCCCTTCCCATCAGTCCCTTCTTTGCCACCAACAGAGTAGGTCACTTTTCTGCAGTTTTCATTGTTACTTACCTCAGAAAGTTTTCTGATTTTTCAGTGATAGTTTCCTTCGGTCAACACTGTGATAGCTACTGTCATAGTTTTAGGGGTGTTTGAACAGATTTTTTGCCGATCTGTTCCTTTGAGAAAGACGTTTTCTCCATCGACCCCACCCTCTAAGAGGCAGGTGGCTGCTACAATTCTGAATAGCACAGAAAAGCCTCTTTAAAAATGTGCCCAATGTGGCGCAAAAATGACACAGACTGACAATTGTAGTCTGTGTCTGGGTAAGGGCCATAATGTTGCCAGGTGTAAAGCTTGCCAACAGTTCACACCCAAGGCCCCTGATCACACCTAAGGCATCAAAACTAAAGGCTGCCCATTGGGAAGGGGCATTACTGTGTTCTGATTTCCCTGCTAAATTCTAGCCTGTGCCAGACAAATAAGAACATAAGAAAGGCCCTGCTGGATCAGACCAAGGTCCATCAAGTCCAGCAGTCTGTTCACACAGTGGCCAACCAGGTGCCTCTAGGAAGCCCCCAAACAAGACAACTGCAGCAGCATTATCCTGACAACTGCAACAGCATTCTCACAGTGGTCTCTCTTGCTGGTCCTGACCCATCTGATGTCCAGAGCATTTGAGTCCATGAAACTGTTTTTTAGTAGCAATTACTTTGGCTAGGCATGTTGGGTGAATTGGCAGTGCTACACATAGACCCTCCCTTCCTCAAGATTTTTGCAGAGAGGATGGTACTAACTAGATTCAGTTTTCAATTTCTCCTTAAAGTAGTATCAAATTTTGATCTCACACAAGAAATCATTTTGCTGTTTTCTTTCCCTTCCCCATTTGTAATGCTGAATAAAACCTTCCTAGCCTAAATGTAAGAAGAGCATTATTGTTTTACTTGAACAGAACATAAGAGTTTAGGAGAAACAATGCCTTATTTATTTGTTACTTGGGCCCTTCCAAAGGGAAGAGAGCCTCATCTCAGACACTCAGACACTGTCACGTTGGATTGTGTCCATGATAAAGATTTGTTACACTGAAACAGGAGTGCCCCTGTCCATTAGTGGTCCATGCACAATCTACTAGAGCACAGGTATCATCTGCAGCCTTGCCAAGATGTATTCTGATCCAGGAGATCTGCAGAGCCGTGATGTGGCCATCTTCTGATACATTTGTGAAGCACTATGCCTTAGACTTGAGTGCAAGAAAGGAGGCATCAGTTGGGAAAGTGGTGCTGCAGTCTATTTACCAATGAAGTGATTCTGAGAGCTTGAAGATGTCTCATAGCTGAATGTCTGAACTGGCTCCACTAAGATGTGAAAGCTACATCTGTGCTGTTTTGATCTGTGATAGATTTATTCACACAGGCAAGGCATGCTGGATGCTGTTATTGTTGAGGATTGCCTGTGTCTGTATGAATGATCTGTAACAATGCAAACCTAAGTAGAGTTACACCATTCTAAGCCCATTGACTTCAGTGGATTTAGACTGGTGTAACTTTGTTTAGGATTGTACTGTGACAGCGAAATTCTACAAACACTCTGCTGGCAGTAAGTGCCATTGAATAGATCTGATTAGGATTCTGAGTAGACCTTGCATGGGGAATGAGTAGATGTTGGGTGGGAACGGGTAACGCAGCCATCAGTTTCCCAAGACAGATATTTCTGAGGATGGTATTTCACACTCAATTATATTTAGTGTTGGGGCTTTTGGGGGACACTTTGCAAGATATTTTAATTTGATATTTATAACTTGTTAATCACATTGATGGCCAAATGTATGTGAACTGAAGTCCAGCAGTGTGCTGATATTTCAGAATGTCCTACATGCAACACTAAAGTGTTGCATTTCTGTCCTGTTGATAACCCCTCCCCTCTTGTGCATAAGTTCCAGGCCAACTCCCCCCTCCCCAACAAGCACTTCTGTACTGGGAAATGTATTTTTCCCTACCAAGCTAGAAGTGGCTTGAATTCAGTTTTTATAACTATTTTATCAAATATAGCATGCCAGAGGTGAAGAAAAGCTCTAGAGAATATCCTGTCTTTGAATTTCCGTCTCTGTGCCATTGTAAACAGCACTCTTAAAAATAAGCTAGAAGGATTTAGAAATTTCTAGGGAGGCTAAAAGTAAAGAGAAAATCCATGTGTTAAAATAAACCCTCATCTTGCTGATATCTTACTTTTATGAAGGCCCTGGTTTCTACAACTTGATGTCAAAAAGGACCTTTCTTGTGAGTTTACTTTGTCAGCAGATAGTGAAAATGGGAGGGGAAAAGAAGCTTTTTACATAGCTCTCATGTGAGGCGAACAGCAGCATTAGCTGAAAAGTTCTCAGTCATCTGTTTGCCCTCTCATGATATAGAACGATTCTGATGTAAAATTCTCTCTGCTTCACTTTAGCTTGGCCATACCCCAAATTTTGCCTTATGCCTTATTTTCTTGCTAAAAAAGAAAAAGGAATGTAAGGAAACAATTTGCATTTTCTAAAAGATTGGTGTCATTTAGTGCTGGCCACTTTGCATGTTGTATTAAAGATGGGTCATCATCTTCTGTTTTGTGCTATGTTTTGTGGAAGGCACTCACATGCCTTAAAGCATGTGGTAAATACGTCCCTAGGAGCCCTGGACAGTTGCAAATCCTGGGATTTCCACATTTAAAGGTATGAATGCTCTTATATTGACTTACAATGGGTCTTGCCTTCTATTATTAACATGAAGCAGCTTTTGACACCCCCCCCCCCATCTGCAAATTTACAGACAGACCTGTGGGAGTCTGCTCAGACTAGGTTTGCCAACTGCCAGGTAGTAGCAGGAGATCTCCTGCTAATTCAACAGATCTCCAGCCGATAGAGATCAGATCATCTGGAGAAAAATGGCCACTTTGGCAATTGAACTCTATGGCATTGAAGTCCCTCCCCTCCCCAAACCCCCCCTGCTTCAGGCTCCACCCCCAAAATCTCCCGCCGGTTGCGAAGAGGGACCTGGCAACCCTAGCTCAGACACATTACCTCTTCTGTGTATCAGGAAATAAAATCCACATGTAGTTTGTTGCATGCACCCATTGTAGGGTTGCCAACTGCCAGGTGTTCTCAACAAACACAGTACCTATGCTGAAAATAATGAGGTTGTGAAAACAGCAGCACGAAGGCTCACAATAATGTAAATATTGTATTAATTACTAATGAAAATAATTGTTGAAGAGCTTGGCAATATAATTTCTGACAATATAATTAGGAACAAAAAAGAAAAAGCATTGCTTCATGCATATAATCAATTCAACACAAAGTAAGTACACCCAAAGCAAAATACTTGTACACGGGCGAATTGCCCTCAAATGAAAAAAATGTTCCACTAACAAGTGGTAAAGAGTCTCTGTGGTGTACATATATCTATGGCATTGAAGTCCCTCCCTGCCCCCAAACCTCACCCTCCTTAAGCTCCACCCAAAAAATCTTCTGCTGGTGGCAAAGAGGGAACTGGCAACCCTATCCCATTGTGTATACATCTATTTCACTGTGTATGTATGAGGTATAGGGCGAAAACGCATGGTTGCTTTATCCTCCTTTAATCCCTGTTTTAGCCAGGATCGAATGCACATTAGGTGAAACACGTGCGTTCGGTCCTGGCTGAAACAGGGATTAAAGGAGGATAAAGTGACCATGCGTTTTCGAGAGTATGGGGCATGCGGAATGTTAGTTGTGTTGGTCTGTGGCTGTGTTTCATTCAATGACAGAGTTTAAATATACAAACTTTAATAGGAAAATATTTGATCATAAGCCATGGCTAGAGTAAGAGTCATAAATTTTTGTTTTGTCTGGACACATCCTATTCTGAGGTTAAACTTCTGGATCTTTTGCTAGGTGGAAGGCAAACTGAGAAAATAAATATGTGGTCTTCTTGCAGTTTCTTTAACATTTGTTCCAAAAGCAGTGATTAGCCTTGGAATCAAAAGACAACTGCATATAGTGGGAGAGGGGCGTTAAAAAGGAAACAAAAAACCCCCCAAGGAGTTGAAATAAAGCTTACATTTTCTGGATGATCTACTATCTTCCTGCTTGACTACATGTCCAGGCCATTCCTGTAAAGAGTTCAGGTTTCAGAGTGCCCCTTTGCATGCAATAAGATTTGCAATTAGTGGTTTGAAAGTACTTCCATATGAAACAAAGTAATTCATTTCTGGGTTAATTCCCAAATGCCCCAGTTGTAAACACAGTGCCCAGAAATCAATTCCATTGAATACAACAGGAGCTACTTGCAAATAATGTGCTTAGGATCAGGTGAGCTACAATATCAACAAGGGATTATAAGTACCTTTATTCAGATGTGAGAATTTATGAATTACTTCATATCTGATTTCCTCCTCTTTAATAAAGAAGAAGAAAAATAAGAGTTAGTTTTTTATATGCCGACTTTCTCTACCACTTAAGGCAGAATCAAACAGGCTTACAATCACTTTCCCTTCCCCTCCCCTCCCCTCCCCACCCCACCCCACAACAGACACCCTGTGAGGTAGGTGGGGCTGAGAGAGCTCTAAGAGAACTGTGACTAGCCCAAGGTCACCCAGCTGGCTTCACGTGTAGGAGTGGGGAAACAAATCCAGATCATCAGATTAGCATCCACTGCTCATGTGGAGGAGAGGGGAATCAAATCCGGTTCTCCAGATCAGAGTCCACCACTCCAAACCACTGCTCTTAACCACTACACCATGTGAGCTTTGACAGTTTCCTTGGCACAAATGCTTGTGCAAAAACCTTTGGGGAATGTGTAATGACATTCCTTGGGTGCTGTGTAAAATTGGCTGCCTCTGTGGGGACCATAGATTAGATCCTATCTAAAAGGGCCACATAATTAAGGTCCCTTCCTCCAACTATCCTCTGACTCCCCCCTTGTGCTGCTTCTGGGGGTCCTCCATCCCCCAGAAGCAGCATTTCAGGCTGAAGTGGGAAGCAGGGAAGTTGCGTTACTGTTTTATTTTTCTGGACTTAAAAACGTATTATGCAATTACACAACAAATACACAGAACCATATATTAACAAAAGATAAAAAACATAAATAAAGCAAAAAGGGAAATACAAAACAAATGTATACTATTATCATTATATATTTTGTTTTACAGTCTTAACAAGATGTTTTTGCAGCTCTATCAACTATACATGCATTACTTATAAAATTACATCACCCAGCCTGTTGGGTGACCTTGGGCTAGTCACAGTTCTTAGAGCTCTCTCATCCCCACCTACCTAATAGGGTGTCTGCTGTGGGGAGGGGAAGGAAAGGTGATTGTAAGCTGGTTTGATTCTTCCTTAAGTGGTAGAGAAAGTCAGCATATAAAAACCAACTCTTCTTCTTTTTCCTCCTTCCTCCTTTCTTTCCTCTGCTTTTTTTTTGTTGGGGGTTTAGTGCAGGCAAACTGCCTTTCCCTCCCTCGTTGGGAGAGTTAGATTAGGGTGTGGCTCTTTTTCTGGGCTGTTTTTTCCCCGTTGAGTCCACCGCTTGCTGCAGGGAGCTGTCAAAGGTACCCCTCCCCTCAGTACCATAGGTGTAAACATTTCTTGCCCCTGTACCCCTTCCCTCCCTTTAAAAATGGACACCCCACCCCTGCTTTATACTCAATTAAGGCAGACTTGCATTTAAAGAGCTAGGGCTGCCTCTGTGAGGCTCGTTTGGCCTTTTAGCCTAATGATCAGTCTGGTCCTTTGGGCGATCTATCAGTTCTGCCCTATTTATCTGTTACATTTTTATCATACCCTTCCTTCAAGGAGCTCAGGGCAGCACAGACATTTCTCCTCTTTTTTATGCACAGTTCTGTGAGGTGGGAAAGGCCCAAAGAGGGAGCGGCTGGCCCAAGGTCACCCAGTGAGCTTCCATGGCAGAGTGAGGATGTCCTTTAGAGCATCTTCTAAGTTACTCCAAAATTAGACCAGGATTTATCCAAGGCCTTCACATTGTGTAGCAGATGGAACCCAGAATCCATAGCTCCCAGGTCAGCACTTTTAATAGCCCGAGCCCCAGATCCCCCTGTGGCCTGTGCTCATTATTATGCTATCACAGCAAAAGGGAGATAACAGCTGGGCTTCTGCCAAGTTCTTCCTGAAATGATGACTTAAGGTAAACATTGACCTGAGGAAGGGAGAGCAGGAGAGGGATGATGCAGTCCCTAGTGGGTATAAATTGCTGATTGTCCTCCTTCCTGTGAATTATTTCTCAGTTCTGATGTGGTCAAGAGAAGTAGGCTCCAGAGACTTCCAATGATGTTATTTTTTTAAACGTATTGTGTGCTTTTTTAGTGTGTGGTGGTTTTCCTTCTGCTCTTTCTCCCTCAGAACAAATTGACTACACTTTTTCTGCAAGAGTTGCAGTCTTGAGGGCCTTTCATGTGGCTGGTGTTACTGAGAGCTGGTGTCATGTAGGCAAATAGTAACCTAGAAAGTGGCTGACTCGGTGTTCTCTTTTTCTCTCTCACTTTTCCTGATGGATTTGGCTAAGAGTGAGGCAACAGTATGAAAGTTTTTTTCCCTTGTAAAATGCTGACTTATATCAATGCTGGGACAAAAAGTTGCTAAAACAAACTCTTCCTAAATCAGCTGTACCTAAAACTGGGTTATGAAAATAAATTAAACAATAACTATATTTCCAGTTAATTTCATATTGTGTATTAGTATGAATTCTGTAATGTTTTACTAAGTAGAACTGCCATTATTAGTATGTTGTATAGTTGAACCTTGTGTTTTTTCTATCTACTCTTTGGAACAATAGGTATTCCCAACCCTAAAAAATTCAGAGTTACCTAGCTATTCAGTGGATGTTATTACACAGTTATATTTTCAGTAGGACTTAACCCTTTTTCAGGTGTTTCTCTTCTGGCACTTCTATCTCATGTACCAGGAGAGCACATTACATGCAATCATTTTGGTACATACAGTCCCCATTTTGTCTTCAAAGGCAACACATGCACTTTTGCAGCTTCAGCATGTGTGAATCCAGCTTTCAGATAATACAAACTGCATTTGCAAATATATACAATACCCATTTCAGACAAAATAGCGATCACATGTACTAAGATGATCATGCATTGCACGTTTTGATACATGGATAGGAGTGCCAACACAGCACCTGCAAAAAGGCTTTAGAAATGCTCAAGCGTTCCATGGATCTATAGTGGCATAACTGAGACATTTGGGTTCTCTTAATATGTTTTCGTTAGTTTATTATTTATAAAAAATTGTTGTTGACCTTCTTAAGAAGTATTCAAGGTAGTATTCCAGTTAAGAAGTTGCAGTTACTTTGCACTTGGTGCATTTCATAATCACCCATGATTCATGCTTTGCATGAATGAGTTTGTTTATCCCATTCTATTTTTAGGGGTGTTTGCATTAGCAAGCATGACCAAGGGTTTTTTTTAGTCCATACCTAACCTGAGGTCCTATCTCTGTGAGTCAACCCTTACAGGTTTGTAAATGAGCGAGTAGTATCTTGTGAGGAACTGGTTGATGGAGTGTAAAGGCATTTATCTGGTCATTATTCTACTCCAGCTACACTTTGCTTGGAAACATTTAAAAATAAAATGTTATAAGATGGCACACGTTTTTGCCTATTTGATAGTATTCATTCGAGACACCATTTCTTCCACCTTTCTCTGCACTTCACGGTCCTGCAGGGCTCAAGTTCTCCTCCTCCCCCGTAACAAACCTTTCAACCACCCCATCATGTTTACTGGTATCACCGAGTGTAGGCTCACCCATCTGCTTAGGTGTGCATCTGGTGGTCTTTAAGGGCAGACTTGCATATTATAAACAAGTGCTTCCAGCTGACTGTGGAAGAGACTGTCTGAAACTGCTCCAAGTTATTCCAAAAGAATTATTCTGCCTCCAAGCAGGCATCTGGTGTTGCTGGTTTAAAGAAGCCTTCAAAGATGTGTCAAGCGTTTGGTCTGCTCAGCAGTGTTCTGGAGTCCCCTGAGGGTCTTTGTGTTGTGTTTCAAGGTTTTCAGAGCCTGATCCTAGCCACACGTTGGAGGAGCGGGTGGTGCATTGGTACTTCAGTCAGCTGGACAACAACAGCAGCAGCGACATCAGCAAGAGGGAGATGAAGCCGTTTAAGCGCTATGTAAAGAAGAAAGCCAAACCTAAGAAATGTGCACGACGCTTCACAGACTATTGCGACCTCAACAAAGACAAGTCTATTTCACTACAAGAACTGAAGGGTTGCTTGGGTGTTGGCAAAGAAGGAGGTGGGTCACATTATTGTTGCCAAAATGAAACTTACTCTTACGCTGGTATGGAAAACTATTAATATATAAACATATGTATGAACACATGAAGTTGACATTGCCTTGTTCCGAGTTAGACCATTGACCCATCTAGCGCACTGCTTGCTCTGTCTCTGTAAGGTTTCAGCCAAGAAACGCCTTTCCTGACAGCTCCTACTTGAGACTGAATTTGCCAGGGAATAGAACCTGGGACCTTCTGCATGCAAGGCGGGTGCTCTGCTACTGAGCCCTTCTGGTTTAAGCAACAGCTTAAATGACCCACTTTGGAAGCTATTTGCTGTGCTTTTCCTGTGAGTCTTCTGTTCCCTGAGTAATTATGGCACACTGTGGTTGGGCCTAGATGGCTTTTTTGATCTCTTCTGACTGTATTGCACTTTCCCAAGTGATCCTTAAATCAAGTCTTGCACTTACTGTTTCTGCATGAAAAATATATGTTAGACTAGAGACAGAAAACACTATTTTCATTGAGCTGGAAGTGGCCTGAGGGAAGCATTGCTGCACATTGTGCACTCACACATTGCTTTTGTCGCACTGTTTCAGATAAAAAAATTCAAAAACCTTCAAAATCTTTTTACGGAAAGCAAGAGTAGAATGAATATCCACACCATGGAATGTGAAACTATTCAAATTACCTTCAAAAGATCTTGTCTGCCTCCAACAGTAATAAAAATGCCTATTCAGTAGAAAGATGGATGTTCCATTTCCTGTCCTGAATTAAGAACATTCAGACAATCATAGAGATGGAAGGGGCCATACAGGCCATGTAGCCCAACCCCCTGGTCAAAGCAGGATCAGCCTAGAGCATCATCATAATTCATCGTCATCATCATCATCATTCATTTATTGCAGTCAGTAGACCAAAACCAATTTAAAGCATCCCTGACAAGTGTTTGTCCAGCCGCTGCTTGACAACTACCAGTGAGGTGTTCACCACCTTCCTAGGCAGCCAATTCCATTGCTGAACTACTCTTACTGTAAATCCCCCCCCAACATTCAGCCGATACCTTTCTGCCTGTAATTTAAACCCATTATTGTGAGTCCTATCCTTTGCTGCCAACAGGAACAGCTCCCTGCCCTCCTCTAAGTGACAGCTCTTCAAATACTTAAAGAGAGCAGACGTGTCCCCCCTCAATCTCCTCTTCTCCAGAATGAACATTCCCAACTCCCTCGGTCTTTCCTTTTAGGGCTTGTGTCCATTCACAGTGGATACAAGGCAGACTTGGGCCATATTCACACTCAGAGCCCCTTTCAGCCTATTTTCTCTTGTAGTGATGCACCGCTATGAGAATGAGCATCAGGTCTTCCCAGTACCTGTACAGAATCTTTACAAATCAGAAATTGTCTGTGCGCAAAGCATGTGCTTTGCCATTGATCTCTGGTTGCAAACATGCACTCAAAATGTTTTATGAAAGGACTGACTCTTCCTATATGTTCCTGTTATATAGTCCATGTCTTCTGAACAGGCCCTTCTCCAGACAGCCCTACCTTCAGAAGCAATGTGGCTGACCATGAGGGAGAGAGCCTTTATCATCCTGGTGCCTCTTCTATGGAACTTCCTCCCAGTGGAGGTTCACTAAAGATGTAGCCTTGCTGGTTTTAGGTGCCAGGCTAAAGTTAGGGTTGCCAACCTCCAGGTACTATCTGGAGATCTCTTGCTATTACAAGTGTTCTCCAGCTGATATAGATTAGTTCACCTGGAGAAAATGGCCGCTTTGGCAATTGGACTCTATGGCATTCAAGTCCCTCCCCTCCCCAAACCACACCCTCCTCAGGTTCCACCCCAAGAACCTCCCGCCAGTGGTGAAGAGGGACCTGGAACCCTAGCTAAAGTGTACCTTCTCACCTAGGTTTTTAATCGAAGGTGATGTTTTTGTTTTGTGTGTGTGTGTGAGTGAGAGAGAGAGAGACATACATACAGAAGTCATAGGCTAATATTTTTAACTGGGTTGTTTGCTGTTGGGCTGTTAATCACTATATTAATTTTAAGCCATTAGTTTTTATATCTTTTAAATTGCATACTTATTTTTAAAATTATTTTGAGTTGCTTCATTAAGAGTGTGGTATTAAATAAATAAACATACAGAGAGAACACCAAGTAGGCTTACCAACTCCAGACTGGAAAATTTCTGAAGAACTTAGGGTGGAACCTGGGGAGGGTGGGGTTTGGGGAGGAGATGGGACCTCAGCAGGGTATAATGCCTGAGTTCAGTTGTAATTCCAGGAGATGTCCAGGCCCCACCAGGAGGTTGGCAACCCTAACACCAAGATAGAATAGGTCTCTAATTATGTAAAGAACTTCAAGAGCTAGAAATAACTTTGAACTGGAAGCACATCAGGTCTCAGAAGCAACATTCATACCTACAAGGCCAGTAACAGGATTACTGAACTAGGAGATAGATACGTCCAGCTGTTTTAGTAGGAGGAAACTGTCAGCACAATCCTATGCAGAGTTACTCCAGTCTAAGCCAATTGAAATGAATGGGCTTAGACGGGAGTGGCTTTTCTTGTTCTTCTGCCCTTGAAATGTATTTCTTTTCTGATATTGAAAATCCGTATCAGCCAAACTAGTTGGGAGGATTTCTTTGAGCAAACTTTTCTTTTCAAAACCAGAATAATATTCAGAGAGGTAAGGAAGACAGCAAACCGAGGATAATTTTTTTAGCATGCTCTGGATTGGGTCCTAGGCAGACTATGCTGCAATCAGTAACACCCTAATTCAAACATTGACCTCTAACCATGTGACAGCCATCATACTGGAGATCTTTCTCCAGCTATGGGATTCTCTTGGTTGTTTTAGCTAGAGTAGATTTACTGCTTGGTAGAAAGAGGTAAGAGGTGGGTTTACAAACTGCAGATTGTGATCCTAGACAGTTAAGCCCACTGAAATCAAGGGGCTTAGGTGTGCCTAAGTGTGCCTCGCTCTGCATATTATTGGGCTATTAAAATGTTAACCAAGTTACTTTGAGCCAATGAGGGTCACTGATAGTTAGCAACCAGTTTTCATTGTTTAGCTAAGTTTCTAGTTTGCCAAAGACATGCCCAGAATAATATACAGTCAGTAACAGTCTCCCTGAACCTTTTAACCTTCCTGCTGAGATGAATGTACAAAATGGGTTTTAACAATCTGGTCAGTTGGCCCTCAATAAGTTTAGTTTATGAGGGAGAAAAATCTGAGAGTCCTTTAAGAGGGAAGAAGAAATAAGGCAAACACAGCCAGACATTCCTGGTGTGTTTGGCTGTAAATACAGAATTGCCAAAGAATTGGTGCTAAACTTCACCTTTCTACAAGTTTTTTTTTATTGCAGTTATAAGGGAAACATTGATGCTACATGGCAAAATAGCAGCATTATCTAAACAGAGGCTAGTCTGGCCCTCAGAGATCACAGAGTAAGATCTTTTCTGCATGGGTTATTTGCCCAGGTTTTGATGCTGTTGGGAAGTGGAGTTTCCCTCCACTTCTTCACAGCATCCTGGGTTTTCCTTGATTTGTTCCCCAAACTTGCTTTGCTGTGAAGTTTTGGGGGAAATAACAGTAAAGCTTGGATTGGCTGCTCTGTGGGTACCAGAATTTGGATTTCCCTGGTTTCATGCACACAGCAGCCATTATCCCTATCTCTTTCCCCCACAGTGTCCATTTCCTCCCTGTCCCTGGAGGTGCTTGCTTGTTTTTTCTACCAGCAATTGAATATCATTATATTACTATACAGTTATAACAATGTGTCTGTCAGGTTTTCTGAATTCCCAGCTTTTATTTTTTAAAAGTAAATGTCTAGTTCCTTTCCTTGCAGAGAGATGCCTTTCTTCTTATATCTCCACAACAAAAGGGACTAGAGACTTTCTTCGTAAAAAAATGAAAGCTGGGAATTCAGTGGACCTGATAAACAATTTGGAATAACAATATAACAATATTCCATTGTCAAATGTAAAATAAATACAAAAAAAGCTCTGCTGGTGTGGTGGTGAGGGCTGCTGGAGAACTGAACCAAGGAACCTCAGGGAACTCTGTTGCCACTCTGCTGTATCAGCAGCTGCAACATCAATGAGGAAAACCACACAAGCCTTTCCCCATGTGGAAAACATTAAGGCCATTTCCACATGGGTTATCTGCCCTGCGTTCAGTGCTTTTAGGAAGCAGGATTTTTTCCTGTTTCCCAACAGCTTCACGATGCATTTGTGCATCTCTGGGGGTTTTCCAGTCTTTTATCCAATCTTCCTCAAACCTGCTTTGCTTCAAAGTTTTGAGAAAGATCTCAGTAAAACCTGGATCACTACTGTGTGGGTGAGAAAATGCAGCTTTTCTGGCCCACATGGCAGGCATTTTCCCTGACCTTGTCCCCACAGTAGCCATTTCCTCCCTCACCACGGGGGGGGGGGCTTTTATTTTTTATTTAAAAAAAAAAAAACAGCACCGGAATATTGTTACATCAGTATACTGTTGTAACAATAGTTGTAGCAGGTTCTCTGAATTATCAGTTTTCATTTAAAAGAATTGTAAGTCTCTGTCCCTTTTTCTTGGAGAGATATAAGGGAAAGTGCATATCTTTGCAATGGAAATGAAAGCTGTGTGAATTCAGAGAACCTGTTACATATATAGTTAACAATGGTATACTGATATAACTGTCTTCTTCCATACATTCCTGCTTGGGAATTAAGACCACAGTGAAAGGCCCTCCTGACTGTCCCACCAATCAAAGAAGGTTGTCTGGTGGGCACACAAGAGAGGGCCTTTTCGATGGCAGCCCCACAATCATGTGAGGTGCACTTGACCCCTCAGTCTTCAGGGGACAGTTGAAGACAGTTTTATTTTGGACTGCATTTTACTAATTTAGTTTTTATTTATTGGCAGTCTTAATTGAGATTGTAAATTGTGGTCTTTTAGGTGTTTTTTTAAATAATCATTGTTTTATTTCCATTGTAGACCGCCTTGAGTTTCCGAAGGTAGCTAGGTGGCCAATAAATGTTTTAAATAAATAAATAAATAAAACAAATGATGATATACTAGCGCTGATTATTTAAAAGAAAATTGCAAAAAGCCCTTGTGGCCCAGGGCAGGGTGGTGGCCACTTTTAGGGGGTTGGCACAGGAAAACTGCAGGAAACCTGCCATGTGGAAGCCCTGTTGCTGTTGCGCTTTATCTGCACCTAGGGTTGCCAACCTCTAGGTGCTACTGGAGATCTTCTGCTATTATAACTGATCTCCAGCTGATAGAGATCAGTTCACCTGGAGAAAATGGCCGCTTTGGCAATTGGACTCTTTGGCATTGAAGTCCCTCCCCTCCCCAAACCCCGCCCTCCTCAGGCTCTGCCCCAAAAACCTTCTCCCCATGTGAAAGCCAACTCATTCAGAAAAAAAGAGGGAGGAAAAATGAGGTCTGTCAAATAAAAATGATTATAAATAATTTTAGGTGTAAATATAAATAAATCCTCCTGGTTTTGATAAATCACAAATGGGCATGATGTAGCTTTTTATTTTGCCCCATTTGGATTTGGATTTCTACTACAATTTTAATATTAGTATTATATAAATGTAACTGCCACAGCTTCACCCCGTTAAATCTTAGGGATTGTAGTTTGATCAGAACTGAGAGTTTCCTTTTAGAGATTCCTAACTCTTTCATAGGTTCTAGGACTTTGAGGTAGATTAGTTATGTCTTTTAGAATATTTTGCAAAAAAAAGGTGTCATGTAATGGGTTCATTGTATTCAAGTTTCCTTAAAAAAACGTAGGCTTCAGTCTTATGCAGACTTCCTTGGGAATGTGAACTTGGTGGGGCTTACTTCTGGGTAAACATGCAAAGGGCTGGGGTGTAGCTGGTGTTGCATTATATGGAAGTTTTAGGTACAGACCCACCAGTTGTTGTAGGCAAACCACTGCCTTACAAATTGGCACTCTACATTCTACACGTTTTGGGAAAGATTGATTATTTGAGAGCCCAGAAGACCTTAAGGATATATTTGTTGTTTTGGAAGGTTTAGCACCATCTGGTGGGCACTTTGAGATGTCAGACTGCAAAATGAAGACAGTTGTTTTTCAGCCAAAGCCCTTTTCAGACATGACAATTTTGCCAACACAACCACACACAAGGCAAGATCTTTCTTGATATGAGTAGTTGTCATTTTGTATGAACAGGGTAAAATGGTGACTGCATGTGTTAAGAGACCAGATTGCCAAAATGCTAGCACCTGAAAGGGGCTTTGGCTTTGGCAAAGTAACCACAGCACCATAAAGATGCACTTGAACTTTCAGCAAGCAGATTAAATATGATTTCTGAAAAATCACCAGTGGCATTCTGGAAGCCTTTGAGTAATTAATCAATTGAGTTATTCTTATTTGTAATTTTTTTTAAATCTCCCCTTAGCAGATAGAATACTTGTTAAAAACACAGAGGCAGCCTAATGTGGCTCAAACAAAATACCTTCGTTCAAGGGAATATAAACTCAGAGCTCCTGTTTAGGAATAAGCAGGAGTAAGCAGTTCTATTGTCATAATTGTCAGACTCATCTCACTCTTTTCTTTAATCTGCAGCTTTCATCATACTTGGAATTAAGTGAATATAAGAATACTCCTTATTTCTTACAGGCAGCATTGGAACTTTCCCCCATGGAAAAAGACAAGGTGTTAATCCTTTCAGTAAGTAGCTTCTGGAACCCATCTCTCCTCTCCCCCCCACCATTTTTCCTGACAATTATATCATGAGGCAACTGCACTTTACAGCTGTCCAAGTAGCTACCCTAAAATCACAGCTGATGAGATTGGCTATCCTGGAGTTTGTTCAATGATGCACGTTGTGCTGTCTTGCTGAGCCTCATTCATTGATCACAACTGCAGAGGAGGTTCATGTAGTAAGAAGCAGTCAAGATAGACTGGTTCCATGATGCGAAGGGCTTTATTGAGGTTGACTCAAATGACATGGAACATTGTGCAAGCTTTTGAGTTCTATAGAACCCTTCATGAGATACATGTTGTACCAATTTTAGAAATGAAGGATGAAAAAAGCAAATTTTCCAGGTCCAGATCTTAAGACTCTGTCATACCAGCCTTGGATAGTGGATGCTGGCAGATTCCAGTTTGATTGCTGTGTTAGATTAGGGCATTTGCATTCTGGGAAGAAGAAACAAATAGCGGAAGGTCACCTCATTTGATAAAAACAGAGTCCAACAAGGCCCAAATGTTACCCCAAACCCATGGGAGAATAATGGCTCCCTTTGCAAGCCAAGAACAGATGGAATCACTTGGTATTCTTTATTTTAACACTGGTTGAGCTAAATTTATGACGGTTCACAAAGTATATTCAACTGAAGTTAAATTGGGTCATTATTACCTTGTGTAAGCATTCTTTCTCCGGTCATTCCCTTCCTGATGACAATCCCTCCCTTTCTTGACTGAAAGTAGATATCCATAAAGTAGAAAAAAGTTGTTAACATTTGTACTTGGTCATGGAAAATCCAGAAAAACAAACAAAATCATGTAATACCTTTTATTGAGACCAACCCACATTTCAGGGTACATATTTGTATCCAATAGTTCATAATCAAGATTAGAACATAAGGACATAAGAAAGGCCATGCTGGATCAGACCAAGGTCCATCAAGTCCAGCAGTCTGTTCACACACTGGTCAACCAGGTGCCTCTAGGCTCTAACCAGGTGCCTCTATGCTCACCAGCTATAGTTTTTGTCAGGCTAACTTCTTACTATGAGAAGATTAGGAACAGGAATAACTAATTATTTTAATGAGGGACCTCACTTGTACTCTGTCAATTAAATTGAATATGGTTTTCATTGGGGCTTCCACCTCTTCTTTTTCCCCTCTCTGCAACTGTTGATGCTGTTGATGCTTCCTACCTTTCCACAACTGCAGTAGGACGCCTTGTCTAAGAGCTGATGGGAAAGCATGACACAAACAAATGGATGCACCAGTAGAAGGACAGGACATGCTGACACCTGAGAAGACTCGTGGGACTGGTAACATCCAATGTAGCAGGAGTGGCCTCAACAACATTTGCACTTTTTTCATAATAATTGAAGCGGGGTGGAGGTTGGTCTCTTTTAATGCCATTTTCTACTACCTTGGAGAAGAAATTTATTGGAGAAGGCCAACGTTACATCTTGGGAAGTAAACTGAACAGCTACTGATCATTAAAATGTTTGGGATTGCTCGGACTCAAAGAAAGAGATGTTTAATATACTGTATATAAATTTAAGTAAATTGTACAGAGGCCTTGTGCTGACCTGAGTGTGACTGCTTTGTCCCGTCTTAGGACTTCTATGGTTGTTTAGATTGTGTGGCACAGAGGACACTATAATTCAGAAATGCAATGATTTCTGCAAACCGTTCGGACTTAAAGCCTACTTCTTTTCTTCCACAGCCAGCATCTTTATTCAAATAAGTTCAAAGGCTGTGGTTGTTCACAAGCATTCATTTCTCACTTTCCTGCTCCTACTACAGTTGTAAACATCTTGCCTACTTTACTGAACACCTTTCAACATGGTTTGATTGCTGCAATGCACACCAGATTGGGCTGCCCTTGAAGATGACCCAGAAACAGCAGCAGGTTCGGAATGAGGCAGAGTGATTATTGTCAGGGGTTAGTCAATGGGAGCATACCTTGCCCATCTTTAAAAAGTTACATTGGTTGCCAGTTTGTTTCCTGGTCCAATTCAAGGTGCTAGTTATGTCCTTTAAAGCCTTTCACACCTGGAACCCACATGTCTGAAGGACCATCTCCTCCCATATGTTCTCCTACACCAACTACAGTCTTCAAACTGCCACTTGATGGCTGTTCCTCCACTTCAGGTAGCTTTCTGTCATCAACCAGAGCCCTTCCTTTTCCCTTGTAGCTGCCACTCTGTGGGAGGGGTTTCCAGACAAGACTAGGACAGTGCTGTCATTAGAAACCAGGAGGCTCTGCAAGGCCATCTTATTTGCCAGGGATTTTAATAAGGTATAAACGGCAGACATGTTCTTTGAGGGGGAGGGAATATTGGCAGTTTTGTTCTATTGGTTTTCAGTTGTCACATTTTAACCATGATTTGTAAGCCACCTTGAGCCACAAGGAAAGGCAGCATATAAATATTTTAATTAATAAATAAAGCATACAGGATTTAGTCTCATACTGGCACCAGTGCAATCAGCCATGATTCCCTCTTACTGTATTGCAAAATTGTTAAAAGGTGAGCTAGATGTGAAGTGATTGTACCATAAAGATAGGCTTCTGGCCACATTGTAGGTACATGTGGCTCATACAGTCTCTGGCCTGTGTGGTACAGTGGCTAGAGAGAGAGCAAGTGTATATAGAACATCAAACTTAGGCTGAGTTGAGATCTCTATCTGGGCAGCTTTGGGCAGTCTCTCAGCCCTACCCGCCTCGCAGGATGTTACAAAGATTAAAAGGGGATAGTACCATTTACATCACCACCAATTGCTTGGAAAAGAGCAGCATAAAAGTATTGTTAATAAGTAATGGAATTAATACCATGTAGCCCTGATCTGCTACCAGTACATATGTTTTAGCGGATTCTATAACATGTAGTGTACAAACACGGCATTAAGGTACACTGAGCCATAGTGGCTTCATGGGATTTTAATTTATGCATCCCTCATAGAGCCCCCACCATTCTTAGCTAATAACTGGGGACTGGGCAGCACCGCTAGAAATAGGGATGCCAACCTCCAGGTACGAGCTGGAGATCTCCTGCTATTACAACTGATCACCAGCTGATAGAGATCAGTTCACCTGGAGAAAATGGCCACTTTGGCAATTGGACTCTATGGCATTAAAGTCCCTCCCCAAACCCTGCCCTCCTCAGGCTCCACCCCAAAAAACTCCAGGTATTTCTCAACCCAGAACTGGCAACCCTAGCTAGCAATGACTTGCTAATGGGCAATACCAGTAAGCAAACAGGGCTTGGCCTACATCCAGATTACACTGACGGGAGGTTTTGGGGGCAAAGCCTGAGGAGAGCAGGGTTTGGGGAGGGGAGGAACTTCAATGCAATGGCATGAGGTGGCAGCCTTATACAATTGGAGTAGTTAAAGATATTTGAAGATGCAGCTGTAACCTCAATACAGTTGCACTTCTTGATATTGTTGCCAGTAGTGATAGTGATGCAGAATCAGGAAGCATGGAGAACGTACATGATCGAAGAGGTGGCATTACTCTTTTTAAAAAAAATTACAATTGTGCCCCACTCTTCCTCTGAAACAGTTGGAGCAGCTTCTGTATGGTTCCGGGGTGATGTCCCAGCCAGGAAGCAGCTGGTCCCACCCCTGCTGAATCTTACTATGTGTTGACTCACAATGCGGATGTGCCCTGTAAATGGTTTTTCATATGTGGTAAGAGACAGGATCCATTAGCATCCTTTCTTCAACACTTATGGAGCAGAAATAGAAGGCTTTCTGGAGATCGAGCAGGAGGAGACAGGGTAGTTTTGCAGAGATGCCTTTCTAGTTCACCTGTGCTCCCAAGCCCTTTCTTTAGCAGCTGCCTGTTGACGTGAGATCTGTGAGTTGAGAGTGGATATAAGCATGGAGAGCCAAAGCAAAGGAACCTCAGTGCCATGGCTTAGCCTGCACACTTTCCGAAGGCCTTTGTTTTGCAAGCTCGGTCACCATCTTCATGCTTCTTAGGGTCTATATTGCAAGCTGAAATGCCTCGAACCTTCTTGAAATTGTTGAGAGCATCATTTTCAAGCTGCACCTTTAGTCATAACGCTGGCTTTGTAGGGCAGTTTCCTGTGTAGAGTTAGTTATCTATTAACTTCAGTCAATGGCAGATTAATAGATTCAAAAGTTGCAACCACCTAGGCTGAATACTATTTAGCATTTATATGGCACCTTGAAGTGTTCAAAGTGCTCTACCAGTATTATCTCCCAATAATCATGTAAAGCAGGTCAGTATTGTTTCCCCCATATTGCAAGGGGGAGGGACTGAGAAAAGGCAGACATCCTAAAGCCACCTCTGCTGAGTTCATGGCGGGCCCAAAATTCAAAAGAGAGACTTCCTATTTGTAGCCCAGCCATTTAGCCTCTACGTCCCACCAGTTCGTACACTCACAGACATTATGATGATGGGAAATGTGTGCAGAAGGGTATAATGCTGGCTGGTTATTTGCTTCTGACTGCATTGCTCATGTGTTTTCCCCTTAAGCTTTATAGCTTTGTGGGGGGGGGGGGGGGATGTTCAGCCACCTGCAGCTACTCTGTAGGTTTGGTAGGGGTTGAATGACTGGCTTAGTTCATGTACACATAGAGCTCCTCTCAAACTGTTGAAAGATCATGAATTGCTTTATTTTAGCACCATTCTATACCAACAATCCTCTTTAGTAGTGAAGTAATCAATACCATAGTAATACTTTAGAGCCTAACATTAATCTTAATCGAAACGCTCAAAATCTTGCTGTAACAAAGCAGTGCAACATCCCTTGTCTGAGACAGTACATCACTGTGTGGCAGCTACATTCTGTTTTGGCAACTCCAAGGCATCACTTCATGACAACAGTAGCCTTTGTTCTACAATACAGCCCTGTGTACCTTTGCTGACTCCATATTCTGAAAATGCAAAGCTAGGTTGTAAAAATAAATGATTTTTAAAAATTCTGTACGGGGTGGGGGGCTTCTGAATGAGTAGAAGTTTGAAACTGACCCCCAAACCTTGTTTGGATGTTTGTTTTGAATGTGTACCAAATTGTTTCACAAGTCTATTGTAAAGTATATATCTGTGTCATGGTACAGCAGCACCCACTGCTGGTTTCTGAAACCTGTTGTATACAGTGTACGTGGTATCTCCAAGCATTTCAGTCTCTGGTTTCTAGCTCTTTTTTATACCCTGGATTTATTGTATATGTATTCTTGTTTCTTTGCTTAGAATATGTGTAAGAAGTGTACGTTGCCCATCTGACCCTGTTGTTGGAATGAAGAACAACTTTGTAAGGAACTTTGTGAAGAGTTCTCTTCATTCTTGTATTGATGTGCTCCTTACAACACTACCCATGTACACTGCAACGGGTTCCCCTGCCATTGATAAGCTCCTTTTCTTTGAAAAATCCCCTCCTCTGTTGAGGTGCTGTGGATTAGCGATCTGAGAAACAAGATCCTAGAATGCAACCTTGGTGGTTACCCCATCAGGTGTTTCTGACCAATGGGCCCTCTGGCCAAGCATTCTGTCTGCACCAAAGGCCAAATCAACATCTTTCAGGATAACAGCATACACTAATACTGTACTGTTTATTCCTAGCTGTTCTCTCCTATTTTCTGGCTGTTTGAAGCATTAGGATGCAGGCCCCAAGAATTGCCTTGCTGAGTTCACATCTGAAAAAAAGAAAAGAACATTGCTGTATACCAATGTAATTGAAAATTGTGTGAATCAGGTATAACTTGCACACCAGACAATTATATCGAGTACGTTAACCAACAGTCAGTAACAGCAAGTTACAGCAATCCAAGAAACAAATCATCACCACTCAATGGGATCAACACTTTTAAAAAAGTGTACAGTGCTTGTTTACAAAAAAAAGTTTTAACCATCCCCTCTTGTTAGGTTGTTGTGGCTCTTAATTAAAGGGTTGCAGTTCTATTAAAGCAAGGATGCAGAATTCTCAATACCTTCACAAATGGTATTGTGTTTTTTGTGAGGAAGTTATGATAAATGAGCAATTTAAATTGTCATGTACATGTTTTGTTAAATTTGTCTTGTGAGATTCCTTTTAACACAGTGTCAAAGAAATGATACTGTTGTAAAAAGTTAAGGATGATACTGGGTCAATATGCAGCATTACAGATTCTTAATTTCTGAGTATGTTAAGAATTTTGACTAAGATAGGAAGAAGAGAACTCCATATAGATTCACATAGATCTCTGCAAGAGGCACTGTATGTTGGGATAATAAAATTGGTCTGGGTTTTGGCATTTCAGAGTCTGTACATGTACACTGGGTGTAATTTTAATAATATGAATATACCATATGTTCATCTTTCCCAAATAGAGATAAGATGTCTCTATGGGTAACTTTCAGACATTATATTTGTGAATAATCTCCCAGATGGGAGATGGGAATTGCAAAGTGCAAAACCACTCCTAAAGCTTGCTTTGAGTAAACCAGTGGGGTGACCTTTTGAAACCTTAGAACATGAAACACTAGAACATGTGGCAAGCCAATTATGGGCAACATCTGTCAGGCTAGTGCAGACCATTTTCTGTTTGGCAGTTTACTTAATTACAGTTGCATGATCCATGAGCAGAATGGTCAAAGCAAATTAATGTAGACAAAGCGGTGAATCAGCTATTAGAAATGAAATGCTCTAGAACATCAAAATATAGCTGAGAAAGTTCCACAAAAGATACCAATTTGGGTTTCCCACAAGGGAGGGAACTTTGTCCAGAACATCCCCACCTCCTGAACTATATTGCATCTTGCCATTTTTTTCGGTTCATTACAGTTCTGTGGGTCAGCTATCAAATATCTGCAATCTCTTGGATTTTTGATATTTGATCTATCTGCCATGGATTGCAAAAACAGGATAACTATACTGGTAAGATGCGATGGCTCTGGATAACTAGACTGTCAAATAAGAGAATGTGGCTGTGTGATGTCTATTAAGACGTATGTTGTCATTAGCAATTGTATGGAAAAAACAAGGTGCATTTAACATAGTAGTGCAGAGGTTCATGTTGTAAATGAGCATTACCTGTAAGTGGCTCTGCTGTTTGCTAAACTGCCAAACTTTGTAAGCCACAGTTTATTTAGATACTGTTGTTTTACAATTACGTATTATAAAATTACAAGTGACATTTCCAGTCAAATGCAACCAGTTGGGAACTGCAGCTTTGTAGACAGTACTGTGTTGTATTAGAGAGAGTCAAAACCATAGAGTATGGTTCAACTTCAGCATAAGTTAATTGATCATAAGTCCTGTGATAACACCCTGTCTTCAGATCTAGAAACGAGGGACTTATGATAATATATGAAGATTTACTATGTGTAAAGCAAAATGCCCTTTTTGTGACTAAATGTTGTTATATAAAGTTTTGATTATTTTTACATAAGGCCAATAATGCTTGCTGGAAGTTCAGACTACACTTTGGATCTGAAACAGAGTGCTTAGATTCCCATTCAGGTTGCAGGACTTTGGCATTCTGTGTTTGTTCAGATCAGAAAGGAGAGCCAGCATGGTGTAGTGATTAAGAGCAGTGGTTTGGAGCAGTGAACTTTATTCTGGAGAACTAGGTTTGATTCCCCACTCCTCCACATGAGCAGCAAACGCTAATCTGGTGAACCGGTTTCTCCACTCCTACACATGAAGCCAGCTGGGTGACCTTGGGCTAGTCACAGCTCTGTTAGAGCTCTCTCAGCCCCACTTATCTCACAGGGTGTCTGTTGTGGGAAGGGTAATTGTAAGCCAGTTTGATTTTTCCTTAAGTTGTAGAGAAAGTCAGCAGATAAAAACCAGCTCTTCTGCTTATGAATGGATTTGAATTAAAAGAGAGCAGTTTTTTAAAACATTCTTTTCTAGACATAACGAATTCAAGAACATGAACTGCAAACAATGTTTATTCCAGTTTTTTAAAAATTACTTTTTGTAAGATGACAATAGATCTTTCTTCTCTTGGACCTGGAGAGTGTAATCTCTACATAGTATTTAATGAAATACAAATATTGACATTAAAGTTGATAATATTCAGCAGCATCTAACATACTTTGAGACATCAAAAAGAAAATTAGGGATTGAGTTAATAAAACATAGTTGTGTCCCCTTATTACAGATGGGAGGCTGACTCTTCCCTGAAGGTACCTAATGAATTCATGGCTGAGGTAACCTGTGTGACCTCACAGCCCACATTCTTAGTCACCACCCCCAATAAAGCAGCTCCCTAACCACTGAGAACTGGAGATAAATTTCTGTCCAGGCAGTACCATTTAACCTGCATGTCTGGCATATTCACTAACATGAAACATGTAAGAATGGACAGTTCTCACAATGGAGTGTAGTAACAAGTTTGGTGCTTTTTAATTCATTCTGGAATTGCAGGGTAAGCTGTGATCAACCTTCAAATGACACAATACAACTGGTGCTTGTAGGGAGAGTGTTAGGAAAGCTAAAGTTCAGTATGAGTTTAGGCTAGCGAGAGATGCTAAACAACAAAAAAGGGGTTCTTTTCCTATGTACAGAGTAAGAATAAGAACAAGGGCTGCGGGGACCGGAAAGTGAAATTGTAACAGGAGATGAAGGGAGGACAGAACTGTTCAATTCCTACTTTTCCTCAGTCTTTTCTTGCAAGGGAAACATGGCATAAACAGAACATGTGATGAAGAAAGGGACGTTAGGAAGAATTTTCTAACAGACCAGTTCCTCAGTGGAACAGGCTTCCTTGGGAAGAAAGTATGTATGCTGCCTCTTCAGAGACCTGGTTGAGAGGTGGCTCACAAAGTGAATAAAGTGATTTTTAAAACTACACAAATATAACTGTTAAAACAAGAACAAGCATAAAAACCAACAAAGGAACCAAAAATAATACCCACAAAACAGCGTTAGAAGCAGAGCAAAAAAATAGCTTTAAAATCGTGGCACACCAGTGAAAGGCCTGGGTAATGAGAACTGTTTTGGCCTGGCAGCTAAAGAACAGTAAATTAGTTGTCAGGAAAGCCTCATGCTAAAGAGCATTGTAAATATGCTACATTTGAAGAAGTCCTGTCTCTGGTCACCTGCTGCATTATTTCTGTAGGTGGGGGCACAGAGAAGAAGGCTGGGGTAGAGATTCTTAACCGGCAGGTCAAACAGTACAAGGAGATAATTCACAGTGGGTAGCCGTGTTAGTCTGTCTGAAGAAGTGAGCTGTGGCTCATGAAAGCTCATACCCTGCCAGAAAATATTTTTGTTAGTCTTTAAGGTGCTACAGTACAAGGAGAGTAGTCTTTCCTGTACACTGATATTGGGATTCCCCCATCTCAGATTATAGAGTTCAAACATGTTTTAAAAATGCAGCCCAAATATGCAGTTGGAGCACCATTTCTATAAGGAAATGCTGAAGGGTATGCAGCTTTTTTTATTTATAAAAATGATGACCAATGTGGGGGGGGCACAACAGAGGTTTATAAAGTTATGGATGGTCTGAGAAAAGTGGATGGGGAGAGCTTTTTATTCTTCTTCCATAGTTCTAGAAACTCACCCTATGAAGTCTGAGGACAGTAGACTCAGGGCTGACAGAAAGAAGTACTTCTTCGTACCATACATTATTTGGAATTCACTCCCACAAGATGGAGTGGTGGCCACTAGCTTAGATAGTTTTAGAAGTGGATTACACAAATTAATGGAGCTCAAAGTCCATCAATGGTTATTGGCCAAGCTGGCAAAATGACACCTCCATGCTCTCACGTAGTAGACCACTAGTTTCTGTTGGCCGTGGTGAGGGAAAGCTGTTAGGATTCCCAGAAGCATCTGGTTAACCACTATTGGAATCAGGATCCTGGAACAGATGGACCACTTGTTCGATCCAGGATAATTCTTTTTATGTTGATCTATAGCTTAAAAAGCTTTTGATTTTGACTCTGAAACTGTCGTGCCAATATAGCAATCATGGTTCTGCCATAAGGGAAGTCCTTAAAATCCAAGTTGTCTGACAAGTCCAGTTGCTTTATTTCCGTCACAAGTAAATTCTCCCAAGAACTAGTTATGTTCACTCTTCAATTTCATATTGGCCCGTTGACGCACTAGCAACTTACCTCCAAATTACACGCATCCAGTACACAAGAATCCAGACCGCTTTTAAATTCCTGTTCCCACTGCGCCTCCTTTCCCCGCTGCACTTGAAAATCCCCAGACCGGCAAGTTTCCAGGCATGCCCAGTCGGCGCTCCAAGCAAGGACAGCGATTGGTTCAGCTTTAGTAAGGGAGGCGGGGGGAGTGCAGGGGTTGGCTGGCAGCAGGATTGAGGACGCATTGCATGTTCCCACTTTAAGGCACCGAGTGTGGAGGACGTTTTATTTTTTTAATTCACCTTATCAGCGGATCCTCTTACCGCGGAGAAACTGCGCTCTGGAGACGTCCTGGGAATCCTTCGGGTGAGTTGCAGTGGGAACATGCAAGGAAAGCCCGCGGAAGCCGGCACCGCAAATGGTAAGTGCGGACACGGCTTTGGTCTTAACACTTTGGCTTTGATAAATTTACTCCCTATTGTCACAGGTATATAAGGTATGAGGAAGCAGAGAGTGAAAAACCATTCTCTGAGGTCACATCAGTACCTTACGTCCACCAACAGGAAATATGTTGAACTTACTGAAATGACAGCATTTATTTCACCTTTTCTACTTGATTTATTTAAATAAAATTTGAATGCAATTGGAGAAACACTTCTCTTCAAAATATTGTCGAAGGCTTTCACGGTCAGAGTTCATTGGTTCTTGTAGGTTATCCGGGCTGTGTGACCGTGGTCTTGGAATTTTCTTTCCTGACGTTTCGCCAGCAACTGTGGCAGGCATCTTCAGAGTAGTAACACTGAAGGACAGTGTCTCTCAGTGTCAAGTGTGTAGGAAGAGTAATATATAGTCAGAAAGGGGTTGGGTTTGAGCTGAGTACTGTCCTGCAAAAGTAATGTGCTAATCATTGTCCTGTAAGTATCAAGATAATGTGCTAACTTCTCTTCAGTTAATAGGAAGTGTATGTTTTGTCCTTGATCCAGCTAAAGTTAGCAAGGACTAAGTACTATGGAAAGCAATAAAGTTTAAGCAGTCATGCCTGACAAATCTTCAGTAATTTTATCAGGATTGTGATCTCTGAGGATTGCTGAGTTCTATACATCTTACATTCTAAACTCACTCTTCATTATGTCATCCTAAATGAAGTCTTAACATCTTGGTCAAGAATTGCCATGTGGTGACATGTTCAACTTGGACCTACCAGAGAAGAACTAGTTTTCTAAACACCACTGAGAGAAAGAGAGAAAAGCAACCATCATTAACGGCTTGAAAGTCTGTAAGTCTGACAATGAGAAAGCAAACTTTCTCGAACACATGGAGCTCATTCCAAAATCCCACCCCTTCCTGTGAGGTCACTTCCTCTTTTCAAAATTTAAATCCCCTACTTTACACCAACTTCTCAGAAAAAAGCAGAATATATTTTAATAAATTGCTGTAATAGTAAACCAGGTGGGGCAATAGCATTGGCCCAATTGACGACATTGTCGTCGGGAGTACCAATAAAGTATACAGCATTTTGTAAATATTATGGATACAGTTTTGTGTACACTCACATACACTGCAATCCTAAGCAGAGTTACACCTTTCTAAACTCGTTGATTAATATATTTATACGGATATAACCCTCAAGTAAAAAACAGAATAACAAATCACTTGGGAACTGTGTACAAGTAAAGATTCACAGCGATGGCTTCAAAATTGTGTTGAACATGCCTTTCAGTGCTCAAACCTATGTGGTTTGAACCTGAACGAATTACAACAGACATGAGTTCATTCAATGGTCTGTCT
Organism: Euleptes europaea; assembly: GCF_029931775.1. NCBI lineage: Eukaryota > Metazoa > Chordata > Lepidosauria > Squamata > Sphaerodactylidae > Euleptes > Euleptes europaea. The sequence continues at coordinate 55,904,746 of NC_079317.1, read as the reverse complement.
TATGTGGCACCCCCAGGCTATTCACTGCCAGTGACCCCACCATACTCCCCCTCTCCTGCTAAGGAGTAGGGTTGCCATGTCCCTCTTCACCACCGGCAGGAGGTTTTGGGGGCGGAGCCTGAGGAGGGCAGGGTTTGGGGAGGGGAGGGACTTCAATGCCATAGAGTCCAATTGCCAAAGCGGCCATTTTCTTCAGGTGAACTGATCTCTATCTTCTGGAGAACACTTGTAACAGCGAGAGATCTCCAGCTAGTACCTGGAGGTTGGCAATCCTACTGAGGAGCCAGGCAGTCTTTCTTGCCACCAGAATCCAGATCTTAAAATGGGCCAGGCAAGGAATTACTGGCAGGGCCCTCCTGTGGGCAGGCATGGTTGCTGGAGCCCAAAAGCTGCTCAGCTGCCACTTTGTGCAAGGAGAAGAGGCATCAGGCAACCTACGTTGGACCATGAGAAGGAAGTAGAGGGTAACTGGAAGCATTAAGGCTCCTGTGCGGGGCCTGACCTCACCCATCTTCTGTGCCACCTTGTCTGCAGCACCATGCCAGGTTCATCTGGGCAGGAAAGCTGCAGCAAGAAATCCCTAATGCCAGAGCCACAGAGGCAACCCACAGCAAGGGAAAAGAAGATGCAAAGCCAGCCATTCATAATTAAACCCACTGAGCCTGGAAGCTGGTCCTACTCAAGCTCCAGCTGGGCACGGACCCCACCACCCAGTTTTCTTTTCCTATTTACCCAGTCTTATCCTTCCTTCTACAATTTCCTACTTTGAAGGAAGGAAGCGAGAAAGAAGTGCTAACCCATGCATAGGGTTACCAACCTCCAGGTACTAGCTGGAGATCTCCTGCTATTACAACTGATCTCCAGCTGATAGAGATCAGTTCACCTGGAGAAAATGGCCGCTTTGGCAATTGGACTCTATGGCCTTAGTACCTCCCCTCCCCAAACCCCACCCTCCTCAGTGTCCACTCCAAAACCTCCAGCAGGTGACGAAGAGGGACCTGGCAACCCTGCCCCTGCAGGGAGGGAAGGAGAGAAGTCTGAGGCAGAAGGTGCCCAAGGAAGTGGAGGTGGTGACCGAGAGGAAGTGAAGGACGGCTTGAGGTGCGATGCGGAGTGAGTCACTCCCTACCCTGCCTTTTTTCTGCATGAGCAACATTTTTTTTGCTCACAGTAAGTGAGAGAGTGAGGTGCACACACATAGGCATAACAAAATTTAGTTAACTGGAAAATACAGGGCATTTATATGTCCAGTCTTCTCAATTAATTTCCCAGACAGAAAGCTCAAATACCAAACTGTCCTGTGCAGAACTGGATGGCCGGCAACCCTAATAGTGAACAACAGGGAAAGGCCTACATGCATGTTACCTTTGAACAACACACTGTATGAATAGGGTTGCCAGCTCTGGGTTGGGAAATACCTGGAGATTTTGGGGGTAGAGCCTGAGGAGAGCAGGGTTTGGAGAGGGGACTTCAATGCCATAGAGTCCAATTATCAAAACAACCATTTTCTCCAGGGGAATCTGATCTCTGTCACCTGGAGATCAGTTGTAATAGCGGGAGATTTCCAGCTAGAGTTGCAAGGTTCCTCTTTACTATTGGCAGGAGAGTTTTGGGGTGGAGCTTGATGAGGGCAGGGTTTGGGAGGGGAAGGACTTAAATGCCATAGAGTCCAATTGCCAAAGTGGCCATTTTCTCCAGGTGAACTGATCTCTATTGGCTGGAGATCCATTGTAATAGCAGGTGATCTTCTGCTATTACCTGGAGGTTGGCAACCCTATCTCCAGCTACCACCTGCTTGGCAAAAATATTTGGTGTAATGTGTATCTTGATCAAAACTAGTCTGTGACTTGTGAGTCCTTGCTTCAGTGAGTAGAGGAGGGTACTGAGGACTAATTGTGAGAGAATGGTACTCTGTGTATTCTCACAGCCTCTCTGAAACATTCATTCAACAAAGTTGAGCCCTCAACAAATTCTGGAGCTGTGTCATGGGTCATTCTGACTAAAATAAGCGCTGCTGCTATGGAAGGTAGAAAGAGAAAATATGGGAGAGATAAAAAATGAGGGTGAGGAATAGAATAATTCTTGTTCATTGTGTAATGAGCATCTTGACTGGAAAGTTCAATAACACCCATGTTTCAAAACAACAATTGAATACATTACTGCCTTTTCCAGCAGTAATGGGAATACAGTAATGGGAAATACTTCACCTTTTGAATTTCTACCTGTTGTGCAGCTGTTAAAAGAGCACAAGCTTCATAAACAATAGTACATACACAGAAAGTGCAAGCTCACCCATGGAGCCAAGAGTTTGACTCTAATGCTATCCTAAATGATGTCTTTTTTCTAGCCTTGCAAAAGCAAGCACCTACTACTTACACCATTTCTGCTGGGTGCAAACTGACATAGCCATAAACATATTGCCTCATTGCAAGCTTGCTGCCTTTGGCACCGTGTGTAAAAATGACAGCTGAAATTAAAATGTTTTCTATCTACCTGGCAATTCAATCTATCAGTAGTGAAAAGTGGCTCCCAGCAGGAGAGCTTTTCTATTGCAGCGCTGTGCCTGGATAGGCTGAAGGAAAAAGACTGTGGCTTCTTTTTAAGCAGGCTATTATAGTCAAAAAGGTTAGCTCTGTCACAATGAGCTGAACTATACCATTTCCTAATTAGATTAACTCAAGTAAGCTTCTTGTGCATTGGAACAAAGGGCACAACTATTTCAGGTGAAGAACAAAAGTGAAGGATTGCTTCCAGCTAGAATCCTGCCGAGGAAGAATTACCAAGACTAGGTGTGTGGGAGGAGTGTCCTACAGCTAATCTGCCTGGAAACTGTGGTTCCTGTTTGTATTTCAGCTTTTTGGTTGATGCAGCACTTGGCTATTTTGGGGGCTCCTTTGGTCCCCACTGGAGAAAGGTGGGGTATAAATTAATTGATTAAATACTAAATATAGCTGAAGATGGGAAACAGATAAAAGGCTGGTTGGTGAATGGATGAAAAGGAGAGAATGTGGTAGGTAATGAGAAGAGAATATGGGGGTTGCCAAGAGGAGGGAAAGAGGAAATCTTTCCCTACCATGTAAGTGGGTCTGCCCCAGTGGCCACCACCACACAACTGGGCCATAGTTTTCTTAGGCAGAGGCTGCTGAGAGGGGAGGGAAAGCTGAAGACAGAGGGGCAGACAAAGGTAAGTTTGCTGTTGGATGGGAAGGAGAGAAGGAAACATAAAAAGGGGAGGGGCTGTGGGGGCTTTCAGGAAAGAGAAAGAAAAAGTAGTGGGGGAGGGGAAAATGAGATGCATCCGCAAGTCCTTGAGGGTTCCCACTTCTCCATATACTAATAGCCATGTTGGCCAAATCTGAGGATATTTAAATCCGGTGACAGGAGCTGTGAACTGGCAAGAAGATCCTGAAAATGGCCCCAAGTTTATTGTGGTTTTTTTATATATAAAAGGTGAAATCTTAAAAAAAAATACATTGGGGGGCTTAAAAAGTCCATACATGATAAAAGGAATGCATGTAGCTTTAAGCAACAGATTCCCTCAGTGGCTGTTGCTAGGCAACCACATCATTCCAGGTTTCAGTTTCTGTGAGTAAAAGGCAGGGGAAGAGGGCAGGGTCTTTTCCATGCCTATTTTGGACTTTGAGGGAGGACTCATTGGGGCCAGGCCTGGCTAGGGTTGCCAGCTCCAGGTTGGGAAATTCCTGGATATTTTGTGGTGAAGCCTGAGGAGGGAAGATTCGGGGAGGGAAAAGGCCTCAGCAGAGTATAATGCCATAGACTCCAACCTTCAAAGCTGTCATTTTCTCCAGGGGGACAGATCTCTGTCATCTGGAGTTCAGTTGTGATTCCAGGGAATCTCCAGGACCCACTTGAAGGCTGGCAATGATAGGTCTGGAAGCAACTTCTGGGTGACCTGATACCACCAGACTTGCATGACTCAGCTAGGCCAGGCTGCTTGATACTGTTCAACAGCAGCCACCGTATGAAAGCAAGTGTGGTGTAGCAGTTAGAGCTTCAGATCAGGGTCTGGGAGACCCAGTTTCAAATCCCCATCTTGCTTTGAAAACTTGCTGGGTGATTTTGGACCAGACACATACTTTTAGCCTAACTTACCTCACAGGGTGGATAAAAAGGAGAAGAGGAGACTAATGTAAGCCGCTTTGGTCCCCACTGTGGAGAAAGACTGTAGTTTTCTAAGGTAGAGTCTGCAGGGGGGGTGGGGTTGACGGAAAACTTAAGACAGAAGGGCAGATAAAGGTAGGTTGGCTGTTGGGTGAGAAGAAGAAAGTGTTGTCAACTCAAGGTTGGGAAATTCCTGGAGATCTGAGGGGTGGAGCCTGGGGAGGGTGGGGCTTGAGGAGGGGAGGGACCTTGGAGAGGGTTGCCAGATCCAGGCTGGTGGGGGGACGGGTGGATAGGGTTGCCAGATCCAGGCTGGGCAAATCCTTGAGATTTGGGGATGGAGTCTGGGAAGGAGAGGGATCTTTTTTTGGGGGAGGGGAGATAATGCCACAAAGTCCTTCCTCCATACAGTCCATTTTCTCCAGGGGAACTGATCTCTGTAGTCTGGAGATGATCTGTAATTCCAGGGAATCCTCAGGTCCCACCTGGAGGTTGGATCCCTTCCTCAGAAGGGTATAATGCCATAGACTCCACCCTCTAAAGCAGCCATGTCCTCCAGGAGAACAATCTCCAGGTGAAAACTAGAGATCTTATGCTATTACAACTGATCACCAAACAACCCAGATCAGTTCCCCTGGAGAAAATGACTGCTTTGGAGGGTGGACTCCAGGCATTATACTCTGATGAGGTCACTTCCCTCCCCAACCTCTCCTTCCAAGGCTCCACCCACAATTCTCCAGGAACGTCCCAACCTGGAGCTGGGCAACCCGAAGCGAAGGAAGCAGGAATAGGCAGAGTCTACAGGGGCTTTCAAGAAAGAGGAAGAGGAAGTAGTGGGGAGGAGGAAGTGAAATGCCCCCTGCAAATCCTTGCAGATTTATTTATATGATTTACTGCCAAGAAGTGGACAGTGGTGACCACTCTGTAGGGAAGGGAGGAACTAGAACTATCTTAGGGCTGTATGAGAATGAATGTGTGAAACTCTGCCAATTGCTCTGTACTGTACTATTCTGTTTGAATGCATGAAAAAATGAACAATGTTACACAGGTGTTCTCCATAATGTGTGAATCGGAACTTTAGCCCTTTGGTAAAGTAACTTCCATTTCACAGCCACTGTGGTGTGGTGGTGAGTGTCCAACTAGGACTTGGGAGACTAGCTAAGATCTCTACCTAGGAAGTTTTCTGGGTGACCTTGGACCAGCCACACATCCTCAGCCTAAACCTACCTTGCAAGGTTGCTGTAAGAATAAAATGGAAGAGAGCAGAATGATGTTAGCTGCTTTGGCCCTCCGTTGGGAGAAAGGCAAGGTATAAATGAAGTAAATAATTAAATAGTCCCAGCAGTTTGTACTGGGAGATGTCTGAGCTCCTGACCTGCCAGACCCACTCTTAGGCTCAGAACTGAAGGGATGCTGGCAGATGCATACCTGGATCTCCCCAGCATGGTTTTAAGCTTATTACAGCAGAAGGGTGGTGTGAATTAATGGGGATAGAAGAGTTTAAACTACCTGTATATAGTCTGTGGTGCAGAGTGAAGCAGCAGTACTGCAGTCCAAGCTCTGCTCACGACCTGAATTCGATCCCAACGGAAGTTGGTTTCAGGTAACCGGCTCAAGGTTGACTCAGCCTTCCATCCTTCTGAGGTTGGTAAAATGAGTACCCAGCTTGCTGGAGGTAAAGGGAAAGATGACTGGGGAAGGCACTGGCAAACCACCCCATAAAACACAGTCTGCTTAGTAAACGTTGGGATGTGACTTCACCCCATAGGTCAGGAATGACCCGGTGCTTGCACAGGGGACCTTTACCTTTTTATCCGGTCAGTGCAGTTACACCTTATCTTTCCAAGACCAACAGCGCTTCTCCAGTACCTCCCAGGGCCACAGTTTTGCTAGAACTGGATACACAGAATATTGTTTTCATAGCAATGAAGAAGAAATGTAATAGGTGTGGTTTGTAAAGCAAGTGTGCAACAGGAAGAGGGGAGTGATGTTTGTCTAGGGGCTGCAATTTGGAGCTGTTTCTTCTTCCAGCAAAATATAATCAAGGAGAAGGGCAATGATAAGGGATGAAAGAAAAGGCAAAAATTATTCTATGCACATTTCTAGAAATTAACAGCAATCTACTCCATCAAAAAGGCAACACAGATTTTTGATCGACTTTTCTTGTATTTAATGATTTAAAAATAAAATGAAGAGACACTCCACTGACATTGTTGGCCCAGAACTTTTTCTTTTCAGTGCGTGTTAAGGGCAGCAAAACAACCATGACACAGGTAATGGCAATACAGTCCACCCCTCGCCAACAAGGTGATTTTAAGAAATAAGCTGATGGAAATACCGTGATGATGCAGAACGAGCAAACATGATCAGCATTTTTCTTGTACCCAGGTTAGGTTTCTCAGTTAGGAAGCTGGGCTGGTCAAATAAGAACTCACCCAATACATTATCCCCTATTTGATTCGAATTCCAAGATCAATTTTTTTAAAAAATTTAAGTCTTATGGAATTAGGAAAGAAATCTGAGAAACTTCAGAGATAAAGTATGCAAGGTGACAGCTTCCATTGGTTTGAATGTGTGGCTTTGGTGTTACTCAGCACTTCTTTACAGGCCCAAGTGAGATCTTCACAAACCACTGTTGCCATTCCATGCCCACCTCACAGAGTTGTTGTGAGAATAAAATCAGATCTCATTCGCATTGCCCTGACCTTTTTTGGGAAAGGATGGGACACCAATATGACAAATAAACCAAAGCTTACATACATATGAACATAATTCAGGTAACAAAGGTCATTTGCACCAAAGCATTAGCACATCATATGGTTGTGAAGTAATAGGGACTAAAGACAACAGTGGTTACTTGGGAACATTCTGCTTTTTGAAATCCAGAAGAGGTGATAATTTGATATCTGGCTTCTTATTTTATAGAGCGTGGTGTTGTGCAGGACATCGAAGGACAGGCACCAAGATATTTATTTAGTCTGCTTTCCACCCCTATTTCTTCTTGAAGGTAGGTAATGATAGAATATAAATTGCAGAAAGAATAGAAGGATGAATTAGCGTGACAGATACTAAAGCCCCCACTGCAGATGGAATGGCTGGACTGGTGGAACAGTATTTCATGGGAAGGAATCCTTTTTCTGATTTGGGGTACATCCACCAGCATGCTCAGATGCACTTCAATGGGGCTTCTACAGGAGATCTTCCCAGTAGATTGTATTCTCCTTCTCATTCATCTCACCATGAGGATTACCTACTTGTGCTGCTTCAGAATCCTAACAAAGGCCTTCAAATGTTCACCCTTTACCAGTTTCCAGAGATACAAATTCGTCCCATCCCCCTTTCTCTGTCCCAGCTCTTATGGTATGAGAGAACAGAGTATTCTCATTTCCCTCTTACGTTTCTTAACACACACACATACATTTAACTATATCTATATGTGATCAAGACCCATAAATGGAGTGTGGCATATATGAAACTTCTGTATGATTTTATATGAAAATAAATCTTTTTTTTTCCAGTTAAGGATAATTTTCATTCATTGTCCTACATTTCTTAGACCATCTTGTATCTTCATGTCCACGTTCAGTAATGCATCCTTTTTGGCCACTGCAGTTTTCCCATCATTCTTTCATGTTCATGCTCCTCACACACGCATTCAGCCGCAAATTTCCCTATATGTATACTTCCTACTTTACTTCAGCAAATCACTGTTATAAAATGATATGCCTCACGGCTACTGCTTGTTTTCCTCGTGTACTTGCCTCTGATGCTTCCACACCTCTGTAATAAGGTTGGCATTTATGAAGAAGACATTCCTGTAGAGCACCTAAGTATTTTTGGACAGAAGAAAATGTCTTCCACTTGAAAAATAAAGCATAAACCTTTCTACTCTTGCACTTAAGAAATATGTATATATAATATGTGTCTATAGATATAAGTATAGCTTTTATTTAGTACCAACCCAAAACTTCAGTTTGCAGCTGTTGCTATCATTAATGTATATATTTTTTTATTTTCATTTTTTTTCTTTAAAAAATGATCAATGGAAATGAAAAGGGCGCTTTCTTAGCATGTCCATTACATGATGCAAAATGGGGGCAGTTAAGACTATACCTCTGAACTGAACAGAGACTGCAAAGTGCTGGCCCTTGGAACCTGTGTGTGAAAAGAACACGATAGATGTAACACAGGCTAGTTGAATGGGAAAAATCACATGAGCTGGAAAAATATTTTCAGTGCTTTCTTTAGGAAAAAAAAGAAACCCAAACTACCCAAAGGGGGATTGATGTTCAGTTTGCTTAGTATGGAAGATGCCGGTGCACTATAGTAGCTAGAGGTGTGTCGTCTTCCATGAGATCATACTCTGCCTTACAAGAGATGAGGAAGTCATCTGGCCAAATGTAGGTCTACCAGATTGCACCCTCGATGCTTCATGTGCAAGTTTAACGCCAAAGCGATGATGGCAAGCCACGTCCAAGCCACCAAGCCGAGGCGCCAGGCCTCTGAGTCACAGGTAGGACAAATGGGTTGTTAAAAGAGTCACAGATGCGTCCCTGGTGCAACCTGGCATACCTAGTCAAGAAGGATTGACAGCATCCTTTCCTGCTTCTCAAGTATTTTTAAGAACAAAGCAAACCCAGGAAGATAATGCTTAGAAAACTTTGAGTGGCACCTTAACACCTCAAAGTTTCCTCATATGCACCAAAAATGTGAGAACAGCAAATTATTTACATAGCGTCATCTCCACTTTAAAAAAGAAACAATTTCCTTCCCCCTCATAAATGGACAAACTGCCTGCCATGACTAAAAAAGAAACTTGTGCTGGTTTTTCCTGGCTCCTGTTTTCCACACTGCAGGCTTTCTGCCCCCTTTGTGTTGGTTTATATCTTTTATAAATGACTATCTTTTTTTATTTGTTCTCTGCAGTGACAAAAGCTTTAAGTAAATTCATTACACAAAGAGAGTTGCCATATTCAAAATATACAAGTTACATACAATATTGTTAGAGGTCTTTTTTCTGGGTTTTTTTTTTTTTTAATTTTAGTAGCCCAGGCAGGTGATCAGATTGCTACATGCTCCAACCATCAACTGTTATTTTTCCTGCAGAGGTGTGTGTGTTGTCTTTGTGTTTAAAACACAACAGTCTCACACTGTAACTCTAAAATAAAGCGAAAAAGAGCACGTCTATTGACAGATGTTGTTTATGCAATGTAAAAAAAAATGTAGCATTTTCATCTCCAGCACTGATTCTGGCTTGAGATTTGGATGGGCTGGTCATTTCCCAGCCCCTTTTTGACTGCAAAAAGGGAAAATAGTCAGGGACAAACCAGATGAGAAAGATTAATGCATAGTGGCTGCTTTGAAGATCTGGGAAGGGTGTTTAACCCTTTCTTCTCATACCTTCTGCATACCTTAAAATGCCCATCCAAAGCAATAATTTACTCTGCATGGGGGGAAATTCAGGTGCAATCACCTGGTCCTATCTTTCCCCCTGCACAGAGTGTACTGAAGCTTTGGAGGAGCATTTTAAATTGTGGAAGAAACATGCAAGGAATGGGTTAAATAAATAGTTCCTTAACCTTCCAAGCAGCAGCCTGGACCTGCTGATTAGCTTTTAACAAATCAAGGATAATTCAATGTACAGATTTTCTGCATCTTATCTGTTTTGGCTCTAAGAATCACACCCTCAAATACATTAAAAAGTTGTTTGTTTCCCATCTGAACTACGACATTTAGTAAGGCGGAGGAAGGAACCAAGTTGAGATCAACAGCAACGGAAACAAACAGGAACTTTGAATGTTGCTGAAGTTTAGGATTTGACTGGATAGGATCAGTGACTGGGATGATGTTGTTGGCTTCATTTTAATTAGCTTAAACTTTGTTTTTGTGATAGTTTTGCCCTTCTTACAGCCCAGTTGTCCTACCATCTGGGCAGCTATGGAATCTTGATTGACAGCTGTCGCTCCTTGTTTGACAACACCGGTGTCTAATGAGGTAACGGAGGAGGGGGAGCCCTCCTTTCCAATTGGATCATCTTCTTCACGGCTTAGAATCCTCGGATGTAGCAATAGGCTTCCAGGGTGGCAAACAAAATGTACAGGAGCCACAGGCTCACGAACAGCAAAGTTGTGGCAAGTCTGCACCCCATGGGGCCTCCTAGTTCCCCTCCAAGGTGAGGCCGTCTTCGGTACAGCAGGACGCTGATGCAGACAAAAGCAAAGATGGTGAACAGCGTCACAGAGAAGGCGAGACTGCCTGGAGACACGTGGAACTCCTGTCCCTTGGAAGCCCAGTAGATGGCGGCCACCGACCACGCCAGTCCAATGCCCAAGAACACGTTGACAGCATTGCTGCCTGTGACGTTGCCGATGGAAGCGTCTGCATACACGTCTTGGACGGCGGCTGCTTTGCTAGCAAAAGTGTCTGAAAGGGAGAAGAGAAACTAGGGCATGGGTAACAATGAAACAGAGAGACAGCAACGCTTAATTTGGGGCGAACAGCTATCATTGGCAAAGGGAAGATCTTGTTGGGGTGCAAAGGAAAGGGCCATCCATTTAGTCCTACTTCTTGCTAGGATAAGTGTCTGGGTTACAGCCCGCCAATGGCGCAGGGCTCCACAGGACAGAATCCTCCTGCGTGCCCCCCCTCCAAATCTGTCCTCAGAGAAAATTAGCATGTCAGGGAGAAGGCTAGGCTAGAATACGTCTTCCTGACCGCTAGCTTTCTGTGTGGGAGAAATAATTTACACGAAGCAGTATTCATGTGAGTCTCCACCTGCAGACATAAGAGCAACTGTGCTGCATCAGACTAATGGCACTGCTAGTCAAGAATCCCATTTCCCACAGTAGCCAACCAGATGCTCTTGAATGACCTGCAAGCAGAGGCTAGAGGTCAAAGCCTCCCTGTGTTGTTGTTTCCTAGTACTGGTATTCAGAGGGCTCTGAATACTACCTCCGAACATAAAGGTTACATTTACTCATTATGGCTAATTCCATTGGTGGACCTATCTTCCAAGAATTTGTCTAATTACTTTTTAAAAACAGCTATACTGGTGATCATCACTAGGTCTTGTGACAGTAAATACATTACTCTTTGTGTGAAGAATTACTTATGTCTGTTCTTGTTCTATTGCAAATCAATTTCATTGGGTGCCCCTGACTTCTAGCATTATGGAAGAAGGAGAAAAAGTTATCTTTAATACTTTCTCCACCACATATGTTGGTTTTTACATGCTGACTTTCTGTACCACTTCAGGGAGATTCAAACCGGCTTACAATAACCTTCCCTTCCCCTCGCCACAACAGACACCCTGTGAGGTAGGTGGAGCTGAGAGAGCTCTAACAGAGCTGTGAGTTGCCCAAGATCACCCAGCTGGCTTCGTGTGTAGGAGTGGGGAAACAAATCAACCAGGTTAGCTTCCCCTGCTCATGTGGAGGAGTGGGGAATCGAACCTGGTCTCCAGATCAGTCTCCACCACTCCAAACCACCGCTCTTAACCACTATACCACGCTGGTGTCTGCACCAGAATATTAAGAGCAAGAGCATTATGATACTAGCCATTTGTAAGAAACCCTCTTTCCTAGCAATCCCTAACATAGAATTTGCCCTTTTCAGTGCTGCCAGAAGTGGTACAAGTTTGCCACCTTACCGAGAACTCTACAGTCCAAGGGCAATTCATGTGACCACTTTAGGGTTGCCAGATCCCTCTTCACCACCGGCAGGAGGTTTTTGGGGCACAGCCTGAGGAGGGTGGGGTTTGGGGAGGGGAGAGACTTAAATGCCATAGAGTCCAATTGCCAAAGCAGCCATTTTCTCCAGGTTAACTGATCTCTATCAGCTGGAGATCAGTTGTAATAGCAGGAGATCTCCAGCTACTAACTGGAGGTTGGCAACCCTAGACCACTTGAAGAATGACTTGTCAAGTGATCAGCCTATCTCTTCACTTTCCATTAGGGTTGCCAGGTCCCTCTTAACCACCGGTAGGAGGTTTTGGGGGCAGAGCCTGAGGAGGGTGGGGTTTGGGGAAGGGAGGGACTTCAATGCCATAGAGGATTGTAAATATTAATACCTGGAGGATGGCAACCCTACCAGGTAGCATAGTTAAATGGGGAGGGGGGCATAATAAGTGAATGTCTTCAAGTGCTGAACAGTGGGACTGGGGATGGCAAAGTAATATGGAGCAAAGTTCCCCATCAGCCTCCCTACCTGGAACTGAAGTACCAAAAGCCACAAAGACAACAGCAGTCACTGAGTCCTTAAGGCCAATAGTGCAGCCAAAATGAGAAGCCAGGTCTCCAATGACGGCGGTGAGCATGCCAATGATCAGGATGGACACAACAAAACAAGCCCAGCCGTTGCAGTATTCAGTGGGTGGGACACAGGCAAAGAGCACCTTCCAGAAGACAGTCAGGAAGTGCATGACATAGTCGAAGCAGGAGGGCAGGCGCTCCTCCCCAGATTCATCTTCGTCTTCATCTCCTGCTGCAGGAAACGGAAAACAAGAAATACGCATTCAGTGGACTTTGTGGAAATGCTGGCGAAAGAAATCACAGAACCTCACTGCACCAGAATCCCTCAAGTAGCACAGGGATAATGTTTTGTTTCTGTACCTGAAAGGGATGGGTGTGTTTGGAAAGAAAGGCTCAACGCAAGCTACCAGAAAAACTCCATCACAGACTTTTGGAGGTATTCTCATATGGACCAATTTTGGCTACAGCTTCATATGAAGGAATGAGGCATCAGGGCTTGGTTCTTGACGACAGCTGTACCTGACTTGAAAGACTATGGATTACCTACTTTCTGCTGCCCGAGGGACAAAGAGAAATCAATCAGTCTGCTCAGGATGGTTTTTGCTTTTGAACTTATCAACTGTACAAAGAAGCCATAAACAGATACAAAATACTGTTCCCACCCCCCTTGTGGTTGATATTTCTCTACTAACAGAGCCACTAGGGGCACATACTTGCATTCAGCAGGACATCAGCAACCCTCAGCGTGGCTGGAAGGCATACAATAGAGCCACCTAAACAGGTCTGCTCTGCTCAGCACTGGTAATTCTACAGATGCAAACCATGATAGAAGAAATACAGGCTACGCAAGTGTGCAGGATACACAAATGGATCTACAGTTTTCCCATACCACACGTGGTATCTGGGACCATCATCTGACCCATCCACAGCCAAGGCACCTGCAGCAAAGCCAGGGATTTCCCCAGTGCTGCAGGAGCCAAGCAGGATAGATCCACCTCCCTTATACCTCAGGCAGCCACTGTCAGGTTGGCCAGAAATTCCAGGATGGTACCCTGGGCAGCAGGTAGCTGCAGCAGCTGGGCATGGGCCTCACCACCTTCCTCCTTAGCCCCAGAGCTTTGAGCATCAGCTGCTGACATCATCTCCCAGCGCCAAGACAACAAAGAAGATGCTAGGGAAGAGTGGTGAGAGGCCATCTGACCAGTCGGTAAACATGGAGGCAGCCAGTATAGGTTTGCCAGCTCCAGGCTGGGTAATACATGGAGATTTTGGGGGCAGAGCCTGAGGAGGGCAGGGTTTGGGGAGGAAAGGGACTTCAATGCCATAGAGACCAATTGCCAAAGCGGCAATTTTTCTCCAGGTGAACTGATCTCTATCAGCTGGAGATCAGTTGTAATAGCAGGAGATCTCCAGCTCGTACCTGGAGGTTGGCAACCCTAAGCCAGTAGAAGCCCAACCATGATGGCCTGGCTAGGGCATGGAAGGAGCCCAGCCATGAAAGAACCTAGGAGCAGCTAGGCAGGGAAGGCCTGGCTGCAAGCCTCCCAGTAACTGGCCAGTGAGACAAAAAGGGAGGGACAGCAAGGATGGATCAGGAGACTGGCAGAAGTGGTGCTCCAACCCCTGACGCATATAATGGCTCAGGCCATATGTGTGGGGCCAGGGAGGTGGGGCTGGTGCTGATTGGTGGGGGCTGGGAGGAAGCATAAATGGTGGCTCCACAACCAGGCCAGGGAAGAAAGGAGAATGTGCCACACTTTGGAGGAAATCCCTAAGGAAATGATCTCAGTACACAGTACTGAGATCATTTCCTTAGGGATTTACTAACCTTATATCAGTACACCTCCAGTTTATAGTAATTACACTTTGGAGGAATGCTACTCCAAGAAAGAGAGGGAGGACTAGAGTTGCCAGGTCCCTCTTCGCCACCGGTGGGAGGTTTTTGGGGCAGAGCCTGAGGAGGTCGGGGTTGGGGAGGGAAGGGACTTCAATGCCATAGAGTCCAATTGTCAAAGTGGCCGTTTTCTCCAGGTGAACTGATCTCTATCGGCTGGAGATCAGTTGTAATAGCAGGAAATCTCCAGCTAGTACCTGGAGGTTGGCAACCCTATGGAGGGCTTTGGTGGTGAAACCCTGTTCCCCCCTTTCTATTTTGAGGCCTGGGGAGACCCTGGGGAAATAAAGAAGCATGAGGGCTTATGGCCAGGGTTGGTGCCCAATGAGGAAAGAGCCTCACACGTGTCTTTTGAATTCTGGAGCCAGCCACAAAGCACCTACTCTACCATCATCAGGCTCAACAAGAAGTGCTATATCCAGGTTATATACTCTACAAATCAGGAATGATTAGAACTGCTTATTCTTCACTAATCTCCATCTAGTTTCTGGATAGTATATACACAGCTCCAGGAGGTATCCAAACTTGTATGTGACATGTGGACATTGACTCTTGTCCTTCCCCAAATTGGCCTCTCTTCTTTGATGTGTAGAACTCCAGATCTGCTTTGCCCCTGCCTCACTCAAAGGTGGTGCATGGAGATGTGATCTTGCCATGAATTACTGGAAGCTGATTTCTGATATCTATTAGCATTCAGGTATAGATGACTACAGCTCTGTAGTATACTTAGGGACAGTCTCTATTTATTTATTGCACTTTTACCCTGCCCTCCCTAGCCCGAAGGTCAGGCTTAGGGTAGCTCACAAAACCGAAATATGATAAAAACAATTGTATATTAAAATACAATTTAAAAATAGCCCAGACCATTCTACTAATGGGACAATAATGCCCCTGGTGGTGCTAAAATAAAAAAAATAACTGTCTGCAGCTGCGCAATTAGATGTAATCATCTCCAAGATGGTATAAATGGGGGAAGGAGCTCAGAGGTGGGGGAGGAGGAAGGATTAGGGAGGCTAGTATTTGTAGGGAGAACCACTGCTGGCCTCAACCATGAGCCTGGCAGAATAGCTCCGTCTTGCAGGCCCTGCCGAATTCTTGAAGATCCTGCAGGGCTCCGATCTCAATAGGGAGGCTATTCCACCAGGCAGGGACCAGCTGGATACTCCTTGGGCTGGGCATCTCCAGTAGGTTGTTATTACGTGAACACATGTTTCTCTGGGGAGCATTCACCCCTCAAAACTGACTACGGGTTGGGGGGTTCTTTCCACCTAGAGGACTTCTTTGGGGCTGAAGGAACAAACACTGCTGTTAGAGTAAGCTTGTTTTCTCTTTGAGGTTCTAATAGTGGGTCAAGCCAAAGTGGTTAAAGATGGCTCTGAGGTC
This sequence comes from Euleptes europaea, assembly GCF_029931775.1. Classification (NCBI taxonomy): domain Eukaryota; kingdom Metazoa; phylum Chordata; class Lepidosauria; order Squamata; family Sphaerodactylidae; genus Euleptes; species Euleptes europaea. The sequence goes on along the minus strand of NC_079317.1, from coordinate 55,889,098 downwards.
CCCCATGCCCCACAATGCTATCAAGCTATTTGAAAGTGTGTTAGTAACAACAGAGTCGTCTTTTATGTTCTTAACTTTGTTTTTGTATAAGTACCCAGAGGATATGTTCATATTTATTACCATAGCAACAGAGACAGCTTCATGAAGAGAGTGAAGGTCAGCCATGCATTCTTATTTACTCTTTCTCTGAAGAAGAGAGTGGGCATACATTAGAAACAGAAGGGAATTGTGAGAAATCAGTTTCCTGCATAACAGGATTGTTAAACCATGGCAGACATTCATAGACAGACCTCAGGGCTGATCCTGAAGCAAGGAGAAAGATTTCATACTCCAATTACAGTTCAACATTCCTGGATTTGTTCTATGAAGTTAGCAAAATGGTGTCATTGTGAAGATGGTGTGGTGTGTGTGTGTTTCTGTAAAAAAAAAAAACACACACCCTGACCCACAGTTCCATGGCAGTGAGGGCCTGCTTACCTGGTGTCAAGACTGGATGACAGGTTTTGCCCTCATCACTTTAATGTCCCCAAGGACAAAGGGTTACTTTTCCTCTCACAAGGATCAATGGTAGTCATTGATTTATCGTGAGAAAAGTAAAAAGATGTCCTTGGTTGGCATCACTGGGCTGAGAAGTTGGCCTGGCAATCCTAAACAGAGTTACACCCTTCTAAGCCCAATGATTTCTGCTTAGGATTGCACTGTAAGGTATGATTTCTGCTCTGGTGTCCTGTTTTTTTGTTATCAGCTTGGAATTGTAAAAATAAGGATCTGGTTAGGTCCCCAGGAAGCGGCAGAAGACAGCTGTTGGGTTGCATTCATTGTGGTGAATGTTCAAATATGTGTCCACTGCTGGGAAGTGAGATGAATGTTTGGAGTAGGACAGAATATTGGATGTGTTTTTATATTATTAGTCAGATATCCCATAAAGAGTTGAAAGTTCTTCATCTTGGCTTGATCTACTTTAAGTTGTCAAAGAAGGATACTTCCTGTGTTCAGAATATCCCAACTATGCCTACTTCACTGTCATTCGTGCATGTGTGAATAGGCTATCCATAGATCAACTGTCAAAAACAGAACATTTGCCTCTCCTTTACCACAATGCATTTTCAATTAAGTCAGATCACACAGCTGCCAGTTGTCAACTAGAGAAATCATGAGATGCACATATACATCTGTGAACCCAGAGTTTCTATCAGGCACCTTTTCTGGTAGCTATGAACATACTTCCTCTGGCTGCCCTTCTTAAATTCTTTAGTACATGCAACAGCTACATCTAGGGGTGTGCATTCAGCTAAAGCTGAACTGAACCACTGCCCCGAAAAATACCTTTTTGGCATTTTTCGAGGGGGGGGGGGTTTACCAGTAAAAAAATTGGCGGCAATAAAGGAATCCTGAATAATGCCAATTTTTTTTGGCATTATTTGGGTCACCTGCCACCATTTTTCTCCTTTCCCCCTCCTCTCCTCCTCCCTCCCCACTTACTTATTGGACCCCAGCACTTCGATCCCTCCCCTGTGGCTTCTGATCTCAGAGGCTGCAGGGGACCCTGCATATTTTTTGGGTTTTCCATTATTCAGAAAAAGCCAAGTGCTATATCTTCAGCTTATCTTCTATCAAACATTATCTTCTATCAAGTAAATAAATATCAAATAAGGAAATATCATCTTTCATCAAATAAAAGCATTTCTCTCATACCCTCCCTCCTTTCCTAGTATGAGGCTAGACAGTAAAAGTGGACAGGTTTCCAATGGAATGCCGTTATGTCAACACTACCAGTTGGTTGCTCTGCATGTACTCAGCGTGAACAAAATCCTCACTACCAAGACCTGCTGAGACTCTAAGAAGAAGCTGTTCAAGAATTTGGATTTCTGGACAAAGCCTGCTAGTGTTCCACAAAGGGAGAAAAAACAAACTGGGAAAGAGAAAGGGATTGGGGGGAGAAACTGGCAAGGTAACCCTAAACAGGTCTACTTGGAAGCAAATCTCAATTGATTTCTGTGCTGTGATCTGGCTTGCAGCCACTGAATAATCCCAGCTGCAGTGCTCAACGTGGAAAGCAGAGAAGGGAGAGAGAGGTGTTGGCACGCACAGTGCCCTAAGCAAAGTTCGACCATTGCTGTTCTCTGACGTAACTGGTATGGCTGAGGATCTTCTGAAAGACAGAAGTTATGAATTGAGAATCTCTTCACAGAAAGAAGAGCCAGGGGCATGACTGGATCTCTCGCACTCCTCTGTGTCCTCTGACCACCTCTCACATCTCACTAGCTAGTCTCCTGCAAGCTCATGAATAGCAAGGCATCTGTATGGCGCACACGCTTGTGTGCCGCTCCAGCAGAAGCAATTCACAGCTGGCCATGGCTGTGGGCATGTTGGAAATCAACTCCTTTTCCATGAGGAATGTGAGGTCGCCAAGCCACAGTGTGCCATGAACAGCATGGAGACTGACTGCAGGGCTTTGCAAGGGAAGCAGCTGCTGGCATTTTTACTCCCTCTCCCTTTTATATTCTGTTGGAGAAAAAAAATACTCTTGCAGTTCTAAAAAGGAGGTGCCTAATTCTCAGCAATCAGTTCACTGAAATTCCTAGCCACAAATATTTTTTTTTTTTTTAAAGGATGCCTTACGGTTGAGAATTAAGATTTCCACAGGCACTCATGGCAATTAACAGCCCAAGTTTAGCTGAAAACAGCAAGAATTAAGTGCTCTAATCATTCAATCCTGACGCCACTGCTGAATGGATAAACATTAAAGCTGGGTAGATTAGTAGATTAATCCCCTAAAATGTTAATTAAGTGAGGGTGGGGGAGAACCAATTTTAATTGGCAGGGGCCAATTTTAATCTGGGAGCTGAGAATTAAAGAAACACATGCACATTTTGAGGCTATTTTGGTTCTGGTGTGTTACTGTATTAGGAAAGGGGGAAATGATATGTTAACTTTCTTCCAACAATGTCTGGAAGACAATAGTGACCTAGATAGATAGACCAATGGTTGGACTCAGTATAACGAAACTTCATAGGTCCATGTGGTAGCCTTTAAAGATCTCTTCGACATCCATTGGTTTGAGTCTACCAGACCATTTCTGCGGAAAGGATTTCTGCCTGTGGAGTACAACTTTCTCATCACACCCTGTCCCCTGCAGTTCAAAATGCCCCTTTCAGGAGCAGCATTTGCGGGGCTTACAGCAGGAGAGAGAGGGGAGAAAGGTGTGCTCTGTTAGCAGAAATCCCTCCTGTCCGTGGAAACACTCCAATGGATCCAATCCATTGTGAGGATGAGAAAAAAGAGAGAACAGAACATTTATTTATTTAATTAATTTATACCCCCTCTCTTACTGAACAGGAGCCCAAAGCAGCTTACATTCTTCTCTCCTCCTCCATTTTATCCTCTTAACAACATGGTGGTGTACATTAGGCTGAAGCTGAGGGTATGTGACTGGCTCAAGGTCACCTAGCAAGCCTCCATGGCAGAGTAGGGGGGGATTTGAACCTAGGTCTGCCATATCCTAGTCTGACACTCAAACTGCTACACCATACTGGCTAGCTAGTAATCACAAATAGACTGAAACCCAAAATCCCAGGTCATTCTGAAAAGCTGTGCCGCTCTAAAAGAGATGGGAAGGAGGAACAATGGCTTATTCCAGCACTGGCAATGAATGGTTTTTCTCTCAGTGATGGCTGCCTGGGTTGTGATGTGGAATCGCAGACATTAGGCCTGTCTCACCTGCACTGACAGTAATGGCTTCCATGAACTGGTCCCGCCAGGAATGTGTCCCTACAACCAAGGCCAGGTTTGTCTTCTTGATCAGCTTGTCCACCGTACTCTGTCAATGATAGGAACACACAGTGACCTGCTTGTGAGGAAACCTCTAAATTGACAATAGATTTCATAAGCCCCAGGCACATAATGTTAGTTAAGAAACAAAAAGATCAAACGATAAACGCACCAGCCAAGCAAACTTTATGACAATAAGCTGCACTGCTTTGCACAGATTTTGGCAGTTGCCATAGTGAATTAGGCCACCTCATCAATTAGCAATAACAGCTTTTTGCCTTCAACTCATTAATTCATACAGATCTTTTCCCTTTCTTAGTCAAAAGCGTTTCTCTTTTCAGGAATCTGTCTTTCTACTGAGATGTTCCTTGTGATTTTCCGGCATAGCTTCCTCGTGGGCTCTTCAACTTCTGGTAATAAATGGGCAGTTGACTCAGGAGCTAGTCTGAAGCCCTGCATGGGTGCTGTCAGCACTGGCTTCGATTTAGGTTTCTCACTAATACCAAAGCAAATGGGCTTTCTGAAAGGAAAAAAAGGCCAGGCTTTGAATGTTTGTGTGCTCATTACCCATAACTTCAATGACCTGGAAATGCTTACTTGTTGCCTTACATGGGATTAGATATGCAATATTAACATTACTGTAGCACTGTAGCCATTGCCACGGGGCAGAAGAGGTGATGGTCTTGAGGGCCTCTTAGTGTCCCTTGATGATGAAGAAAAGCAACTGGCAGCCCTTGAGTGAAATCTGCCCTCACCCCCCTGTGGCCAGATGAGAAGCGGGGATCCCTACTGTTGGGGATCCCGAGTTTGCGGAGCCGCGCCGGGTGACGGGGCTCGGCTGGCCGTTCGGCCGCGGGAGTGGGGGGGGGAGCGGCAGGGGCCCGCGCTCTCCCCCTGGCTCCCGACGGCTGGATAAAGGGGGCGGGAGGGCAACGCTTACCGGGGGGGCGGCCTGGGGGCGGCTGCTCCGAGCAGGATCTGGGGGCCTCGTGGTGGCGGAGGGAACCGGAGGTAGGCGACCGGATGCCCCGTCGACGCGCGCCCTTTCGGCCCCGCCTGTTTTTTGAACAGGCCAATCATGGCCCAGCTCTCTGGCCTCTCCACCCCGGCCGGCGCTACCAACCGAGGTGCTCGGTCTGGTCCGCCGGCCGGGTATTTATTGGGACGTGCTGCGCGTGGCTGGCCCTGTTTCCAGTCTGCTTTTAGGCCGTTAGCAGCCTGCTTTGCCTGCTTCGACTGCTCACGGCTTCTCCGGTGGCCATGCCTCCAAAACGCCTTGTTAAGGGGTCCCGGCCGGTGCGGCAGCACGCGGCGCCGTCGAGGAGCGGGCAGCAGGGATCGGGGGCTGCTGCTGCTGGGGGTGCCTCCGGCTCCAAGGGGGGGCCCCGCTCGGCCACCACGGCAGGCCGCTCAGGGAGGAGGCCGGCGGCGGCCGCCACGGCGGGAGGCGCAGGGAAGAGGCCGGCGGCAGCTGCCATGGCGGGCAGCTTGGGGAAGAGGCCGGCAGTGGAAGGAGCAGGGAGGAAGCCTGCAGCGGGGGCGCGGGCCCCGGCCAGGGAGTCCTCCATTAGAGGGCTCTCAACAATGGTGCGGCAGCTGGCCGAGGACGTAGCATGCTTGAAATCAGCTACGGGCAGCCCTGGCGCTGCGGGGACCTCTGCTTCCATTACAGGTGCACATGCGGTCAGCGGCGGAACGGCCAGGGTGGCGGCACGGAGAAAACGGGGCGGCTCTTCACCTCCCTGCTCCAGCAGCTCGGAGTCTGGGGATTCTCCATCAAGGGACAGGGGCCGGAGGAGGGGGAAGGCTAGCCACAAGGCCCGGCCTTCTCACAAGAGAAGAAGACGCAGCAGAGAGGTTTCGCACAACAGTGGGGTGTCGGGTGAGTCCTCCTCAGGGGAAGATTCAGATGGGGCTTCCGCCAGGTTTTGGAGGGCGGGAGCCGAAGTACCGGGGCTCCCTGGGTGGGTCCTGCGTAGGCGGGCGGAGGATGATAGGCTTGACCAGGAGGAACGGGGGAGCGATGTTTGGGGTGGCGGGCAGGCCATTGCAGGCCCGCCATACAAGTCCACCTGTGTTTCTGGGGATAACCCGCCCGGGATACACTTGCCCAGGGATTTGAGGGAACAAATTCTTGATGGCTATTACGTTGATGTTATATCATTGATCAAGCCAGAGATGTCGGTGGGCCGGAGTGTTAAGGCGGGGGGTCGGGAGCCGAGGTCCCTTGATGATGAAGAAAAGCAACTGGCAGCCCTTGAGTGAAATCTGCCCTCACCCCCCTGTGGCCAGATGAGAAATGAAATGGATGCATCCAACAGTGACTGGGGCAGTGGAACCACAACAGGCCACACCTGAGACTTCTTGTCTGCTCAGAACGTTGGCCTGCTGTTCTTTTCAGGCTCCCTAAGAAAACCAGTTGCCTACTGTGCCAATAACTAGCTTTAAGGCCCATATGCTACAATGAGCAGTAAGGAAAATGAAACACTGCTGTAATGTAACTGTACATATATTACAATATCTGATTTTTTTAAAAAAAATTGAGTGCAGTTATAAACATAACCCCATAGACTGAGGTGTACAATTGCTAAAACACAGCATTTGTTATCTGCTCCTCTGAATGTATACTGAAGTGATATAATGCTGAATCTTTTTGGTGACACGTTTGGTTTCTGCTCAGGTTTAGGGTTACAAGCTGTCTCACGTTTCTTCAAAGCTACGTCTCTAGAATATTAGAATTCTCTCCCCCACCCCGTACACGATTATATAATGCTCGGGTGCAACCAGATCAAGTTGAGGGACCTTGAGCAGGTCTCTGGAGCATATAAATTATCTGAATATATAAATAAAAGTGGCTCTCAAACAATGGCCTTTTATGCAAGGCTGTTTCCCTCATGGTCACCCCCCCCCCAACTGCTTCGGGGCTTATGGGCAAAATGTGTGGAAACGCATGGGGAAAACAAGGCGACCTCTGACGGTCGGAAAAAGCACACATAATCTAAGCAAAGCCCCGAAGCAGTCGCGGGGGGGAGGGGGTGACTGCAAGGGAAAGAGCTTTGCATAAAAGGCCAATGTATTTTGGACTCAGGGTTGGCTGGCTTGTTTTTTGAGTGGCCACATATCAGCAAAGGACTGTAGAGCTACCCACCGCTCTGACATTGTGGTAGCTAACCTACAGCAGCATTCGGATTGTAATTTATATACCACAGCATGATAGAACCCTGGTTAGTTGTGACAACTGAACGCGGTTATCATTCTAGCTAACCAGGGATTGTTGGTGAGGAGCAAACAAGGTTTTAAACTACTGTTTGTCACTGGTTTGCTATCCACAGTTTCTACTATTTTTTTTTGAAATTGAATTCATTCATACTCCACCTTTCTCTCTAATTGGGACCCAAAGCAGCTCACATTTTCCTTTCCAACATTTTATTCTCACAGCAACCCTATGGTGTAGGTTAGGCTGAGAGAGTGGGACTGGCCCACGGTCACTCAGCAAGTGTCCATGGCATGAGTGGGGATTTGAACCTGGGTCTCCTAGATCCTAGCCCGACACTCTAAACCACTACACCACACTGGCTCTCTTGTGATTTGCTAATTGTGATTTGCTGTGACTTCGGAAGTCACATAACCACTCACAGGCCCCTGGCTACAGAGATAGCAACACAAGGAGGACAGAGATCCCACTGGAATGTAGGGGAAAAGGCAAGACATACACAAATAAGAGTTTGCATATCACTGACATCTGGTAAACTAAACCAAGTTTGTTGCACAAACTGTGTTTAAACAAACCACAGCTTACTGTGACATCAGAATTCAGCCTCTCTCTCCTCGTCACAGCATTTTTTCCTAATTCTCCCATCTGTTCTCTGACTTTTCCCCATAGACTACATTTCTCTTTTTTATCCCACTACATCAGATTTCCCTTTCACCTGCTGTTCTCCCCCACCCCGGAATACTTTATTCCTTCCCTCCCCCTCCTCCTCTGGTGAGTCTCTTTCCTGTAGCTCCTTCTCATGTTCCCTCCCCAGCGCTCAGCACTGACCTTGAATTCGTAGGACTCTTCAATGATGACCTCCAGTTTGGGATGCTCGCCCAGTATTGGCTTCCCAATTTCTGCAATCCGCTTGGCTTCCTCCTCTTCCATTGTCAGCTTCCTTTCTGCCACTTCTGTGGGAACAGCACCAACATATAGAGAATGTCCTCCACACTCCTGACATAGGGCAGATGACACTGGACAGAAGAGCTGGGTTGTCCTCCCCACAACAGACACCCTGTGAGGTAGGTGGGGCTGAGAAAGTGTGACTAGCCCAAGGTCACCCAGCTAGCGACACGTGCAGGAGTGGGGAAACCAACCCAGTTCACCAGATTAGTGTCTGCCTGAAAGGGTGGGGAGAGCTAAAAATGGATGCTATCTACTTGTTGTAGTCAGATATTGGGTGAAACATGCATGTGGTTTTAACCAATCAATCGTTCAGCCCTGTAAACATTATTTCTTAGAATTGCTGTGCGAAGAGGTAAAAACAATGTCTAAAGGAAAAGTTAGTGGGGAGGCTATGAACTTCAAAATATGGTTGAAAATGGTAGAATTGATTGTTTCCTGTTTTTAAAAGTTCTTTTGGCTGTTTTTAATTGTGTGTTTTTTTTCCAATTGTATTTTCTACATTGGAGATTTTCTTAAGGAACAATCCAGCCCAAAGATAGGTGCATTTAAATCCACTGAAACAGCCAGTTTGAGTGTGTGCCAGATTGTGGCCTTAGTTATTCTAACATGGTATTTTATTTCTGAGGGCTTTTGAGCTGAGATGTGGCTAGGGTATTTTGTAGATAGATGAACTCCATTTCATGTGTTGTGACATTATCATGTTCGACGTTTCCCTGCTAGCAGTGGCCAATGATGTGACACGAGGGCAGTGAAACATGAAACATGAAGATGTTGCAACAGAGGCTAAGTGATCCCACATTTAACAGGGGAGAGGGAAAAAAATTGGCAGACTCCCTTCACATCAGCAGCTCAATCCTGTGTGCAACATGCAGCACCCCCCCCCCACACACACTCAGAAGATTGTTTTGTAAACTGATAACACACTTGCAGAAAAGTCAAAAACATAAAAGGGTTTATTTGAGCCGGATGGCCCTGTTCATTTTAATGTCACCCCAGGTCTTTTGCTAGTAGATGCCAATGTTCTATTTGAAAACAAGCCAAGATTTCAGAAAGAAAATATAAGCATTCAGTACTGTGAACTGACCAAGAAGTAAACAGGCTTATGTTCTTCTGTTTCATGACACTGACATAGTGCCACCCATGCTATTTGGAGGGGAGTGGTGGAAATCAACACATCAACTATTTCTTTCTCTAATTAATGCAAGAATCCTTTTCAGAAAACCTCCATGGTTGTACATATTTTCTGTGTTTGCAGTGAACAAGAGATATCCCCTTTTGGTGAGGAAATGCCTCTTGGGACTCTATTCATTTCAGAGTTCTTTCAAGTCTTTATGCTAAAGGACAGCTAAAGCTTGCTTGATTCATATGCCTGTGAACACATGCATGTCTTTTGTCCTAACTCACTCACATTGTAGCTTTTCTAACATTTAAAAAATGGGCAGGAAGATGCAGGTTAGGGGATTTCATGTCTTGGGATGAAGGAGGGGGAAAATGTCCTCAGAGTGAAGGGTGTGAAAAGTCATGCCATGCGTGCCCTTACAGGATAGGGAGGGACAACAAATCCAGATAGAAGAATGCATCAGAGGTATCAGGGGCATGTGATGCAGCCTATAAGTGACCCAATATTAGATTGGGCTGTGGACGTGTCCGAAAGGTAGTTAACACGACGAGGAATTTCAGTAACATAAAATGGCTAGCAAACTCAGAGGCAAGGGGTGGTATTTGATTACAACATTTCAGGAGTTCCTTATTTTCCCCAGATCATTTTGGTCACTGTTTGAAATGGCCAGATGTTCAAAATAGGCTTGAAAATGGCCAGTGCATTCCCTGAGGCCTCTAGGCCTTCCATGATATGGGGGACATTATCAGAGTATAATACTCCCAGAAGCCTCTGTCTTTACTGTGCCCATCTGGTGCAGATTGGATCCTTCCCACACTCACCCATGGTCATCCAAGGGGAACTGCACGATCCTAGCTGGGAGGGGTGTCACAGACATTTATGCATCTATGTTTGTTAATGAGCTCAGCAATGCCATTGATTGTGCAGAAGATCCTAAGGATTCACATCCACTCTCTTGGTGCAGATCATATTCCCCCCATAATTCACTCCTTCTTCCCAGTGGGCCTTGCACCTGGTGCATCCTGTGCCCATCTCAGTGAAAATAGGATCTTGACCACCAGCCCAGTCCCGGTGGAAAGTAGTGCAAAGCAAGGGAGGGTGTTTTGATAGAGGAAGTATAATCGACATATATGGTGGTGCAAGATGTATGCATCCTGTGCATCACTGTGGATGCCAGATTTCCCACTTCAAGCAACTGCCTGCCATATTTTCACGACTATTTGCTCCCCTCTTCTACTATTCCCCTAAAGCAAAACACACAGTCTAGTATGTCTGAAACTGTCTCTGCTGATGATAGAAGTATTAGTGACCATGATGTATGCTGTATCATTAATATAGTGGCACTTTACAGATGAGTACCCTTCACTTGTGGAGCATATGAAATACATAGGGAGCTAATAGTGAAAGGAGGCCTGAGAGTAGCAAGGGTAACAAAGGATGAATGGGAGTAAAATATGCAAAAGAAATCTGATGTAATATGTTAAACAAATTGTCACAAAATGATTGCACAATCTTGTGTTAGGTATCCTGCAAACAGTGAACGCTCAGAATTTGTCTTTGTTAGTCACGGTATTTTGTTGTTATACTAGGGCTTCCAATAAATTGTGTCCTTGTCCATGGTGCTGCCGATGATAACCACTAGCTGAAACAATGGGAAAGTAGATTGCAAGTAAGGCAAACATTTCCTGTGTAGGCATTTTGTGGCAAAGCTGCTGAAGTTATTATTTCCAAGAGGTCTCATGAATACTTATGTGTAAGTCTGAAGTGCAACTTACTACATTATAGAAAATATTTTGAAATTTGCGTTGAGCAAGAATGGTGGTTGGGTTCAAAAAATACAGTGGACTAGCTGGCCACTGTGCCAGAAAAGCAAAGTCATCATATAAAAATACCCCTGAATAATCCTCGAGCAACTCAGTGGTTCCAGCTGGAAAAGTCTGCCCCACCAACTTCCCATGGACTATTTAAAGTCCTGTTTGCTTTTTGGGGCCTAACTCCTCCTGTATACTTTACATGAAAACAGCAAACTGCCTTTAACTGAAAGCATTTTATCTCTTGCTGATTCTAGTGCTTTGAGGTGGCTACAAAACTTGCCATAAAGCACACTGGTATGTTTCACAGTAAAAATCCTTGTTTCATTTTTCTTAATTGAACCCTGACCGTTCAATCTGAGCTGCCACACAGAGGAAAGATAACCTAGAAAACAAGATTCTCTAGGTATGTTTTTAAGGATTTTTGTAGGATTTCTGGAGACTGCAGGTCCTTCTGTGGGCACATGATGGAGTTTAGAAACCTTGCATGGAATTCAGCAGGCCTCGTATTCGTCTCCAGAAATTATTCAGAGGCTAAAAATTCTGTACAAACTCCATCTATCATTAAAACTTTCCCTCGACTTAAAAGGTCTGCCAGACTGCAAAGATTATTAGCCAGCACAGTTCTACAAATCATACATGGACCCCTGTGTAAGGAGACACCACTTTAATCTATCATTTCAGCAGAGACAAATCCATCCACCTTTTGAAGTCAACAATATCTTGAAGTGTCACAGCCAATCTCCCTCGTCACGCAGTCTCCCACAGAGTGCTCCAGTAAGGGGAAATCCTTTTTTTAGCTGCTCTGCGTGAATAAAAAAAAAGTTCTTCACAAAAGAACAAATGCAGAAACTGGCTGCAGTTATGAAAGCTAGGATTACAATCTTTCGGTGCTTTTCTTTGTGTCAGATGGAGTCAGTGTGGAAAAATAGAAGAGTCTTCAGTAGCAGGCATCCCTTAGCACTTGGGCCATCAAGAGGCAGAAATAAGAATTTCATCTAAGAAACTTCAAGGCAGACAGAAAGCCAAACAGAGGTCCTGAATGAAAGTTTTCATGCTGACTTCTGTTCCTTTCCCAAGATTTCAGATATGGAGGTAATGATGCTGCAATCTAGTTAATCACCACTGAGGTGATGTGGACAGGAGCAATTGATTTGTCTTAATTTATGCACTACCTCTTCTTGGCTCTGATAGCTGTTATGTAGATGCCACAGAATTACTTTCAAATGTGGTCCCAAATGGATAGCCGTGCTAGTCTGTTGCAGGAAAAACACGCAGGAGTCTTGTGGCCTATTAAAGAGTAACACAACTGTATCTTAGCATAAGCTGTCATGGACTAGAGCCCACTTATTCACGTACATGAGTGGATCTTCACTATGCAGTCATTTTATGTAGAGATATGAAAAAAATCCTTAGGGTCACGGGGCCATGACGTGCAGAAAGCACAAGGTGAAATGTAAAATGATGTCAAATTTAAATCTGATCAATAATCTAATCCAGTGTTTCCCAAACTGTGGGCCGGGACCCAAAAGTAGGTTGCGAAGCCTCTGAAAGTGGATCACAGGCCAGCCCTCCCTAACAGAAGATTCTGATTCTCCATTCTTTGTTGTGATTAATTAGTCACTTCCCTTGATGAATAGTGCCCCACCATACACAAATGTATTCCTCATATGATCCTTTGCAGGGGAAATAGTGTGGCCAAATACTGCATTTGTCTTGGCTGCAAGGTGCATCCATTTTTTAATATTTCATGATAACAATATCCTAATTGTGCAATTACAGTCATATTTTTAAATCAAATTTTCTGCAAAGGAAAAAAAAAGGATTAATTGAAGCATCCCTCTTCCCAATGGACCAGGTAAAGGATCCATTCATGCAATGAAGCAGCAGAAGCATCTGGGAAGTAAGTTTGAAGGGGCAGCTGCAGGGAGAAACTGGAATTTGCTGAATGGGGCTTACTTGCAAATAAACATAATCATAGATTCTTGTGCTTGTGGGTGGGCACCACCAGAGTTTATAGCATTATATCAAGTTCTGTGTGGTCCCGATTTTAGTGCCACTTGTATAAAAGGAGTCCTTCAGCAGCACAAAAAGCACAATGTAGAACTGACCCCAGTCTTTTTCTGGAAGAGGAGACATGTTTATGTCTCATATATAGCTATGAAGCAGTTTCCAAGCACCAGTAGCCTAGGTGGTGCTGAATAAGACAATGAAAGGTGTGCACCAGCCTCTCATTCCAGTTCTTTTAAATGATAACAGGGAAGGAGAAATTTAAAAGCTGCAGGGATTCTCCATTGCATGTACTGCGTTCCACACCAGAGAAGCATTCATGAGAGGAACAATATCCTAGAGCCCTTTGAGGGAGCTTTGCATGGCACTTCTGTAGAGAGAATGGAGCTGTAGTAATGTCTGTGAAAATTTAGGCAGTTCATTGCATTATTCATTGGATATTTGATTCTGTTTGGAGTGTGTTGTTCTTAACCTTACAATCCACTTTCATTGCATTGTATGTTGTTTGTATTATATTGTCCTTATTTGCATTGTTTTTAACTGTGTAATCTGCCTTGAGCCTCAATGAGAAAGGCAGACTATAAATGAAGCAAGTAAGTAAATGAACGTTCTTGACAGAGTGGTCCTGAGCTCTTTCTCTTCCCCTGCTTGCTAAAATATTTAAATGTGACGTAAATAGGATGCAAACAGTTATACTTTCTCCTAGCTGCCTGCACGCAGCAAGATTTACAAACAAACACATGAACAGATTTTCATGAAGGAAAGGGGAAGGGAAGACACAATAAAAAGGAAAACATTAACACCCGTGGTCCATGATCAGCACACTGAAAACAAAGTGCTGTTCAGGTACTCCTTAAGGATGAGAAGAAAGGCAGAAAGAAGAATCTCAACAGAGAGCAAACTCCACACCCTCTGCCTTTATCAAGACCCAATCACCCATGGGCTTAAGGTGGCAGGAGCCCCCAGCAGCAGGTAGCATTCAAGAGTGGAGAAGCCAGAGATTCTTTAATTTGATGGGTCGAGTCTGTCAAGGTGAATGCTGCCAAACGGCTGCTTAATTATTAACCAACACTGATTTGTTTGCATCAGCTTCAGCACTTGGCTTTCAACATGGATTGCACCCTCGACTCCTGGCTGTCAACACCAATCAGTCCTGATAAGGTCAGGAGATGCCAGGTTGGAAAATGAACCTGCCACTTCTTCCTAAGTGCCCATCTCTGTTTCCCAGATACGGTAGAGGCAAGGAGGAAAGAATTCCCTTCTCACACTTTTCATTCTGAACCCAAGGAGGTGTTAATGGGTAGTTCCTCTGTTTTGGCAAGAAACAACAAAAATGGCATTAACAGAGAGATAAGGGAAACTCCCTTATTGGAACAAATACATGACATGCGGACAGCACAACTCAACATTGAATGAAAAGTCGTTCACTGCTTTAAATTTTTTTGAAATTAATTTGAGAATATAGGAATTTAAAAGGCTTCTCTTGTAGAGGACCCCAACATCCTTCTTTTCAGATAGATTGACAGCTGTCCTGAGGCAACACTTGCCATGGCAACTGCAACTCCTGTAGGGAATTTATGAGCTCCCTCCCCCCATCTATGAGGCCTGATCTGTACATGCAACACAGAGTGATATAGTAAAAGCCTGAGGTGGGAAGAATAGATCGTGCCAATTCAGGTTGCAAGTGGGAAAAGGCGTTTTCTAGTGCCACTAATGTAAAAACAAACATTTTACAAAAACAAACTAGCACAGCAAGAGTAAAGAAATAAAGAATTCGGTCCAGTCTGATAACTGATGTGCTGATTTTCCATTTGCATGGTGATTTTTAAAGCCTCAAATTGGATCCACTTGGCCAAACATGAGAGGAAAATCATCTGAAGACCTTTTTTGTTTGTTTGTTTCGATCGGCATTCCCTCAGAGATCCATCTTTCTTGCCCTATGTTTTAACTGCTGTTTTTATGTTTTTGCACGTGTATTTTAGCTTTGGTTTTTACTATGCATATTTTTAATCTGTTAGCTGCCTTGGTGGTCCTGACAAAGCCAGAAAGACAGGGTATGAATTTTGTAACAAACAATAGTAATAATAAGTAACATGTCAGCTGATGGTGCAATTGATAACAACTGGAACAGATTAGTTCCAAGATATCTAATCCAAAAACTGCTTTCCCGTCACATCTTTGTCCGTATGTTATAACTTAGTTTTGTTCTGAATTGTGATATTAAGTCAACAGCCCAAAAAATGGGTAAGTCTAGCTTTGTACCTCAGCAAGCAAGCTCTAAAGAACAGCGGAATATCTGAAGAGCAGAGAGATGTTAGTGGATTTATTTTTTTTTGTCGTCAAGTCACAACTGACTTACGGCAACCCCGTAGGGTTTCAAGGCAAGAAATGTTCAGAGGTGGTTTGCCATTGCCTGCCTCCGCATCACACTCCTGGTATTCCTTTGAGGTCTCCCATCCAAATACTTGCCAGAGTCGAGGCTGAGAGTGTGTGACTGGCCCAAAGTCGCCCAGCAAGTTTCCATGGCAGATTAGGGATCTGAACCTGGGTTTCTTAGATCCTAGTCCAACACCTTAACCACTACACTACGCTGGCTTACATGTTAGTGGATAAGAGCCACAAAACATGCATGCAAGGCCCATGATTATGGGGGGAATAGTACAGCCAATTTGTCACAGAGAGAACACAAAAGAATGCTAGCAAACTAGGTCTACTCAGAGCCAAGTCTAAGAAATTCTATATAATATAAAACTTTGGAAGGGGAAAAAAATATGAACTCAGAAGCTAAAGGCAAAGAGACAGTGACAAACTTCAACGTAATTTTCAACGTAGTTTCCCCCAACACTCTTGAAATGTTTGCATTTTCTAAATCTAACATGACATGGACTAAGTGAAAATGTCACGTCCGCTCTCTACTTATTAGTCATGATCTGTCCCGAGTGGCATTCTATGCGTGCAGTGGCACATGCATTTTTCATGTTGCTCTGGATCTTGTCTGCCACCAGATTTAGAAGAGTCTGAACTTGAAGCACGTCCTCATATCCAAGTGATGCTCATGCAAAGGGCCCAACAGCAGAAGTTAACTGGAATGGAAGTGTCATTATGTAAACTTGGTTCAGTCTAAAGAAGAGGGATGCTATTTGGAGCAGACGTAGTGGTGGCAAATCAAGGGGCAACAGTGCTGCCTTCCAAGCACCTTTCCTTTCCTAACAGGGTTGGAAATGTGGCTTTCCCTCCTTATTAATTTAAGAGCAACTTTCTAGTGAGCCAAGTGAATGAATTATCGAATACTACCTGCCAAAAGCAATCAAATTGGTGCACGGAAAAGGGTGAAAATCCTATTATTTTAACACATATTATTTGGTTCCAGAAGATCTGATTAAATAGCACACTACTGAATTACAGCAATGAAATTATAGTGGGAGCAGATGTGACAGACTTCCTGAAAGTGAAGAGCAGATCGAACTCTTATGAGGAGATGGCCACTTCCTTTCCTAATTATTCCCAGGCTGGATGGTTGAGCCCAGGGCATTCCTGAAACATATCAGGACTGAGATACATTGGGATTCAACTGTACATTTGCAAGTAATAGTGCACATCTATTTATATTCTCATGCCATTTTATACAACCTTCTTGTACCCAAGTATAAATACCTAATACAAAAGAATGAGAGCATCAACCATAGCTGGAGGGTGATTTGCTGACCAGCGACATGATTGGTCCCAGTGTGGCTTTACAAGTGTAAGAAGACTGCTAAGTTGAGGGGTATGCAGTTCCCCTGCATGTGGCAGTTACTTTTTCTGTCTGTCTCTAGCGTCTCCTCACTCACATGGACCAGGTCATCCACCACCCTTGGCACAATCAGATTTTTCAGTTTTCACGTTTCTCAGTGCAAGCCTATTAAATGTAAGTTGAAAGGTGGCCTGCAAAATTGCAGCTGTCATTAGTGGCAAAAAGTCAGATGACTCCCTTTGCTATGGGTCGCATTCACTGGCAACAAGAGTTGTGCAAATGTTTTCTTTAAGCATCCCTCACTGAGGAATTCAGGATATAACTCAGGCTGGAGACATTCATTTCTTTATCTAGGGCTCAGTGATGGCCACTGAGGTGATTCACTAGCAGGAATCACTGGCTACTGCTAGGGGGCAGTTTTGACATCTCTTTTGATAATTTCAGATGGGTAGCTACGTTGGTCTGTAGCACCAAAATAAAAGCAGGAATCCAGAGGCATCTTAGAAGAGTATCACAATTTAGTCCAGTATAATATTTTGTGACTCAGAATTAATTTCATCAGATACACTGGAGTCTAAATCCATCAGGCTGATTTATATACATGACAGAAAGGTTGTGACATTCTGATCTACCACGTTTCTAGCTGTGTATGTAAACACACTTGATGGATTTACACAACAATACATTTGATGACGTGTGCTTCAAAATGCATGGTCGTTGTAGGGGATGGAGCACTGGTGTGGATGATCTGCAAGATCTGTACTAATATTACTCTAAGGTCTATTGTTCTCAAAAAGTAAAGAATACAAGAGCAGGAAGGATGGTGAGTGGCTGGTAACCTGATGGTGTACAAAGTGGATATTCAGCACCTAGGCCAACTCCGGTCAAGACAAAAAAATGTTTGCAGTTCATATAGCCTCAATGGACAGCTACTGTTAGTAACTGTGGTTCAAGTGGTTCCACACAGAAGTCTGAAATGAAATCAAAGCCAGCATAAAAAGAAAAGAACAGGGCAAAAAGTAAACAAACCAAGCAGGGGAAACCACTTACCTTGATTCAAAAGGAGAGCTATATAAAAAGAAAAAAGAAAGGAGAACAGAGTTAATGTCTCATGTACAAGAGTGTCAAAGTCCTTTTGTAGATGATTGTATTTACATGAGCTATGAGCTTGACTGATGTTGCTGTGAATTTTCTGTAGCCACATGCTAGATGCAGGTTCATGAGCATGCCTAGTAGCAACAAGGTGAGAATGAAGCAATGAAGCTGGAGAGAACAGGTGTGTACCAAGGGTTCTGGTTTTCTGAGGTTCTCCCTTTTCCAAAGGAAGGATGCAACTTGAAAGGCTGGGGGGGGGGGGAGTCCACTGGGGATAGAAAGGGTGCAACTGCAACATGGCCACACAGCACCTGGGAGAAGCCACAGTCGTTGCCTTACAGCCATTTTTAGCAGCTGTTCTTAGCTTTGCTCTGTACTTTGGCTTACCTCTCAGATGTCAGAGATGATGAATCGCACTTAAAAATGAACTTTAAGCCACCTAGGTCTTTAGTAGAACTACTCCCAACTCCAAGGGAAATCTAACATCGCCACTCCCAGTACCAACAACTCCTCCAGCAATGCTTTTAGCAACTGTGGTTGAAGTAATATCCCACCTATTGTCTATAGAGGATAATAGACATAATTCCAAGATACATGCCAGGCCCAGCACATCACCATGTATTGCAGAAGAATTAATGCTATCCATGCTAAAGTTCAGAACTTTTAATATTGGGGGGGGGGGCTGCAGATAATTACAGCCCATTCCTGAAGTGTGGGGGGGAGACAGAAGGCGGGCGGAGGCAGCATAGCTGCACCACCTCCAGATCCGAACGGCAGCTCCTCCCCAGGGAACACCCCAGGAACACCCCCCCAGGACATACGCTGCTGGGCACAGGAGGCTCCAGCTGCTGTGCGGCTCTCCAGGGCTGGCGAAAGTCACCTTGCGCCGGCGTCTGTGCCAGTTTGCACCTTGCAAGTGGCACAGATGCCTGCATAGGGGTCGTGCTGGTTCCTGTGTAGCTTTGCTCCCCCTTCAGGATTGCATGGTTAGAAATGTGATGTGGTCTGAAGAATGGAAACAAGTTTGGATTATACAGGTTTGCTGTATCATTAAGTGTAGGTATTGCCCATAAAGCCTGGGAAAGGCGGCAGCAGCTGAGTTGATGCTCCTGGACAAACACAAGTGACCAAAACTGGTAACTACAAATAAGTTTAATTATTTAAATAAGAATCTTCCTTAATCTTGAAATTCTGTTTGAAACCTCTCTTTTGACACAGTTCTTTATTCTAAATTCTATTTGCTAATTGCTAGTATAATGTGGGTAGGAATATTTTTGTTAATTTAGGTTTAGACTGTTAATCATCTTTTAAGTGCTCAGCTTTCTCATTTAATCCCATTATATCTCTTTCCTTCTCACTTCATATTAACTTCAGTATGACTCAGAGGAACTTTAGTTTAGTAATAAGAATTAATTTCTTAAGCCTGTAATCATTGTTTCTAAAAGTGACTCTCTTACTTTGAATTTCACTCTTGTTTAAAAACGACTGTGCTTTGAAAATAACATTACTGGATGCCTAAATTGGTCTGATTTATGACTAAAAGCACGACAAAAATGCTGCTATGGGGGAGAAGTGGGCACGAATGCGAAATGTGGAGTGGGAGGCTGATGGTGGCTCAGACCACCCGCACAAAGAAGCGTGTGCTCATGTTTCTAGGAAAGGCTGCCTTAGCAGGAAGGATAAAATCTTCTTTCTTCAGATAAGAATGTGATCAGAACCTTGTGGAGAAATGCGGCTCTTTTATAAAAATTGGCCTGGGTTAAAAAAATAAGGATGAAATTGATTTTTTAAAGAGGGCTAAAATAAGCCAAACACTGAAAGGCCCTGATCAGAGCTCCTGTCTTCTAAATCTTCTCTAAATAGCAACTGTAGGGGAACCTTACTGAGACCATAATTCTGTACAGGTCTATTCAGAATCCTTCTTAGGGTTGCCAACCTCCAGGTAGTAGCTGGAAATCTCCTGCTATTACAACTGATCTCCAGCCGATAGAGATCAGTTCACCTGGAGAAAACGGCTGCTTTGGCCCCTCCCCAAACCCTGCCCTCCTCAGGCTTCACCCAAAAAATCTCCCGCCAATGGCAAAGAGGGACCTAGCAACCCTAATCCTGCTATATTTCATTCCATGGGCCTTACTCTCAGTAAAGTTGCACTGTCAGACTGGAACCACGGCCTTGGGTGAGAATTTTTAAAGCCACTTCCTCTGCACCCTTTTGCCAAGATAAATAATTTCCCCAGTGGTGCAGATGTTTGTTTTTCCTTACCAGGAAAACAGTGCTGCCAAGGGGCCAGTTTTCATTGTGTTGGGATGGGGAAAAAGCTTGCAAGCAACAATCCAGTTTCCTATTCCCCCTATCTCTATGGCTGCTATTTAGAGAGGTGTAACGGGGAGGGGAAATTCAGTCACCAATCTCCAACGTTTTGTCTATTTTTACAGGAAAGTAACAATAACTGCTCTATTCTGTGTCTCACAAGTGTATATGAGGGGCAACGACTCCTTTAAACTGCACTGTTGGTTTAATCACATCTCTTCTTTCTAGGGTTGCCAGGTCCCTCTTCGCCACCGGCGGGAGATTTTTGGGGTGGAGACTGAGGAGGGTGGGGTTTGGGGAGGGGAGGGTCTTCAATGCCATAGAGTTCAATTGCCGAAGTGGCCATTATTCTCCAGGTGATCTGATCTCTATTGGCTGGAGAGCAGTTGAATTAGTAGGAGATTAGTAGGCCCTACTTTATTTTTAATTTGTATTGCCTAACTATTGTTTTAGGTGCATGATGAATATATAATCTTCTTCTATAACCTTCATGAGAAAACATAATAGAAAGAAATTGCTAAGACTTTAATAGAATTGCTAAGACTTAAGCAAATCAGCTCTCAAACTAACTCCAACCATGACTACTTTAAATGCTTCTATATTCTTCACTTGTGAAGAGCAACAGATCCACGGGGAGAAGAAGCCTAGAGCTTCAATTCTAAACATACTTCGTTGGGAGTAATCCTCAGTGGGTGTTAATTTTTGAGAAAATGCACATAGCAATGTGCTATACATTTCTTAATGGGAATGTGAGTAAAACGCACTCCATGTGTTAAAACCTCCAGCAGACGATAGCCTCAGCTATTTTTGCCCTGGAATAAAAAATAAAAATGACATCTCCTGCTTTCTTAGAGATAAAGACTGGAGCCAGAAGATGGCATCCACCTAGACTCTACAATACCGAACAGACTTCTTCATAATGATGAGAATCAAATATCTGCTCCAGAGCCAGAGTGGTGTAGTGGTTAAGAGCGGTTGTTTGGAGCGGTGGAGTCTAATCTGGAGAACCGGGTTTGATTCCCCACTCCTCCACATGAGTGGCGGAGGCTAATCCGGTGAACTGGATTGTTGTTTTCCCCATTCCTACACATGAAATCAGTTGGGTGACCTTGGACTAGTCACACTCTCTCAGCCACACCTACTTCACAGGGTGTCTATTGTGGGGAGGGGAAAGGAAGGTGATTATAAGCTAGTTTGATTCTCCCTTAAGTGGTAGAGAAAGTTGGCATATAAAAACCAACTCTTCTTCTTCTTCTCCTCCTCCCAGAGTAACTTTTAATATTGTTAATTCTATTGAAATGTGCACATTGCCTTCCACACATGGATACCATTGTTTGAATTGGACTGACAGAGGGCAAGCAAGCTTTGGAGAGTAGTCAAAACTGTATTTCATCAATGATCTATGCAAATTATGTGAATTCTCTTTAATGGAATACTGAAATAAAACCCCAAATAATTACCATTGTAGCATGGTCAAAAAGTGGCAAGGAGGGGGGTCAACCAAAGAGCAAGCCTAAACAGTTCCATTTTAGTTAGATGGGTTTACTATCAGGAAGTTTTATTTAGGATTGCAGCCTTTAACTATTATTCTTAGAAATTTCATTTTGGACTGGATTTAAAGTTGTTCAATTTTAAACACATTTGCTTCAAAAACAAATTTGAATTATATGAAAAACTTATTTTCAAAGCGTAACTATAAATGTGTAACATGTACAAAAAAATGGTACAATCAAATTGTACAATCAAAAACAGCATTAATTTTTTGAAACAGGAGATCAAAAATATTAGGACATGACCCACCCAAAATTGAGCACAATTAAGTACCATTGATTTTAGAGCAAGAGTTAAGAAGTTAAGATTTCTCCAACTGAAATTCGTGGGATTTAAATTGTCAACTAACCCGGCTGGATTGTGCCCAGTGAGTTTGATGGAAAACTAGAATGAAAACCTACCATTTCAGATAGTGATGGAAGACAACAATTGACAATAAGACCTCTTTAAATTCAGTGACCAACTCAAATTTTTGGTATCAATATTTTGTCTTCATCATGATGCCCCCCATGTATAACCATATATAATTCTATATTCCAGAAGGACCTCAGAATTTCTGTTTTCAAACAGAAATATTACTATTGCCTTGGGGCAGACTGGGAAGGAAAAATAGCCCTATAAATGGTGTGTTGGCCAATGGCTGTAACAATAAATGTATGCCCTATAAATGGGCTCGTCCCCTCCCAAAGGGAATGAGTGAGTAAGAAGAGGGTTGCCTACTCCTGGCCTATGCTGGCTCTGCCCCTCTGAAGGATGGAGGAAAAGGCAGCTTGCCTACCCAGCCGGTTGGGCACCTCTTTCCATCTTCAATGCAGGGCTGGGTTTTGTCTCCTCCAGGCTACACGGAGCTGGGCTGGACAGGGTGCCAGGTGCCCCAAGGAGTGCAGGTGGACTGTATACAGCCTTTCTTCCACTGGACTGGCCCAGCCCAGTTGGAGGGGCATCAGCCCACCAAGAGGAGTCCCGGTGGCCATAATGGCCTATATACTCCTGCTATTGCTCCCTAGCTGAAATTACTGTTACAAATTACAGTTGTATCACTGCAATCCGAAACAGAATCACACCATTCTAAGTCCAGTGAAGTCAATGAATTTAGAAGGCTGTAACTCTGGATGGCCCAGGCTAGCCTGATCTCATCAGATCTCAGAAGCTAAGCAGGGTCAGCCATGGTTAGTATTTGGATGGGAGACCACCAAGGAATACCAGGGTTGCTGTGCAGAGGAAGGCACTGGCAAACCACCTCTGTTAGTCTCTTGCCATGAAAACCCCAAAAGGGGTCGCCATAAGTCGGCTGCGACTTGAAGGCACTTTACACACACACACAACTCTGTTTAGGATTACACTGTATGTCTCGTAACACATTCCTATCTAGATGACCTGGGATCTTTTTCTTGCATTTGCACTTCAGCCTAGTAAAAGAGTGTTTTTCCCTCTTTCGCTTCTAATGTGATACATGAATATTTGAAGAGCACTATGAATGAAACTTCAAGAATATAGAGCAGGAGACTGGGGGATTATTCTAGTTTTAAATTTCTGATTGGACATTGCTCACAGAAGCAGGAAAATGGTTTCACAGGCAGGAGATTATAAAAATGTAATTCAGTTCTGACCTGTAAAAAAACCCCTACTGTTCTATTTGTGGAACCCACTAAAACAATGATATATTCTTTGCGTGGACTACACCAGTTCCAGATTCTACTAATCCAGTGTTTCCCAACCTGTGGGTCATGAAGCCTGTGGAAGTAGGCCATGCTGTGGGCTCTTGTAGGGTCAAGGTGGCTGTTCCCTTTTCCTCCTTGCCTGGTGCCCAGTTGAACTCATGCTGAACCTCTGAGGTG
Organism: Euleptes europaea; assembly: GCF_029931775.1. Lineage (NCBI taxonomy): Eukaryota > Metazoa > Chordata > Lepidosauria > Squamata > Sphaerodactylidae > Euleptes > Euleptes europaea. The sequence goes on along the minus strand of NC_079317.1, from coordinate 55,865,697 downwards.
GAGGAGGTGGGGCATAGCAAGCCAACCAGCCAACCAGCAGTCTGTGGTGAGTTAGGCTGAAGCTGCAGCTACACTTAGAAAGCAGCACTCATACCTTCTTGCCCAGCACAGCAGCCGCCTCCATAGTCTCCCTCATATTTTCTTTTCTTCAACCACACTCCTCTCCCCACTTTCCTTTGATGGTAATTCCATCTAGCTGTTTCTCAGCAGTCACTAAGGAGCTTTAAAAAAAAGACCATTGGTGAGCTGTACTTAGGGTTGCCAGCCTCCAGGTACTAGCTGGAGATCTCCTGCTATTACAACTGATCTCCAGCCGATAGAGATCAGTTCACCTGGAGAAAATGGCCACTTTGGCAATTGTACTCTATGACATTGAAATCTCTCCCCTCCCCAAATCCCAACCTCCTGAAGCTCCACCCCAAAAACCTCCTGCCGGTGGCAAAGAGGGACCTGACAACCCTAGCTGTACTTGCTGTTGTAGTTGCAACACATGGCCAAGTCATTTGCCTTCATCTAGACCACCAATAGGGATCAGCCAAATGTCTTTGGAAAGAAAAAAAGCAGAGCATGAGGGACCAGGACAAAGGAATCACTGCTTGTTCCCTGCACTCAGAGGTTTGTTACCTTTGAACCTGGAGGTTCCATTTAGTTAAGATGGTGAATGGAAGCAGTTCCAAAGGTACAACTGCGGTGGAATAGATGGGAGAGCTCTGGGTAGGTGCAGTGGAAGGGATGTGTGTTGGAAGAGTCTTTACAGAGTCTTTTATCACCTCGCTCTTGAGAGGCACCAGCGATTCCTGTAACCAATACTTCTTCCTGCATTCCTGTGTAGCAGGTAGAGGGGTAAGAGAGTCTTTGATGTACAAGACAGAATTGGAGCAGACAGAAAATATATAAAGCTAATGTAATACTGCATCAGTGGAATAACGTAAGGTCTGAATGACTCTGACAAATAGCATAAGCATTCTGTCACTGTTTATGTCGTTAGAATGGTCCATAATCATAAGTGTAGAATGGTTATGTTAGTATGAAATGCTGTTGTATGTACGGAGTCACCTGAAAGATTCAAAACATCTTAAATGAAGAAGAGATGAGAGCACTCCGAACTCTGGAGCAGTAAAAGGCTTGGCAAGGGACGTTTGGTAACTAAGGAATCACCTTGGAGACAGAAGGGTGAATATGCTAGGATGCCTGATTGCTTCGATCAGCTTGGGTTCAGGCAGAGAAGTTATGAATGGCCAATGACAACATTTCTCAGCCACAGAGGAGTTCAACTGGAATGCAGACATGCATGGTGGTATGCTTGAGTGCTGATGTGGTTACATCTGCTCATGTGCTTTATACCCTTCCTTGCTGATTCTGCCTTGCTATTTCACACTATTGAAGGAGCTCAGATTATATACAAACAAATAAATAAATCCCATGTGTTGGATTTTGGTCCTGGATTACTATGGCCACATCTCATTAAAATGTCTGGAAAACTGAACTCTGTATCTTGGTTAACCCAAAATCTTAATTGTAATGGCCATGCCTATATGTTTCTGGAACATAAAAATCTGCAATACTCTGACGTTCAAAGCAAATGTCTGACAGCCAAACTACACATTACAGTGGAAGAGCCACAGTTCATCTCTCAGCTTTTTTTAACAAAAAAGTGAAACATAGCTGATGAAGGCTGCCATGTTATTCAGGGCCGCATGGTTTCTAACCCTTTTCCTTGTACTATATTCTGAACGTGAATCCTCCCCTTCTCTTTAACTATGTATAGATATATTTTATTGTGTGAGGCAAACCGCTGCCTGAGGAGCAATTCTGATTGGTTAAATGGTATGAGAAGGTTACCCCCCCTCCCCAAACATTACTGTTCCAAGCAAATGGGCAGCATCCTTCCCAGTAACTGGCAGCTGCATTTCAGTTAAACGCACGGGTTATCAATCATGGCTCTCCCAGTATAATGTGTGGAGGGGCTATAATATTCATCGACACTGAATTTTCTGAACAATGTCATAGATTAATTGTTGGGGATAAAAGTGTTAATTTCCTGATAGCCATCTTTTGGTTCAATTTAAACTAAACTAAAACAAGAAAGTTTCAGGTAACCGGCTCAAGGTTGACTCAGCCTTCCATCCTTCTGAGGTTGGTAAAATGAGTACCCAGCTTGCTGGGGGTAAAGTGTAGATGACTGGGGAAGGCAATGGCAAACCTCCCCATAAACACAGTCTGCCTAGTAAACGTCGGGATGTGACTTCACCCCATGGATCAGTAATGACCCGGTGCTTGCACAGAGGACTACCTTTATCTTTTTAAAACAAGAAAGGCTAATCTGTACTTGTTCCCCATGCTATAATTTTCATTTTGTCTTTTTACTAGATCAGACCATTGGTCCATCTAATGCAGCAATCTGTCTCACACAGTGGCCAACCAGTTACTACGGAGGGCTAACAACACAGTATAAAGAAGGAATCTTTCCCTTGACATTGCTTACTGGCACTGGCATTAAAAGATTTTCTGTCTCTGGACGTGGTTCCCTTTAGTCACCATGGCTAGTAGCTACTGATAGACCTGCTTTCCATGAATCTGTCTAATCCCCTGTTAAAGCCATCTATGCCTGTGGCCATCACTACATCCTCTGGCAGCAAATTCTACATTTCAATCACTTGTTGAGTAAAGAAGTATTTCCTTTGTCCATCCTGAATCTATTGCCCATCAACCCTACTGGATGCTCTCGAGCTCTAGTATTCTGGGAGAGGGAGAGAAAGTTCTCTCTGTCCACTCTTTCTACCCTGTGCATATTTTTATAAACCTCCTTGGGACCTCCATATTCTATGAAAACCATTACAGTTACAGTTCATTCCTTTTGTCTTTCATTTGTCCATTGATGGGCTCTAAGGAACTCATGGATTCACTCTCTGAATGCCAGTGGTTGGAAGCAAAAACAGGAGGAGGCTTTGTCCTCCGTGCCCTGCTTGTTGGCCTTCTGGAGGCATCTGATTGGCTGCTGTGTGTAACAGGATGCTTCACTAGAGCAACCATTGGTTTGATTCAACATGGCTTCCCTTATGTTCTTAAGGTTGCTATTTGTGTAATTTATATTTCCTTTGTCTTGGTTATGCTTGCACAGGTTTGGCTAGTTTCCCTCCATTCTCTTTGAGAAATTGACAGTTGAAGAGCTGGCTCCTTCCACAGTCAAGTGCAGCTCCTCTTCTTCAGCTAAATGCTGTTTTGGGATTTATGCTCAGTTTTATACCCTCAGGCAAGCTATAGTTCAGGTGAAAGGTAGTAACCCTTCCTGGGAAAGCAGGCATAATACTTTCCCTCTAATGCTGGTGTGTAAAAATTGATGTCTGAAGAGAATACAGACAACCTGAATGTCTCTAAACTGCCCCTGAGGGCCAACAAGGTAAGGAAAACCTGGCCCAACTTTTCAACTAATGTGATGCCAAGACTATCCAGGGAGTAGCAGCTGAGCTAAAAGCTGTTGTCTTTTAACAATGAACAAACCTCGATTCACTAGAGGGACATTCAAAAGGCACTGACAGTGGGGTGACCAGAAAGGTGACAGTCTGCTGGAAGGCATTTAGGTGCTGCTATGCTTTGCCACCAACAGTTAGGGCCCTGTCACGGTAGATAAGGGAAACATACAGAACTGTAAGAATACAGAGGGAAGTTGGAACGCCTCAGAGCTAAGCAACAGAAGGGAGAAGGAAGGCTGCCCACAACCCATCATATAGCTTAATAATGAGGCATTCACCATCTTCGCTTTTAAGTCTTTTCTTCCAAATGTAGCCAGAAGAGGTGTTTGTTGGTGAATGCTAGAGAACAACCAACACAGGCCTAATCTTTTCAAGTATTACATGGGGCTTGCTATAGAATGAGATTACAAAAAGGGAAATGCTGGGAAATTGATAATATACAGGATTTTCAGGGCTGAAGGTTGTACAGCCAATAATCCTGAAGGAATTCAAAAATAAAAAAGGCTGAGAAGCTAACAAAACATACATTAATTCAATTTAGCTAATACATTACAAGCCTAGAGGATAACAAAGAACCAACATCTTAAAGAATGAATTTATCTAAATAGGATAAACAGTTAATCCAGGGTAGGGGAGAGACACTTTCTGTCTCATTTCTCTACCAAATACATTGTCTAACATTGTTGGAAAAACAGAATGTAAAATCCCACTGGGTGACTTAATGAAGAGGGTTTTTTGCTTACTAATCTGTTGAGGAATTTTCTAGACACAAGGGCAACCTTTGCCTGGCATACAGACAGGCAATGCTGAAAGGAAAGGAGACAAATTTTATACTTCCCCCGAATCCCGCCCCTCACCGATACGCAGTGAAGCTGAGTGGGTGGCAAACTAAAGCATACCTTTTGCTTGTACACACTGGCATATACATGCAGTGTTACTGCCTGGGCTGAGGGATGAAGACAAATGCTACCCTTGCCTCCTCTTCCTCCTCCTCCTCTGGCAATGCCACACAGCATCTGCTTTGCTGTTTTTCTCATATATATATATATGTCCCCCCCCTTTTTGTGTGCTTTAACAGGAGCCACAAGAAGGCCCAATTTGGGATGTTAATATTTATCCCTGCCCCCAGTCACTTCCCCAATAAAAATGGCCTTTCCTAGTTCCCAGTATTCCTGGTTAATTCAGTGAAGGGTCAGATTAAATGAAGGGACATGACTCGTGTATTTATACAAAACTGCTCATTCACATATAAAGAAAATGGGGAGCAAAGACTTTTGTTTAAAAAGGACAGAGCAGGTGAGGGAGCAAAACCCCACCTCCTTCTGCACCTTACTTTGCTTTTGTCTGTTGCTTTCAGCCCTTTATCCCAGAGCAGCTCTGAGGCTTGAATCCAGTGGACTGTTTGCATGAGTGAAAAGTTGCAGAGTGTTGCTTTTGACCACCCCCCCACTTTGCCGTAGCCAAAAATGTCTTCTGGGGTTTCCCATCCCCCAGGAGCAGCATCTCAGGAGGCATTCTGGGCTGCAGCAAAAAGCAAGTAATCTATTTCCTGTAAGCAGAAATCATTCTGTCCACAGAAATGCTTTGCTGTATCCAAGCCACTGGAGAGAAACACAGTTTAAGCCCCAGAGCATAGTCAGGGAAAGCAGCAAGGAAACTGGGTTTAGCATCCCTCAGCCACACATTCATTCTTCGTTTAAAAGACTCATTCACTTTTTTCATTAAGTGCCTGTAAAATGCTGTCTCCTGTCTACCTGACATATGGATTGTGTATCCTTTGGGTGAAGGGTTCAAGAATTTCATCCCCATAGGATTGGGGGGGGGAGTTACAGATGAGAAATATGTTTTTCATAAATCTGAGACCAATGGAAACAAACAGTTACTCAAGTAAATTGAATAAGTAAAATGAACAGCTGTAATGACTACTTGTATGAAACTGAATCATGGATTTTTGTTTGCTAAAAACTAAATCAAGGTCAAAAGCATGTTTGAGGGGGAGACATTCCTCCCGAAAGATGTCTCGATGGCTGCTTGGATCAGAGCTCTCATCTCCTTGCCAGAAAAGATAGGGAGTCTTCTTAGATAAGGAGGCTAAAGGAATGGGCACTGGGGAGCACACAATCCAGCTCCAGGTTGCATCTTCACAACATGTTTAAGCTTTCCTAATCCACAAGCGACCAATCCAACACATCATTGTCGGCTCTTTATTTGGTTCTGCCATGTCAACACACTTGAGTAATCATCTGCTACATATCCCCTGAGTTGCTTCCCCTTGGGCAAGCATCCCTATCCAGTTTGTTTGGCGAGCCTCCCTTGTAACAGGGTTGAATGCCCACTGGAAAGAAGCTCTGGAGATATGTGGTTGGGGACAGATCAGAGGAATAGAAATGACAGAAACAAAGAAAATAGGGGTGTATTGGGCTAGGTAATATATATAGATGTGGGAGGGGCTGTGGCTCAGTAGTAGAGCATCTGCTTGGCATGCAGAAGGTCCCAGGTTCAATCCCTGGCATCTCCAGTAAAAGGGACAAGGCAAGTAGGTGATGTGAAAGACCTCTCTACCTTGAGACCCTGGTGAGCCACCGCCAGTCTGAGTAGACAATACTGACTTTGATGGGACAAGGGTCTGATTCAGTATGAGGCAGCTTCATGTATTCATTAGGGAAGCCCAATGATATAGAAATTACAGGTATTGTCATTGGGAAGTTTGCAGCCTAGAGATTATCTCCATACTTTACAGTCTCCAAATAAAGCCCAGCAGCAGCAGCTTTTCCCGCCCGTTCCTTTCATTTCCTCTCCCCCTGCCTGCTGTGTGGTGCACCTGGACCTCTGGTAGCCATAGTAGGCAGGAACTGATTAAGGGATTGGGACAGAAAGGGCAGGGCAAGTGTTAAAACCAAGGGTGCGAGCTGGCAAGCCAGCAGCTGCGCTGCGCTGCGCTGATGTGCTCTTGGTTTTAAGCTCGTTTTCTGTGTGGCTCATACAATAAGGAGCTTCAGCCACTCTTCTAAAGGACCTCTGGAGACTTCGCAAGATACTTGCAATGGTGTCAAGGCTCCTTTTTCAGTAATTAAGTAAAGAAAAGAGGCTTAAAAAGAGGTTTCTACGTGCTAGGAAGATTAATGAGGTTTCATGCCTTCCCACATGGCTCTTCCTTTGTTGGAAGCAACTCTTGCTTTTTATACTTTTGTGGAGTGACCTTTGAAAAACATCACCCAGATGGTTGACACAGGTGTACTAACAGACTCCAGTGACACATCTTCAGAACCCTTGATAATGTCAGATCCTGAAAGAGTGGAATCGGCAGTGGTTGATTGATCCAACTTTCAGACCTTCTGGCAAACTTATTCTTCTTCTTGTAATCCAAAAAGCTGTTTCCTCCTATGGTGGAAAATGGATCAGTTTCCTGCCAGGATATGCTCCTTGCTGCCGGAACATCCCTTTGACTACTATTTCTTTCTTTGACACCCAGCAAGCTTCTATGGCTGAGTGGGGATTTGAACTTTGGTCTCCCATGTCTTAATCCTACAACCTAACCACTACACCACATCGGCTCTCTTGAAATGAAGATGCATTGAGTGGAAGGAACGTGGAGGAGGGAGAATTATGATTGAATTTATGGCTGTTATGCAGCTGCTAAAAACCATAGCTTCTGTCAGGAAGGAAGTGGAAAACCTTGGATAACCAGCAGGATAAGCACATTTCACAAACTCATCTCTGGGCGCTCTGGATTATCTTTCTATTGTCAAAAAATCAGCTGGAATATGGGAATGCACCAGGCTTTCCCACTTTCATGAAGGCCTGTTACTTTCTGTGCATCAATGAATCAAAGAATAATCAGAAATTTTATTATGAATTTTATAAAGGGAAGTGGAAGGGTTGACTAGATGACTTTGTGTGACGGAAGTGTGGTGGCTCCCTCAGGGTCAGATTGGCAATTAAGGCTACTGGGAAAAGTCCCAGTGGGTCAATGACCTAGGGGACTGCCACACACAGGGACCACCCCAACCGAGGGTCCATGGCCTCTGCCAGGGCCATCCCACCCCAAAGAGAGAGGCAGGCATGAGCCAGAGACAAGGGAAAGAAGGGCTTGATGTGGCAGGTAATGCGCCCAGCTGGCTCACTGAGGGATGGGATATGCTTACCTAGCCAAACCTGAGCACAGTGAAGAATGGGACATGCCAGCCTGATCTCCCTGCAGAGAGGGATGGGATGTGGCCTCTCTGCTTTGCCACAGTGAAGGACAGGGCCAGCCCACCCAACCTCACCCCCACCCAGCTTGGCCAGGCAACTGCTGTTCAGGGCTGGCCGAGCAGGATCTCCCTCCCTCCTTTGGAAGGGTGAGGCAAAGGTAGGCTGGGGGCAAGGGCAGTTTCCAGGGCCCTTTCCCGTCCCCAATCTGCCCTGGGTTCCCTTATGTGAGAGGCAAAAAAAAGTTTGGGAGAACCAGGTTTGAAAAGTCATGATGAGTTAGTCCCAGGACATTTATAATTTAAAACTTTTCAAAGCAATGGTCATTTCATAGCATGCTTCTTGGGTTTTTGTTTTTATAGTGCACCCTGAACCTTCAAGAGTGGAAGTAGAACATGTTCCTTTTACATTGTTTTTATAGTCTGATTCTAACCTGAGAAATGGTTTATGACACTTGTTTTTTTAAGATGATCCATGTTTTATGCTATTTTTATGCTCTGGCTGGGTTTTTAATACTAGGTTTGTAAGAGTTTATTAATCATTAATAACTTTGATGGGGTTCCATGTGATTATGTTTTACTTTAAGCTGCCAAGAAAAGGTTTTCTAGAGGAGTGGCATGGAAATTTTCTAAAAAAATAAATAATACAAATTAAAGAAGCAAGAGTTGTAATAAACACTTTTATAGTGGTAATAATCATCATCCTTAAGAGTCACTAGTTACTGACTATTCAAACATGTGTGTGCAGAATTTAGAAACATACATATCAAACTAGCTTCCTTATCCAAATCAGTATCAAAGACCTCCACTTTTCTTTATTGATAGGTAGCTTCTCATGAAGAGTTTTGTCTATGAATTGACAGATCTGAGATTTCTAGACAAGATGAAGTGAACACAAGATGTGCAGAATACTCATCCTTCAACACATATCCAAGTGTGCACATCTTTTTGACATTGGTGGGACTTGCATACGGGCAAATATGTCAGGAGCGACACCTTAAAATATGGTTACCTTTCACAACTATTAACTGATTTGCGGTTGCCTTTAACAAAACCCAGAGGTGAGCTTCATTTTCAAACTGTCTGGCAATTACAAACAAGAAAGTTTATAAGTTCCTAACTTTAGGGCTAACAAATGTTATGCATGGGTATATTTGCAGTGCTGGGAGATGTTTTAAACCAAAGGAGCAAACAAAATGCAAGCACACTTTGTTATGATGACAGAACTTGTTAGACATGACTCCAGTTTGTACACAAAAATCAAATTAATCTGCACCCAACATTATTCATTGCAATGCCATAGAAGGAGAGAAAGACGGTGCAAGATACAAGACCGGGCAGCAAGCCAAAAAAGGCAGCCATGCAAATACATTCTTCTGAAAAAAAGTAGTTTCAGGCTTGGCATTTGAAAGAGAAACAGGACAATGCCAAAGATGCCACCAAAAGAGGGAAGGGGGAAAAAGAGAATGGAAGGAGTCCAACCACATGGGATCAAACAGCCTCCAAGGCACAAGCACTGCACAAAAGGAGGATCCGAAATAAGCTAGGCTCAAAAATGCAGAGATGGGACCGAAACAGGGTGAGAGCGAGAATATAGGGGGGAAGAGAAGAACAAAGGATAAAGGTGGAACAAAGGGGTAGCAAAAAAGGTTACTCTTTTGAGATTGGGGTTTGTTTGTTTTGTTTTCTCAAAAAAGGATCTCACACCTGATATTCCTCGTTCCATCCATTTCGGTTCACCAAGGGCAATGAAGAAATTCTCCTGCCTTTCGTATTCCTCCTCATCTACTATTTTAACCCTTATGGTCTTCCTGTAGGGACAACAAGAAAGATATGTGTGTACAGTGGGTTGCTTGGTTGGGAGCAGATGCAACAGCAGCGGCAGCAGCAGCACCACACCTTTCTCACATGCAGCCCCACTTCTGCCACTGCCTTGGGTGGAGTTTCGCTTGCTTTCTATGGCACGTCTCGTAGCTGATCTTTGGGTGAGTCAGAGAATGTTACAGGAGGAAGGAAGGGTGGGGAGAGCGGAGGGGGAGGGAGGGGAACCTGGTCCTTGTTGATGGTTAGTGGAAGGTGACTTTTGCGGCACATTGAGTTCAATGTCACATGGTATTAACAGCTCACTAGCAATTGAAAATACCTACAGGCATAAAAAGAGCCCGAGATATCTATAAGAGCCAATTGTTAACCGCTCACACCCATTTTGTTGAGAATACCTTTCGTCTCTGGCTAGGGCACAAGGAAGATAGCAAACACACCTGCACATCCATCCATTCACTCAACCAAGAAGAGCTCATTGCATATGAAATTGGTAAAAATCATAGAGACTTGGGGAAATTTCTAGAGTGTCATCACGATGCTGTGATGTCATTTCCAGGTATGTAATCAGAAGCTATTCCTGGTGTTGCGGTGATGCCACTTTTCCCTTCATTGCTCTCTCATTGCTCCAATAAGCAGTAGTGTGGGCCTGGAGCCTGGGGGCACGAAGTCTCCTGCTGTAGCAGAGGACCTGGCCACCCTAGTAGGCACTCACGCCATTTCCACATGGGTTACTTGCCTTGGGTTCAATGCTGTTGATAAGTGTTTTCCCCACCTGCTCCCCCACAGCATTGTGGTTCATTCATGCACCTCTTGGAATTTCTCCAGCTTGTTTTGAATCTTTCTCAAAAGTGCTGTGCTGTGAAGTTTTGGGAAAGATCACAGCAACTCGTGGATGGCTGTTGTGTGAATGGGAATATGGACTCTCCCAGTCCTACCACAATGACAGCCACTTCTCCAGTCCCTGTCCCTGAGGTAGCCATTTCTTCACCACCAAAAGGAAAGCTTTTAATTTTTTTAAAAAAATAAGCAATGACTATTTTTATGTTCGAATAACGTTCTAACAGTCTGTGCATAAATTTCTGCGAATTTTCAAAAAAAAGTCTCTATCCCCATTTGTTGCAGAGAAATGCCTTTCTGCTTCTATCTCCACAACAAAAGGAGCTAGAGAGTTACTTTTTAAAAATATAAGGTGAGAATATCAATATAACAATATTAATTTGCCATTAAAGACAAAAAAAAGCACTCCATGGGGGAGAAATGGCTACTGGGCAGGGAAACGATGGGGGGGGGAACAGCCATGTGAAAGTTCTGCTGCCACTGCTGCTGTATCAACACCAGCAGCAACAACAGGGAACCTGCAGACGTCTGTGCCCACGTGGAAAGCACCTCAGTTCCTCTTCTGCATCTTTCCCAGGTAAACACCCCATGTGACAGAAACAGCAAATGTATGTTTTAGGTCACACATGAAAACACTCTCAATTCCCATACTACACAGCCACATTCTGGGTGTGTCTCTACACACATTCAAAGTGCGTTTAAGGAAAAGGGATATGGTAGCAGCGCATATGCTATCTTTTCCTACATCACTGCCTTCAGGATGATATATTAGCTGTCTCCAAGATTTGCAAAACAGCACCCCTCCCAAGCCATATGGATGCCCTACCAATGTCAAAGCAGTTGAGTGAATTGGAGATCCTGAAATTGTGCATCTGAATGGGGAAAACATCAGTCAAATAACACTTTAATGTTCTATCTAACCCCCCCTAAAAATACATTCTTCTGAAAAAAAGTAGTTTCAGGCTTGGTGAGAAGCTTTAACAGAAGTGAGAATAGCAAGTTTGAAATTCTAGATACACTTAGTAGGGGGCAAATCCACTGAATTCAGTGAGACTTATTTATACTTAGGATTGCACTGTTCATTCCCTTTGGGATAAATGGACCCAGCTCAGGGCTGAAGTAAAAATGCAAGCATAGCGCCTGATAGACTAGGAGAATTGCATTGGCACAAGGCTGTATGCACAAGACCGCCTAATTCCAATAAGAAGGAAAATAAGTTTAACAGGAAGTCCAGAAAATGGGTCAAAGTTTTCCTCTCGCTAAGAATTCTGGTATACAGTTTCCTTGTATACCAGCAATAGCAAGTGCTATTTCTGTGTTGACCATTGTACATTCCAGACATCCTGCTATTTGCTGGAGAACTCAAAAATGGAACATTCCATGTTTCCCATGAAATGCAGAACATCACAGCTCACCTGTGTGGTATACAAGATAGACCTTAGAACTCCATATTCTTTGAAGAATATGCATAGACATCCACCAACCACACCCACACCCACACCCCCTTGCAAGATACATCACTTTGCTAGCACCCATCAGTACCATGTGACAGATTGTGCATACACAGCAGTGTTAAGGATTGAGCAGTTGGAAAATGGAAAGGGACTATAGATAGCAAGAAAAGAAAGGTGGGAGAAGAAAGAGAAGAGGAAAGAAGAGTGTTAATGTTAGTTGGGAGAACCAGTACTACACCTTTCTGTAAACTCATATCCACCATGCGTGGGCCCATCAGCTCAATGAAGAAAGTCTTGCTTTTCTCATACTCCTCATCATCAATTACCTTGATGTGAACAGTTTTGCTGTGAATGGAAAAATAATAAGTGTCATAATGAGGAGAAAGGGGGTGGGCAAGCTGGGGCAAGAGAGGGAGGAGAAGCCAAAGAGGACATTTAGATGGTCAAAGCTTACTCACCCATTGAGAAAGACCACAAAACACACTAAGGATTTAAACCATTTTCTGGGCAAGTGGCTAGTCTGTTAGAGCATTTCCACCAGACAATGCAGCTCTGTTGCCAAAATGTTTTCTTCTTTGAGTTCCTACTTAGACATACATTCCTGTGGTTATATCTAAAATCATAATTACCCTCACTCATGCAATTAAAAACTAGAAGATATTTACTCAGTGGTGTGTACATACAAGCCCTAACTCATGCAACTCAAAGTGGGACTTTCAAGATACAGCGTAACTCTTCATTAGAAAATTAACTGTATTAGAGTCTTATAGCTGGACATTTTAAAAAGAATGATCATAATTCATTTGGTTAGAAATTCTGGCATTTAATTTTTATACCATGATGTCAACATTACAAAGTTCACTTTAATAATTTATACTTCACATGAGATTTTCAACATTTTATAAAAGCAAGACATTTGAATTCTTATTGCATTGCTAGTATGAAAAAGAGTAACCTTTGTTTAAAACTAAAAAATCTAAAAAAGAGATCAGAAATTAGACTTTTTAAGCTTATGGTCCTTACAGCTGGTTTCTCAGTTATGCTTTTAACTAAATCACATACACACACATACTTGTATGACACATTTTTTTATTGAGATAAGACTTGTTTCATTTAGTATCTCTGCTGAAGGTAAATGATAGTGCTCAGTTTGGTACATACAAAAAGAATACTTTAGAAGATTTAATACCAAACAGAAGGAAAACAAATAGAATGTTTTCTTCAAAAGCTGTTGGACAACTAGAGCTGAATATTATAGTACTATATTTTCCAATTTAAGACATTTAAATTCTTGTGTCACTGTCTTAGCTTTTTAAAAAGTTGATCTACAAGGATATCTAGAAGTATATTTTTTTTAATGGAGACAAAACTCTAAAAAAGTTCCTGCTCACTAACCTATTGCTTCAATGCTAAGGGTATGTTCTGTGCTTCTAAAATGAACACTCAGACTCATCGCATTATTGAGAGTGCAGTTTGGGGGGATGTGGTGTACATGCAATGATAATTGAAGGTATTTTACAAATTTGTTCAGAAATCATGTTCCGGGTGGATTTTCTCATTAAATGAGAATTTCTACTCAGTGTGTCTGTGTATAAATGTGCGGGCTCTGAAGGAACATTAGTGGGCTGTTGGTGAAGTTCCTGTTGTGATACATGCCAATACTTTTAAAACCTGAACATCTGAAGAAATCCAAACTTTCAAGAAGCACTACTTAAAATGATAAAATACACTTCTGAAAACTTCAAACCCAAGGCACTGCACTATTGTGGTTTCCTAAGCTGTAAAAAGATAATGGCCAAGCTTATGTTATATTGTAAAATAAGTCTTCTTATGGATTAAAAAAATTGGTCAAATTACAGGAAGCAGGAATAAATGGTCAGTTCTCACAATGGAAATACTGAGCAGTGGGGTGTCATGAGGATATTTAATTTGTTCATAAATGATCTAAAATTTGGGATTAGCATTATAGTGGCCAATTTTGCAGATGATAGGGAATTATTCAGGATGGTGAAAACCAAGGTGGATTGTGAAGAGCTCCAGGAGGATCTCTCTAAATTGAGGGAGTAGGTATGTGTTGCAGATGAAGTTCCATGTAGGTATGCTGGACTTGACGGACCACTGGTATGATCCAGCGGGGCCCTGATGTTCTTATGGGCAGCCCAGTGTAAACATCAGCTTGGAGTCCAGATCCAGTGAAAAAGGCAAACTCATGTATTATTAGGGAAATGGTAGCAAAATAAAATAACCCATATCATAATGCCCTTATGTAAACCAATGGTGTGGCCACATCTAAAATATCATGTACAACTGTGGCTGACCCATTTCAAAAAGGATGTCATGGAGTAGAAACAGAAACTACAGTGTTGAGGAAAGTCTAAACTGGTTGGGACTTATACATTTAGAAATAAGGTATGATAGATTTAAGAAATTGTGGATGATATGAAAAAAATTGCTGAAGAGAAAAATGGTTTGCTTCCTCTCTCATAATATTAACCCTGGATCACCAATGAAATTGACTGACTTTAGATTCAAGTCAAACTGAATAAAGTATTGATGGAATTTACTGGTGCAAGATGTGGCTATTGACACTGCCTTGATGGCTTTAAAAGAGATTACATAAATTTCTGGAGAATAAGACTTAATGAAGTCAATGTGCACAGAGGAGCAGCAGGCATTGAGTTTATGCATGTAGGAATTGTCTGTGCATAAGTTCCTTCCCCTTTATTTATTTATTTATTTTGCCATCAAGTCACAGCTGACCTATGGTGACCCTTGGTGGGTCTGAAATTAGAGAGAACCTATATAAAAGGTTTTATAGATGGTATATAACTCCCGTGGTGATGAGTAAAATGAAAAAAGGAGATACGGATTTATGTTGGAAATGTGGAAAGGAAAGAGGAACTTTTATGCATGCATGGTGGATATGTAAAAAAATTAAAAAGTTTTGGAAAAAAGTATTAAAAGAAACAAATAATTTTATTAATACAAGAGTAAAAAGAAATCCTGCATTTTGTTTAATGGGGATTCCTCAAGAAAAAATGGATAAAAAAGATAGGGTCATTTGCCGATATAGTTTTGCTGCTGCAAGAATTACAATAGCCAAAATTTGGAAACAAGTAAATAAACCTTTAATTAGAGACTGGAGAGAGAAACTATGGATGTATATGAGGATGGCCAAATTAACGGAATTCCTACACGGAAAAGATATGGAAGAATTTAAAGAAACATGGGCGAAGGCCGTCACATATTGGGATAAACTGGCAAAAATGGATTTTACTATTTTAGTTAATTAGTTATAGAAATAAGTTTAACTTTTTGTATTTTATAATCAATAGTGTAATTTTTAAACTGTTCAGACACTTCTCTGGAAGTCCAGTGACGGATCACTTTTTTGGTGGGTGGTGGGTCAAAAGGATATTTTGAATTTTGTAATTTTTGTAATTTTGAATGTATTAAGTAGATCATATAACTGATATTCTTTTGTATTTTCTTTTTATTATTGTATTTGTTTGTTTTGTTTTATATGTTTATGTTATAAAAAAAAGAGGTAGCTTGCCGTTTCCTGCTTCTGCATCACAAGCCTGATATTCTATGGAGATTGCCCATCTAAATGCTAGTCAGGACAGACCCTGCTTAACTTCCAAGGCCTGACGAGATTGGGTTAGCCTAGGCTGAGAGCCAGAGTAGTGGTTAGGAGTGGTGGACTGTAATCTGGAGAACCGGGTTTGATTCCTCATTCCTCTACATGAGCGGCGGACTCTAATCTGGTGAACCGGTTTGGTTTCCCCACTCCTACGTGTGAAGCCTGCTGGGTTAGTGACCTTGGGCTAGTCTCTCTGGACTCTCTCAGCCCCACCTACCTCACAAGGTGTCTGTTGGGGGGAGTAGAAGGGAAGGATATTGTAAGCAGGTTTGATTCTCCTTTAAACATAGAGAAAATTGGGGTATAAAAACCAACTCTCCTCCTCCTCCTCCTTTTTTCCAGGTCAGGGCTTCCCCTTGATAAGTAACCTTTAAAAGGCACTTCCTACATGCCTAGACTTCATGCTCATGAGCTAGCTATCTTTTTAGGATTAAGTGGAGCCAGTACACTTGTGCCTGCTGTCCCTCTCTGTGCACTGATTTTAGTACAAATAATGTTGTATATACAGGAATTTTGCAATTAACCAAAAGGCTCTACTTTCCCAGCACTGCCAGCGTTGAAAGAACTCATTGTTATCTGGACTGGGGGATTGTGTTGGCAAGGGGCAGAATCTGGGGCCTCTCCAGGGGGGGGGGGGAAAGTGAGCAGGAAAGGGCAAGCCAGAAGCAAGGATGGAGGCTTTGTCCATGCTGCCTGCTGTCCCAACTCATTTCCTTTATGATTAGACCAAAATGCCGATGACTTTGGGTGAGACTGCAGGGGATGCTCTTATCTCATCTCCAGTCTTTGTTTCTAACTATGAAAGAAACTAGAAATAAGAAGAAAAGAAGAAGAGTTGGTTGTTATATGTTGACTTTCTCTACCACTTGAGACTCAAACCAGCTTACAATCACCTTCCCTCCCCCTCCCCACAACAGACACCCTGTGAGGTAGGTGAGGCTGAGAGAGTGTGACTAGCCCACGGTCACCCAGCTGGCTTCATGCGGAGGAGTGGGGAATCAAACCCGGTTCACCAGATTAGCGTCCACCACTCATGTGGAGAAGTGGGGAATCGAAACTGGTCTCCAGATCAGAGTCCACCGCTCCAAACCACTGCTCTTTTTTTCCAATTTTTTTTCCAGAAAGTGATAATTAATAACAAAAAAAGAAAAAAGTATAGGATACAATATAACATTATATGACTTATGGTTACCCCTTTTTTGGGGTTTTCATGGCAAGAGACTAACAGAGGTGGTTTGCCAGTTCCTTCCTATTTTGAGTCTAATTCAACTCTCTATCATCTGTACTATTTAATCATTTATAATAACCTGTAAATTAGCTATATAAAAGTTATTTACATAACAATTTAGTATACATTATAATATTATATCCAAAGAAAAAAAAAGATAAAAGCAAAATGAAATATAGAATATACCCACCACCCCCATCTCCTGTGAATCACCCCCTCCTCCAGTGGTTGACCTCTGGTGAAAGCTCTCATAGATTATAATTATTCTGGTTTTTTCCCTTTTCGTTTATTTTATTTACAATCCTTTCAACATATTTTTAAAGTCAATTTTTTGCCGTTTTTCCCAATATACAAACGCCTTTTGCCACTGTTCTTTGAACAGTTCTTCGTCTTTGGCCTTTAGACTATTAGTAATTTTGGCCTTTTGTATGTAATCTAATAATTTGTCTCTCCATTCTTTCTTGTGTAACTTTTTGTCTTCCTTCCAGTGTTTAGCTATAGTTACTCTGGCTGCTGCAAAACTATATTGGCAGATTGTATTGTCTTCTTTACTTAAGTTTTTAGGTGACAGTCCTAATAAACAGTACTCTGGATTCCTGTTTATTTTACCTTGTATAAAATTTGTGGTTTCTATTATAATTGCTTTCCAAAATTTCTTAACTTTTACACAGGTCCACCATAAGTGATAAAAAGTTCCTTTTTGTTCTTTGCATCTCCAACATTTATCTGATATTTTTCTATCCATCTTAGCCATTAGTTCTGGAGTCACATACCATCTGTAGAACATTTTATGCATATTTTCTTTTATACTACTAGCAGTTGTGAACGTATGTTCCTTTGACCAAAGTCTTTCCCAATCATCCATTTCTATATTATGGCCTAGATCTCTTGCCCATGCTATCATAACTGATTTAACCCTTTCTTCTTCCAAATTATATTCTAATATGAGTTTATATAATTTTGAGATTTGGCCTTTATTTTCTGTTTCTAATATCTTTTCTAGTGTAGATTTTTTGTCATCGAAGCCTAATAGTAAATCTTTTTTAAAAATATTATATAATTGCATATATTTATACCAATCTGTTATTCCCAGTTCTTCCCTACTTTTTAATATCCAGTAATGTCCTTCTTTTTGTATACATTCCCTGTATATTTTACAATCTCTGTCCATATTTGGTTTCCTTCTTGTGATTGCCTCCAAGGGATTGAGCCAACCTGGAGTCTTGGATTCAAAACCTCTTTTGTATCTTTTTCCACACTTGTAAGAGGCTGGTTCTTACCATATGTTGATTAAAATCTCTATTAAACATTTCCTTTTCATGCCATAAATAAGCATGCCATCCAAACCTCAAGTTAGCCCCCTCCAACAGTCTAAAATTCTGAAGCTTAATCCAGTCCTTTATCCAGCCATAACCACTGCTCTTAACCACTATACCACACTGGCTCTCTCTGTAATAAGTAAATAAATATATTTCTTTAAAAGCCCATAGCATTTCTTTTATTTCCTTCATTACATTTAACTCTGACTCCTTAAGCAGCCAGAATGGAGAAACAACATTCACACTGGTGGAAAACTGGCCTGCTGGTAATCCTGATCTGGATGCACGCAAATATTTTTTAAGGAATTAATTTTCCAGCATGTGATAGTTAGTTGCTAGGGAATTACTGTGGTATTTGCAAAGATGCTTTTAAGGGGGGAACTGAGAGCCGCTCTAAGGGAGGAAAAGAACTTTGCTGCAGGGGACAGTGGATCACTAAGGGACAAGAAAAGAAGAAAGGTAAAGTGTGAAGGAGCTTTTATTTGTGCAGACAATCAAAAGGATTTCAAGTTTCCCCAGCATTACAGCAACTTTAAGGCAACAATTGGCTTCAGGAAAAGCAGGGAAATCTCTGCAAAAACATCACCAAGAGAGCAAATTCTCGGCATTCTTAGATCATCTTCACTCAGTGGCAGTTGCTCCTTCCTCAAACTCTGAAGATTGCTTTATTCTTTAAAAGTCTTTGAATTGGATAACAGATCCAGTGAACTGTTTCCTCCTTGCTACAATTCAATCCTTTTCCCCGGTCTGAAGCGAAAACCTAAGAAATGCTTATTGTTCTAAAGCAAATTGATTTCTTTTACTTTCCAACAGTCTTCGTAAGTATGCCACAATCTTCCCCAATTCTTTAAATTACTGTAAGGCAGTGATACTTGAAAGACTAGTGTCTTTTATGCAGGGACGCTTCCCTGCAGTCACCCCCGTCGACTGCTTCGGGGCTTCCTTTGGATTATGTATGCCTTTTCCACCCGTCGCAGGTCGCCTCACTCTCCATGCGTGTTTTGCCTACATTTTCCAGATTCTGGCTAAAACAGCATCTGGAAAATATGGACAAAATGCGCAGGGAGAGTGAGGCAACCTCTGATGGGCAGAAAAGGCATGCATAATCAAAATGAAGCCCCAAAGCAGTCGGCGGGGGTGACTGTGGGGAAAAGTCCCTGCATAAAAGGCCTATGTAAGTTTTGTGGCATCATAAAAATCTTTCTTTACATCACCTTTGACTAGCCATAATGACCCTAAGATTTCCTCACAGTAATCATCTTACATCGTAACTTGAATATTCAGAGTTTCAATGTGATCCAGAAGTTGCCCTTTATCTGAGAGACTGGCATACTGCCAACAAATGAACAGACGAATGGCATCATCTTGTTCTCAGAATCTTAGTATCAGAATCTGCCTTAAAGATGCTATTTGTCCCTTGAGAACCTCATTCCCACCTTGCAAAATTTGTTTCCTTGAGACATGCATACATAGGAATCTAGCAATAGAAATATAAAGTTTTAAATACAGTTGAACCCAAACTCCCACTGTGTAGAGAACCTTTGACTTGAACCTATGGGGGCACATTTGTACTTATTTATGTAACACCCTCTGTGGATATGGTGCTTTACAGAGTAACTGCAAACTGGTAACAGGGACCCTTTCCTCAGTACTGAACACTGAAACAAGACAAGGACCAAGAAAGGAAATATAAATACATTTTTTGCAATGTGAAGTACTGAAAGTCGTTGTAGAATCTATGCAATTAGAGTAATACAAAATTTAAGTAGTGAATGAAGAACACAGACCAAATTACTCTTTCCACTAGCTAGATGAACTGCATAACAGTAAAATAAGCAGTGTAGAGACAGTGTATTCTCTGGTCTTTAACACTGGTGTTAATGGTGTTGATGGGCAGTAAATTACTTTACAGAATGCATAATTGAATTGCAGAACATTTTACCAGGAAGTCCAGTGATATCCACTAGCTCAGATGGCTATAAAAAAGATTGGACACATTAATTAAGGATAGGTCTGCTAATAGATATTAGCCATGTTGGCTAAGTGGAACCTCCACGGACAGGAAAATTAGGGCAAAGAAAGCCATTAAATGAATAGAAACTTTTTTTCCTTAAGAAAAGACGGTTAGAGCCAAATTTTATCTTTCTTGTTTTATATATATTGTTGTAATGAGAAACAGAATGTTGGTTGTAATTTGAGAATCTTATCATCTTCTAGATTTTATTAGTTTTATCATTTTAACTCTTAATAATTTTTTAGATTGTAAAGGCCTATGGCCATGTACAAT
This sequence comes from Euleptes europaea, assembly GCF_029931775.1. Classification (NCBI taxonomy): domain Eukaryota; kingdom Metazoa; phylum Chordata; class Lepidosauria; order Squamata; family Sphaerodactylidae; genus Euleptes; species Euleptes europaea. The sequence continues at coordinate 55,845,442 of NC_079317.1, read as the reverse complement.
AAGACTACTACTACTACTAAGCGGAACCTTTCAAGCCCTGCCTATGAGCACCCAAAGGCTGGTCTGGTCACTGTTGGAAACTAAATATGGGACTAGAATCAGATGATCCTTGATCTGACTTGATAAGGCAATTGCTATGTTATTATGGATCCAAATGATAAGACAGTGCCCAGACAGCCAGCATGGTCTAGTGGTTAAGAGTGGTGGACTCTAATCTGGAGAACTGGGTTTGATTCTCCACTCCTCCACATGAGTGGCAGACTCTAATCTGGAGAACCAGGTTGAATTCCCCACTCCTCCACATGAAGCCTGCTTGGGTGACCTTGGGCTAGTCACAGTTCTCTCAGAACTCTCTCAGCCTCTCCTACCTCACAAAGTGCCTGTTGTGGGAGGGAAGGGGATTGTAAGTTGCTTTGAGACTCCTTTGGTAGGGAAAAGGAGGGTATAAAAACAACTCTTCTTCTTCTTCTTCTTCTTCTTCTTCTTCTTCTTCTTCTTCTTCTTCTTCTTCTTCTTCGCTTCCAACACTGTTGCCCAGATATTTGATCCCAAAAGCAATTGGTTTTTAAAAACCAATTATGCAAAAAAATCTGATTTGATAACCAGACAAAAATACCTTGCCCGCTTGTCACAAAAGTTCCCACCTAGCCAGTTCCCAACTACTAGTATGGAGCCAGGTACAACAGCACACTTTGGAAAGATGTTATGTTAATAGGAAAGATTTGGCAAGCAAGCACCAAAGGAAACAGAATAAACGACACAGAGGCTCCACAATGTTTCGGCCAGGAGAAAAGAACACAGACAGTCTTTTGAATGTAACTCAGGCACAGGAAGGATTTTTCTGTAGATCTGTAGCAGACAAGACGCCCCTTTGCAGCTGGGTACTGGAGGCTGCTGAAAGCAATAGTATGGCAACCAAAAGCCCTGAAAGGCCACATTGGTGGTTCACTGAGAAGAGGCTTTGGGAATGGTGCAACTGTCCTCTTCTTCCAGACAACAGGGCAGCAACCACTCATAGTACAAACTGAAGTAAATTTCCTCAGCAGCAGCCTTGAGTCTCAGTGAGAAGGACAGACAATAAATGAAGTAAATAAATAAAGTATCATCAGTTTCTTCCACTTCTTTGGCACTAGCAGTTAATCAGTCAACATATGATTGATTCATTCAGATACAAAACATTTTTTAAATCAAAATTATTAACCAAAGTAAATCCTCTTGGTGTCAAGAGTGGTGGAGCAGGCACAGGGGACAGAAATTGAGGAGGAAATTGTAAGAGAGGCGGAAAACCTGAGGAAGGCACTAGAGACTGGGGGTAATTTTTCTCTAAATCCATGAAGGGATCCATGAAATCCACACCAGTAAGAACAGTCTGACAGTGAAACAAGTTACTTAGGGGTGGGAGATTTCTCCCTCAGTGGAGGTTTCATTTTAGGGGATGGGCAGCTATCTGCCAAGGTGTTCTATAGTTTTGGATTTCCTGTATTGAGCACAGGATTGACAAAATGGTTTATCAGATCCCTTCACACTGTTATATTTCTGAACACAGAACTCAGTATGTTAAGAGATGGGCAAGAGTGCCTTAACTTAGCAACCTATCTTACCATTCTGCTCAGGTAAAGGTGGCGCATTCTATCAGCACACAGCATGCTCTGCCAGTGCAAGAAGCTGCTCCACAACAGAATGTTGTGGACCAGGGACTAGGCATGGTGAGAGTTTGCTATTGGTATGTAACTGTGAACACTAGCTTCACAATACATGGGAGGAAGGAAACTCTCTCAGGAACCACCTAAAAATCAACTCTAGAGATTGTGGCAACCATGTTTGCTGCACATATACCACTGTTTCACTACTGTCGCCTCACCAGATGTACAAAATATGAATGGACCTACATGCATCCTTAAGCAACCATGGACATGTGTCCAGGGGCCATGACCCAATTACAGCTGCCAGACACACATTTTCTACATTACATTAAAAACATGCTTTAAAAAAAAACAAACCCATTTTATATGTCAGCTATAGGAAACAGTAAGAGTATCCCCAGTGTGCTGGTAGCAAAAGAACGATACTAATTAAGTGTAGAGTAGACTTTCTAGAATAAGCATCAGAAGTTGCAATGAACAGACATTGATCTTCTTTTGAAAAATTTTAGTTTGATATTTGCTAAATTTCTCATATGATAAAGTGAGAGAACAATCTATAAAATCATTTTATTTGACAATGTGGTGCTCTAAACACATAAGAAACTACTGAATGGATATTTGATTAATGTGCAGGAAAGAAGAGTCTTTGTCTTCCACTTCCTTGGTTGAGCTTCACATTTGTTAAAATCACTGCTGTATGGGCTAAGAGGATGTAACTGTATGACTTTGGACAGAAAATAAAGTATATTACAATAGAGGGAAAATATAGGAGGCAGAAAGACATCCTATGATATTGCAACATCATTTATGGCTGCAGAACTAGAAGTGATGTCACTGCATTGCAGGACACTCTAGGATTCCCTAAAACTCTATGGTTTTTATCACAGAAATTTAAAGAAATCCTAAAATTGCATTCAGAAATGATGTTACAATGTCGTAAGATGCCATTCTGGTGAGTCTCTCCCCTTCCCCTGTCTCCCACAGGTTGCCAGACAAGGGCTGGCAATCCTAGTGGTTTCATATGGGGTTAGGCAGTCCTTATATGTCTGTGCAGGTTCTGTATAAGTGGTTGAGAATCCTGACTTTTCGGGTTTCCAACAGCAAAACAAAGCCTACCCAAATCCATTTTATATTCATGTGGACTCTACCCATTGTATATGCTGAACACTTGTAGTGGTCAGGAGTGGGGCAAGTAGGAGAGAACAGATGTAATTCTACTCCTCCATTGTACACGTTGAATGTACACAACTGTAACATGTATTTAATCCTTCAATGTGCCATGATCTGAGAAGGCCATATCAAGGCCAGGCATTCGTCTATAGAGAGCAACATAAGGAAGTGCCTATTTCTCCCTCCACCAGATGCTCCTCCTGCATCCACTGGAATGAACATGAAAGTCACGATCTCTTGCATGATCCTTCAGTCAATGAAACACTGGCACATTTATATTTTTCTATTCTCAGGAACAGTGATTGACAAATTGTGAACTTTCATAGGTCTCCTGGGTGTCAAGAAATGCCAGCGGGCTTCATTTCCTAATCTGTCAAATACTCCTTCTGAGCTTTCTTTGCCGTGCAGTCATCGATTATAACATCAAGGTTTTGTGTTCTCGCCGACCTGTGTTTGACCAACAGCATCATTAAACTTGAAATCCTCCAAGGGAGGTTTTGCCCTGGAGAGCTGGTTTGATGATGCTTAGGAACAAACACAGTTCTGACTCCCAGCTGATGGAGGTGGCAGGCCAGGCTCGTCCCTCTTAATAGGCGGTGCAAGTGGATGCACAGGGTGCTCAAATGCTATAGGCTCTGAGCTCATTGGAAAAATCCTCTGTGAGGAGCATAATCCTTCCCCTGTGCCCCAGAGTTTGGGACACCTCCCTCCTACCTCTTCCATCAGCGGAGCTCTGCTCACAGAAGAGGCAGGAGACATCAAATGTGTCCTTTTGCCCCTCTCCACTGCAGACTCCCAACCTCCATGGCTGTTAATCCATGTGGGTCTTGTGACCCTGAGAATAAAATTTCCTGGGATCAGAAATGGCTGCTGGCGGGAGGAGAGAGCCAGGAAGGTCAAGGATTCTTGCACGGACCTTGCAAGATTTTTGCTCTAGATGCAACTTGCTTACATTGAACCTCATTTGCCATTTTAATGCCCATTCCTCTAGTTGGGAAAGATCCTTTTGGAGTTCTTCACAATCTATTTTTTGTTTTAACTACTCTAAATAATTTACTGTCATCTGCACACCTGACCACCTCGCTGGTTACCCTCAGCTCGAGGTCACAGATGAACAGGTTGAAAAGCACCGGTCTCAACACAGATCCCTGAGGGACCCAATGCTCACATCCCTCTATTATGAGAAGTGACCATTGATTCCTACTCTCTGCTTCCTATTTTTTTAGTCAACCCTCAATCCATAAGAGGACTTCTCCTCTTATCCCATGACTGTGAAGTTTGCTTAGCAGTCCAACCCCAAATCTCCATGTTAGAAAAATCCAGGTAAAAATGATAATGAAACTTACCACATGACGACTACTCAAATGTTTTTTCTTTGAATATTTTTCACCTGAGAATGTAGATTTCTGTTTGATAAAAGGATCAAGTGTCACCTGCCTGTATTTAACAGTAAGCACCCAACAACACATAAGGGATAAGGGGAAAAAAAGTACACCTGGGCATACCCTAACTATGGTGAATTCAGCACATTCATGAAAACATGAGAAATCAGAAAAAAAGTTCCAGCACTATTGGAAACGTACAGCCAAAATAGAACCCTAAGAGTTTTGCTTTTTTCTTCCACCTTTGAATTATATTACAGAGATGTCCCCAGTTTTGTTGAGCCCATGGGCACTTTGATAAGACATAGTGGGCACCACCACAAAATGGTTGCCATGGGGCTGGGGCCAATTACAAAATGTTGGGTGGAGGCAGTTCTTACTGATCAAGTGCTTCCTGCAAATACAGAGGCAATGCCTTCTGGGCTCTTCTGAAGCACCTCCTGCTAAACTGAGACAGAGGAATGCCAGGGCTGGCTTGAAGAAGGAAGTATGCACCAGGAAACATGCAGGCGGGCACTACAGCACCCCTCAGCATCATTCTGCAGATGACTGTCATGTAGAATCCATTTCAGCATCACCTCCATGCAACTGTTCATCTGAAGTTCCTTCCCTTTCTTCTTACACAATAACATAAGGATTACCCTGCTGTCCAGAAATAGTTCCATTGTAACTGATGATGGCCATTTCTGTCATATGACTCTTCCCTCCTTTAATGCCTCCATCTTTTTATTCAGTGACATAACTTAAAGAATTTTTGCGTTGTTTGGGATCCCTTTCAACCTCATGGCACCTCATTCTTAATAACCACTACCAGCCCCCTAGTGTCTTGCCACATAACATCTGTGGGATGTTATGTGAGGAGCAGAACTGCAGGGTATGAAGCAAATGGAAAGACGGTGTGCAAGTCATAATTTTTGTTTTATAATAATTAGCTTTGGGGAGATGTGAGAGCCCATTTTAAGCAATTGCCCTTTGCCTTCATGAACTTGGTAAGTTCCCTTGGAAAATGCAAGGAAAACAGTTGTAAACAACAACCTGAAAATGAAAACAATTGCTGCTTGGGATGCTCCTTAGCACTTACTGTAGTCCGTTCCATAACCCCATAGGAAGTAATTATTCTTCTGTGGCTAAGTTAACTCATCATATTTTTAGTGATCCTAGATTCAGCAGAAATCCTGGGGGAAACAAGATGGCAGCCTGCGGGTTCTTTCCAGATAGATGTACACCTGCATTGTTTTAATTGGAGGCATGCCAGATGCTTCCAGACATTCATGCTTTTTTCCTCTTTCTAATGGTATGCAGGGTTACGTATCCTTGGCTTCCCTGCTTCTTTGAAGGCAAGCAACATTCCCCTACAAACTCCAGGGGGGAAATCCAAGAACAGTAGGGGCTCACAATTTTCTCTGTTTTTACCCCAGTTCTCCTTCCCATACTTCTGTCATTGGAGAAGATCTAATCTCATCAGTCTTCAATACATTCTAGTTATAAGATGATCATCAAGTTTTTCTTTTATTCTATTTTGAGACTCTTGTTGTTCTATCACAGTGTTCTTTTCAGCTACCCTTTCCCTCTATACCTGCTGTTAAATCTCTCATCCATGCTCAGCCCATTTTATCATTGGGATTACTAAAGACTTGCTCTTGCTGATATGTCCTTCTCACCCCTTTACAGAGCAATTCAGAATGTCTTTGTCAAATTAATCCTTTCAGTGACCATGATAGCCCTTGTTTCTCTGACGGTGTCACCCCTGAGTTGCAAGGAATTGTTGAAGACCCATTCATTATGCTGGAGACATATGCCTGGAGAGACTATGGCAAAGACCCCATCCGCCATGGGCCCTACTCTATAGACTACTTAATCTAATGGTTAATCCGACTTTGTTTTCTGCAGAAATTGCACCATTTTGGAGAGGAAGCTCTGGAACATCTAACCTAGCTATTCTAAACACGACTACTGCCACTCTACCACTCTCCGTGGGAAGAAAAAGAAAGAAGTATTGACACAAAGAACAATTTCCTTTTGTACATTCTCCTTGTAATCTCAAGTTAATTAGTAAATTGGCCTGTGTTTCAATTAGAGCTATTGGGAAATGCTTTTGTGCTTGGTGCACGGTAATTAATGGGTCAAGACCAAACCATACATATAAAATAAAGATCTTTGCTTCTGTTAAAATATTAATTGTGAAAGATTTGTACTGACTTTAATGTATTATTCACCAGCAGTGTAGTTGCTACAATTTATGTTGGCCATGTGGAAGGGGACAATTTTTTGCTCACTGTGAACTCTGTTCTCCAACTTATGGTAAATGAAGAACCAAAACAAACAAACAGGAACATGTTCTGATTCACACATTACAGAGTATATAGGCTGGGCCTAGGGGGTCTTAATATCCTCTGTTCCCCCACTGCTGCTGTCCACTAATGGCCAGTGCACCAATGGGAAAAAACTCAGAAAAACTCAGAAAAAAATTCCATCACTTCTGGTCACATAATTGGAAGTGAAACTACATGTCACCTCAACGCTCTAGCAATCCCCCAAATCTGTATTGTTTTTATCTTGTTGATGCATGACTTCAATTCCAGTTATGTGACTTGAAGTGATGTCACGCAGCATCAAGCCCACACCTGAAAGCTCCCAGGGGTTGTCAGCCCTCATCTGGCAATCCAGTAGGGCCTTAGGTCTTCACCCTTTGTCCTCTATCACGGTCACATATGAGTTGTGGGTTTTCCTCAGTTTTGTGTAGTGCTTTGTGTAGTGGATTGTGACTGTGACACACATGAAGAAGGGGTTTCAGCCTTTCCCCTGCACTATTTTACTGACCTGAAATGGTCCCTGGGAGGCACTATTCAGCTTGTTGTGGAAACCTGTAAGTGTATGCAGGGGGACAATGGAAGCCATAGAAAGCAGAGCCATAAACACTACTCAGTGTTATGGAAAATGAAAACCAACATGGCTTCTACAAAGATAAATCCTGTTTCACTAACCTTTTAGAGTTCTTTGAAAATGTCAATAAACATGTGGACAGGAATGAGCCAGTAGGGCTGTCAATTCGGTTCGGTCCGAACTGAAAATCAACCGAATTTCCCCTGATTCGTTGCTTTTCTGTTCGGACGGATCCGAACTCAAAACTGGCGGGCAACCGGGGGGGCCGAATTCAGCGAGTTCGGGAGTTCGCGAATAAATTCGGCCAATTCGGCCGTCAGTAAGCAGCATAACCGTCAGTAAGCAGCATTCTCCTCCCCCGGCCAATCGGTGGGCAAGCTGGGTCTTCTTCTGGCCAATCAGTCAGGATTGAGTACTGGAGGAATCAGCTGATGTGCGGCCCGGCCAGGGAGAGAGAGAGAGAGAGCGAAATCCTCGTGTGTGTGTATGTGGGGTGCTTGTGCACATTCGCTCCTTTCTGTGGCTGCAGGGGGCGCATTTTTTGGGGTGCACACACAAAACTTTCACTGGAACTTCAGATGAAGCTTCTTAAGGTACCCCCCAAGTTTTGTAAACATTGGGTCAGGGGGTCCCGAGATATGGGCTCCCCCCTTTTTCTTTCCATGGCTGCAGGGGGCGCATTTTTGGGGGTACAAATCCCAAACTTTGAGCGGAGTTTCAGACCAGTGTTCTTAAGATACCCCCCAAGTTTTGTAAACATTGGGTCAGGGGGTCTCGAGATATGGCTCTCCCCCTTTTCCCTCCCCCCTTTTCCATTTATGTGGCTGCAGGGGGTGCTTTTTTGGGGATATAGCCCCCAAACTTTTATCATAGCTTCAGTGAATTATTCTTAAGATACTAGCCAAGTTTTGTAAAGATGGGTTCAGTGGGGACAGAAATATCGCCTCCCCCCCTTTTCTCTTTCCATGGCTGCAGGGGGCGCATTTTTGGGGGTGCAGACACAAAACTTTCACTGGAACTTTAGATTAAGCTTCTTAAGGAACCCCCCAAGTTTTGTGAACATTGGGTCAGGGGGTCCCAAGATATGGGCTTTCCCCTTTCCCCTTTCCCCTATTGGGATGAATGGGGCAGCCGATCCGATCCTGTGTGCATCTCTCCAGAGCAAAACGTTCCATGCCTAATTGGAATCATCTTGGATTACAGCCCGTCCTGATGGAACAGAAGACAGCCACAGTAAGACCCCTTTGGAGGCTTTAATCTATAATTTTTCTCCTGTGTATGTGTGTGTGTGGGGGGGGAAAGCAGAGTCTGTGTGTGTGTGGGGAGGGAGCAGTTTCTGTGGGTGGGGGGGAAGCCAAAGGGGGCTTTCGTCGGTTCTGCCTGGGGTGTGTGTTCCCCCTCGAGTCTCTCGCTCCCTGGTTTGAGGGAGGAGGTTTCAGTTGTGTGTTGCAAAGGGGTTGTTTAACAAGGTTGTGTTTGCAGTTGTTTTGCTAATTTCTCTGCTGTTGTCGGGCTGGGAGCTTTGTGCGTGGGCGGCAAGCTCTGCTGAGAGATGCACAACATTAAGGGTGGGGGGGACACCTTTCAGGGCCCATATCTCAGCCCCCCCTGACCCAATCTTTACAAAACTTGGGGAGTCTTTCAATAAACGTCCTTTGAAGCTCTGCCAAAAGTTTGGGACCTCTAAGCCCAAAAATGCCCCCCCCCAGAGCCGCAGAAAGGCGCGGTTGTGTTTTTAATGGCTTTATTCGGCCGAATTTGTTTCCGAACTTTGAATTCCTGCCGAATTGAACGTATCCGAAGTGGGGGAGTTCGGACTTCAGCACGTACCAAACCCACAAGGGCCAAATTCGGCCGAATCCGAACTGTATTGAATTTTTTTTTTGACAGCCCTATGAGCCAGTAGTCATGGTTTATTTGGATTTCCAGAAAGTGTTTGACAAAGTCCCTCCCCAAAGATTCCTGAGCGAACTTCAGAGTCATGGGATAAGAGGACACATCTCCTTATAGATTGGAAATTAGCTCAAAAAACAGGAAGCAGAGAGTAGGGATAAATGTCAGTTCTTGCAAAGGAGGGCTGTGAACAGTGGGGTCCTTCAAAGGATCTGTATTGGGACCAGTGCTTTTCAGCTTGTTCTTAGATGACCTGGAATTGAGGGTGAACAGAGAGGTGGCCAAGTTTGCAGATGACACCAAATTATTTAGGGTGGTTAAGAGACCTGAGTAGGATCCCGACCGGAATCAGTTGCAGGTAGCCAGCTCGAGGTTGACTCAGCCTTCCATCCTTCCAAGGTCGGTAAAATGAGTACCCAGCTTGCTGGGGGTAAAGGGAAGATGACTGCGGAAGGCCCTGGCAAACCACCCCGTAAACAAAGTCTGCCTTGGAAACGTCGGGATGTGACGTCACCCCATGGGTCAGAAATGACCCTGTGCTTGCACAGGGGACCTTTACCTTTTAAGAGAAAAACAGATTGTGAAGAGCTCTAAATGGATCTCTTCAAATTAGGGGAATGGGCATTAAAATGTCAAATGAGATTCAATGTGTACAAGTGTAAAGTGATGCATATTGGGACAAAAAAATCCCAATTTCACATGTACACAGATGGGATCTGCTGCCCAAGATCAACTGCCCAAGAAAGGGACCTTGGGGTGGTAGAGGATAGCTCAGTGAAAATGTTCACCAGTGTGCGGCTGCTGTGAAAAAGGCAAAAATCTATGCTGGCCATAATTAGAATAGGAACAGAGAATAAAACTGCCACTATTATACTGGCCTTATACAAATCTGTGGTGAGACCGCACTTGCAATATTGTGTTCTTTCCTGGTCAACACACCTGGAAAAGAATATTGTAGAGCTTGAAAAGGCACAATAAAGAGCAACCAAAATGATCAAGGGGGTATAGAAGCTGCCCTGTGAGCATCAGTTAAAACACTTAGGGCTGTTTAGCCTAGAAAATATGCAAGGGGTGACATGACAGAGGTTTATAAAATTATGCCGGTGTGAAGAGAGTGGACAGGGAGAAGCTTTTCTTCCTTTCCCATAATACTAGAACTCAGAATCATTCACTGAAGCTGAAATGTGGGAAATTCAGGACAGACAAAAATAATTTCTTCACACATTGCATAGTTAATTTGTGGAACTCACTGCCACAGGGTGTGATCACAGCCACCAGGGTGTGATCACAGCTTTAAAAGGGGAAAGGACAAATTCAAAGAGGACTGGGATAGATATCTACCCTCTCTAGTACGAGAGGTAGTATGCCTCCTTCAATCAGTTGCCATGGAGCACGGGCAGGATGATGCTGAGGACCTCCTGTTTGTGGACCTCCTAGAGGTAGCTGATTGACAACTGCATGAACAGAATGCTGGACTAGATGAGCGTTGGGTCTGATCCAGCATGGCTCTTCTTATATTCTTATGAAAATGAGAACAAGCTTGGGGACATGCTGTTAATCATTAATCACTATGTTCTGCCATATTATTACCATTTATTAGCTTTCATCCATTGTTGCTGTAAAAGATTTTTTCATTGTTTATTTTTGTTACTGCCTTTAGCTGAACAAGTCTCCAATAAAAATAAAAACAATTTAAAATTATTTATACATTAAAAAACATCAATTACGTTAAAACCAACAGGCGCAACCAACCAAGCCAGTTTTATAATCTTTTGAAACAATTTAGTCCAGATGTTTTGGAGGGATGGCACCATTCTCACTTGTAGGGGGATCCAGAGCTTGAGGGAAGCAGCTGAAAAGGCTGTTCCAGAGATTGTGCCCTACTTCTCTTCAGTTAAGGTTAGTTCCCACAGGAAGGCACCACCTCTGAATCTCAAAGCCCAGGCAGGTTAATGTGGTCCTTCAGATACCTTGGGTCAAAGCAGATAAACGTTTTAATAGATAACACTAGCACCTTAAATTGAGCCTTGAAACAAATTGGCATGAAACACCAGCATGATGTCATAACATTGAATATCAGTTAATAATTGTGTTACTGTGTTTTATATGCAAACCATCTTCATGGGAAGCCCCATGTTGACCATGTTACCAAAGCATGTGCAACTTACATTTATTACAGTGTAAGGAATAACTTACTCAAGAATGACTACTATTTACCCTCATCATTCCTTGACCTGACTCCTTCCTTTCCTCCTTCTTCTCATCTGCTCTGTCCCCCCATTATCAAAATTAAACTCTACAGTGTATTTCAGTTAATTACTCACTGAGTAAAGAAGTATTTCCTTTTGTCTGTCCTGAACCTATTTCCCAACAACTTCACTGGCTGCACTTGAAGTCTAGCATTATACAGAAGGAGCTTATCACCGAAGCATAGGAGTATTGTTTTGTATTCCCTTTGCAGTGCCACTGATTAATTAAGAAAGGAAGTCAGACAGGATCAGAGGCTCTTGATGTTACTACATATGCAGTTTAACAGACAGCAATTAGCAAATTCAAGAACAAGTAGAAGATTGCCTTTTAGTTTCAGCCTGTGTTTTCGGTTTTCACTCTCTAAATTCAGTTACATGTATAAAGGTGGTGTCCCACTCTTTTTTTCCAGGGTAATCTTTATTTCAATTTCCTTTACTAAAAGTATATTTAGTATTTGTGAAACCACTCACTGCAGTCTATTGGTTGTGCAATCCTGTGTTCATCCCCCCCAAAACAGAACACCCAGTCAAGATCACCACACTCTGCTGGCATGCTAGAAAGACAGGAAAGATCACATGAAATATCTAATTCCTAATTTAAACTCTTTGCAAAGACAGATAACTAGTGAAACAAGAGCAACTAGTAAGACAAATGCAAATAATGGGTCTTCTAATTAAAAAAAGTCAAGATAAGCCATTTATTTGACAGGATTGCCAAATACAGATGCCATTTCACAGTTAACACTGCAAATATATGTTGTGGGCACACTAGTGTTGGCCAGGGTAAATACTGAAAAGGGTAGAGAACAGATGTGTGCATTTTTAACTGTTTGCTACCTTGAGGGCCCTAACTGGGTGGAAAAGCAGGATACAAATATTTTAAATAAATAAATAAAATATGTGAAAACATATGGTGGGCAGCTGCCAAGTACTCCTAGCCATTTCCAGCTCTCTAGAATACATCCAGTGAATGTCTTTAGAAATATGTTCATATTCTTCACACTTTCTGGTGTTCACAGGAAGGCAAAGGCATGCACAAGCAAGACTTCATGAATTGCACCTTGGACTACTGCACACTCATAATTCATTAATTAAGGGTCTTCGTAGAACCATTTGGATTTTGATACAAATCACAGATTCAGGAGTTCAGACGATGCTCACTTGCCATACTTGCTGCTTCCCATTTCAGAACCTAGAATTATGCTTGCGGACGGACAGTTTTCTGCCATCTGAGCTTTACTTTATCAATTTGTCCAACCCACCATTTTCAGTTTGCACGTGCTTACTTCACTTACAATAGTGGCAGAGATCAGTTCCAGGGATCCAAAATAAAGCTCCAACTCTAGGGCTGCAACCTCCACATGGTGGCTGGAGATCTCCTGCTATTACAACTGATCTCCAGGTGATAGAAATCAGTTCCCCTGGAGAAAATGGCCGCTTTGGCAATTGGCCTCTATGGCATTGAAGTCCCTTCCCTTTCCAAACCCCACCCTTTTCAGACTCTCCCCCCAAATCTCCAGGTGTTTCCCAGCCCGGAGCTGGCAACCCGACCCAACTCCCCTCTTGCATGCCTTCCAGATCTTGTTTCCATCATTATAGGTCTCTGTTTTCTCAATTATACCATTTAAACATATATGAATGTATGAAGCCACCTTAAATTAAATCAGCCCTAGTCCATCTAGGACAGTATTGCTTTGACTGGCACCAACTGTCCAGAAATGTAGGGAGGCAACTTCTGCTACCTGAGAACTTTTAGCAGGAGATGCCAGAGATCTTCTGCCTGCAGAGTGCTCTTCCACTGAGCTTTGACCACTCCAATGTTTTAACATATATGCATGCATGCTGTGTTTGACACAGAGGCCTTTTATGCCTGGGTTGTTTCCACGGCGATCACCCCCCCCCCACCTGACTGCTGCAGGGCTTTGTTTTCATTATGCATGTCTTTTCTGACCCTTAGAAGTCACTTCACCCTCTCCCCACATTTCTCCTACATTTTCTGGATGCCGCCAGAAACAGCATCCAGAAAATGTGGGGGAAATGCAGGGAGAGAGCTAAGTCAGAAAAAATGTGCATAATGAAAACAAAGCCCCGAAGTAGTCAAGGGGTGATCATGATGGAAACAACCTGTACATAAAAGGCCAAAGGGTTCAAAGTGAAAGACATCCTATGCCAACTTTTGGCAAGCAGCTTTGCTTCTCAGGATGAGTGTGCATGTCATTTTTCATAGAGAAATGAAAGCAAGAGCCAAGAATCCTTTTTATCCATCCATCCAATTTGTGACCAACACTTTCCCTAAGTAGTTCAAGGTGGTACATATAAGATTACATTAATTCACCATGACAAGAAGCATGAAAGGTAAGTCTGGCTGAGGGAGTTTCCCCAGCAGTGGACTGGGTGTCCCATATCCAAGCTTAATACATTATGATTACACTGCTCTCTTTGGGGGCCAAAAAGCCTAAGAGTTCTTTGCTTGGAAGTAAGGCTCATTAGGGGAATTTACTGCTGAGTTACTAAGTTGAACCCCTCCCCTGCCCAAAGATACAGCAACAAACTTTCCTTTACTGCAGTGCATTAATAAGGTAAAAAATACCCATGCAAGGATTAGAGGCATTTCTTGTCCTGTAACACCCCAATATGAGTCTCCCCCAGTATAACAGTGGTAATGGCATGCCATTTTTTAATTCACTTATTTTATTAGCTTGTTTTGTATTATTGTTTTATGAGCTGCCTCAGGCAAGTGCTCAAGAGGTAGCATATAAATTCTCTATATAAATAAATGAGACGAAAAAACAAACGTGTATCCCAGGAGTAGGCATATTGAGGCTGAAAGTAGAAAACAGCATTAAGGGGGAGGACAGGAACCCTAGATTTGTAAGTGTATAGAGGTATACTGGAATCTGGATCATAAGGAAAAGGAAGTGAGTGGATAACAAGGTGTGTCAACACTGTTCCAGTCAACATGCACATAAACCTGGGCTTGTCATTTCTTGTCTCAAGGAGAACCTGGTGCTTCCCAACATACAACATGTTGTTTCTTAGTGTGATGTAGTGGTTAACAGCGATGGACTCTAATATGGAGAAAAGGATTAGATTCCCCACTCCTTCTCATGCAGCCTGCTGGGTGACCTTGGGCTAGTCACAGTTCTCTCAGAACTCTCTCAGCCTCACCTATAGGGTTGCCAACTGTCAGGTAGTAACAGGAGATCTCCCGCTAATACAACTGATCTCCAGCTGACAGAGATCAGAACACCTGGAGAAAAATGGCCGCTTTGGCAATTGGACTCTATGGCATTGAAGTCCCTCCCCTACCCAAACCCCACTCTCCTCAGGCTCCGCCCCAAAAATCTCCCACTGGTGGCAAAGAGGGACCTGGCAACCCTACTCACCTATACCTCACAAGGTGCCTGTTGTGGGGGTAGGGTTGTTTGGGGGGAGGTTTTTGGGGTGGAGCTTGAGGAGGGTGGGATTTGGGGAGGGGAGAGACCTCAATGTCATAGAGTCCAATTGCCAAAGTGGCCATTTTCTCCAGGTGAACTGATCTCTATCGTCTGGAGATCAATTGTAATAGCAGGAGATCTCCAGCTAGTACCTAGAGGCTGGCAACCCTATGTGGGGGGGTGGGGGAGAAGGGAAGGTGAATGAGACTCCTTTTGGTAGAGAAAAATGGGGTATAAAAACCAACTCTTCTTCTTCTTAAAACTGCAGATTTTTAAGGAGGTTTGATTGAAATTTTGTGAACATCTGCTCTCCCTTCCTGTCTGTCTGTCCAGTGTAATCAATGTATATGGCTCTTCACAGACTTTCACATGCAAACGGTCCCTGTCCTAAGAAGTTCACAGTCTAAGTGTTGACAGTGAGAAAGATAAGAGAGGAAAGGGCAGGGACAGAGAGATAGCATGTAAGCAAATAAAAAACCTTTACCAAAATAGCATTTCATAAGAAAAGTAGACTCGATGTCTCAGTACCTTTCACCTTTGAATTTTAAATGTTTGTTAAGTTTCAGACACTGTAGAAACAGATTTTTACGTCAAGACCCATCATGGATTTATAGCCTGGTAAAATAATCAAAGGTCTGGTTCTTTTTTAAAACATGGGGCCTGAAATATAGTAGAGATCTCTTTGAATTTAGAGGTTGGACCATAATGCTTGTGGATAACTTTGTATGCATATCATGATAAAAACTAGAAATGAGCTGGAGGCTTGGGTTCAGAGACCCCTCCAGATCATTCCCCACCTCCACCCACTACATGTACTTCTCTGTCCCACCATTAGCTGCCTATTACTTCGAACTGTCTTCCTAGTTTAAGGCTTTTATCTGAAGGCAAGAAGATCTGGAAGCTATATATAGAGCCATTTTTGCTACCCTTCAGCAGCAGTGTGCTGTTACTATGGAGATGGTGACAAAGATGGAAGAATCAGAAGGAGGATGGGGAAGGAAGGTTATATGGTGGGGAAGCTCTGGACTACACACGTTGCCATACCAGAATGTTGTAATCTCCTTCAAGGTGTTAACAACAGCCTTGTACTTCCAGCATCTCTACCAGAGAGCAGAGATGGTTACTGAAGTGTCACCAAGCAATGTCCACTGCCAAGGGCACGTAGGGCTGCCTGGTCTTCTGAACTGATGGGAGACCAGCCTTCTGGTGGTCCACTTTCCCTGCTGTTGCTCGGTGAACCAGCAGGGGAGGAAGACTGCAGAGGGGGAATCACCAGAGGTGGCAATGTGAAGATGTCACTTTTGTCACGTCATAACTTAGGGGTGACACTCTAGCACAGAGTTAAACCAGACAGTTAAACCAGAGTTTGGAGCAAACACCAGAGCATTGCCCCAGGTGATGATGTCACTTCTGGGTCATGCCAGTTGATAACTGCACACACATTTTATATGGAAGACACATACAGCCCAGTATAAGAACTTGTAGACAATCTAACGAGATGTTTGTATAATTGGAAACATACTATACAACCTATATACATGACTGGTCTGATATATAATTGTCTGTATATCTTTATATATCTGTAAATATGTGTGAATGTTTTACAAGGGTTTCAATTGACCACTGTGAAGGTCAAATAGGCGGAAATGTGTCTGGCATGTGGTTACAATATATCAACCTTAGGAAATGCCATTGTGCTATTTTAACTGTTTTTTTAAAATAATTTTTATCTTGACATAGCGCCTTAAATAAATTATATTTTCACTATCAATTTATTTTTCCTACCCAACCTTGGGTACCCAGGTCATGCCCAAAAATGACATCGCCATGTTGCTGGCAAGCCACCACCCACCATACCAGTAGGTCTCCCACTGGGTGCCAGCCTTAGCCTGGCAACCCTAAGGACATGGTATCCCCTCCCCTTAGGTTGCTGCTCAACAGCAAGAGTATCTTACTTCCCACAGTCCAACCTCACAAGTTGCTACTCACACACAGAGTTGTCTGTATTCTTAAAGCTCAGTTAGCCAAGCTGCAGTCTTCATGTTTTCTCATATGTCAACATTCTTGACTTCCTTATCATTTTTGGCATCTTTTGAAATGATAAAACTGGAAATGCTGGCTATTTCCCACCATTTGGGAATTCAGTGAACATTCACAGACTTGGACTGCAAATCTGTTAAAACTGGGAATAGTAAAATGCCTGAAAAAAAGATACACTTCTTTTCAAGAGTCATGCTAGACAACTGACCATTGAACCTGAATTAGGCCACTCTCTAGCATAGAACAGAAAACTTTATAGAATTCCATATAATAGCTTATTGTAACCTGAATCCTCCTCGTCCCTCTGGAGTATATGGTACTGTTTCCCCCCAGCAACAGTTAAGTAGTATCATTGCTATCCTGGAAAATCAAATAGCCCCAACATCTCAGGCAGCTTAAAGTGTGGTGTGTTTCTGACAACCTAGCTGTTAAAATGGCATCATGGGGCTGGGTGTTTATTATATCCCAATGATTCCAGATCAATTTTTTTCTCAGTTTACAAACAAAGAGATGGCTTTTATTAGAGGCTAGAATTATTGGTTTAGAGTCAAGTTGGGGTTTTTTTTCTCTTTCTCTCGCAGCAACACAAGCAATAAAAAAACTCTGCAGGATAAACTAGGCCCACGGCGACACCAGCAGAGCCTAGCTGAAGGCTCATGTACCACACAGGTACAACAAAGGGCAGGATTTGGCTTGCAGAACATTTATTGTTGTTGACAATAGCTGATCTGTCAGGCTGCATGTGTCACTAGAAGATCTTTTAAAAACTTATTTGTACTTATTTGTAAATGTAACATATTTGATCTGAAATAATGAGTCACCAAGGCATGACGGACACATGAAATGCAGTTGCACAGAGGCAGTATAGAACACTGCAAGCCAATACACAGAGGGTTGGGGAAATACTGGAGATTTGGGGAGGGCAGAGTTTGGAAGAGGGCAGGGGCTCATCTGGGAATAGGGTTCCCAGTTGCCCGCCAACTCACCAGGCTGCCCTCTGACCCTCTGCTGGCTGGCAGGCCAGCTGGGATTGGGGGGGGGGTGGCAATCTGCACACGCTGTACCACCAGCACTTCCAGATAGGACCTGGCAACTCTATCTGGGAAGTGAGCCTATCCCCTGAAGCTACCATTTCCTCTTGGGGAACTGATCGCTGTAGTCTGGAGGCCAGATGGAATTTAGGGCTCTACCTTGAGGATGGTGACCTTAATACACCTTATGCATAGGGCTGCCAGCTCTGGGGGGGAATACCTGGAGATATTTGGGGTGGAGCCTGAGGGTGGGGTTTGGGGAGAGGAGGGGCTTCAATGCCATAGAGTCCAATTGCCAAAGCAGCCATTTTCTCCAGGTGAACTGATCTCTATTGGCTGGAGATCAGCTGTAATAGCAGGAGATCTCCAGCTAGTACCTGAAGGCTGGCAGTGCTCTCCAACATTTTTACAGATGAAAACAGAAACACACAATTCTCATGGCAGAAATCAATGCCAAAATCTTCTAACCTTTTCGCCTTATTTACTAGTTTATTTATTTGCCTGATGCAAATAGGCATTGTGGCTTCCCAGCCCGTTTTGCCACCGGTGCTGCCCATGTTGGGGTGATCGACCAGGGTTGCTTCTTTTTTTGGCGTCCCCATTGGGGCGTCCCCGGACAAACCAGTGATAGCCACTTCTCCCTTCATACCTATTCCTGGGTCAACAGGAAAATGGGCCAATGAGCACCCCTCAGAGCAGCTTTTGGCTCAGAAGTTGCTAGCCTGGTTTTACATCATTTCTCAGATTAGATATTTTTCATGCTTTTAAACATTACAAACACTGACTTATTGAATATCAGAAATTCCTTTAGTTCACAGAATCAAAGTAGTAGAGAATCACGGTTAAGATCAGCCTGAAAGAAAAAAATCGCTCCCAAGTACAGAAGCAAGCCACATAAATGCTTTGTTTAGGAGAGGAACCTCAATTTTTGAAAAGCTGCCCTCTGTTCAGCACTCTGAAATCTGTGGTTCACCTCATTCTGCACTGTACCCGCCTCACCAAGGGGGCCCCTTTCAGCAGTGAAGCACACCGAGTTATTTGCAAACCTCTGTTCTGCTGAAGAACCCCATTTTTTTTCATCGGTAACTTGATAACTGTCAGACAAAGAGGTGGCCGATCTAACCACGGGCTCCTGATCTGTTTCCAAGCACAATTCAGATGCTGGTGTTGACTTTTAAAGCCCTGTATGGTTTGGGACCAACATACCTGAAGGACCACCTACTCCCTTATGAACATACCTGATCACTATAGTCATCTTCCGAGGCCCTGTATTGGCTGCCACCCAGGAGAGGGCCTTCTCACCAAAACTCCTGAACTCCCTGCCCAGGGAGACGTGTCTGCCGTTCTGTTGCCATCTTCTGTCAGCATGTGAAGACTTTTATTATTTTGTGGGCATTCTCTCAGTGATCTCTCCCTCTTGCCCATTGATTTAATCATAGTTGTTATGTTTTATATTTTAGCTTTGGTTTTAATTGTTTTAATAATCTGTTTCTGTTTATTTTAATGGTTTTTAAGATGTGGTATGACAGGCCCTGACATGATCATGGTATCTTGTGAACATGTGCAGAATTAATTCCTTATAGAGCTTAAACACATCATACACATACAGAGGTTTGTGTAATGTATAATGAAAGTCTGTGTCATGCTGACAGGCTAGCTCAAGGTTAGCTCTATCAAAGCTAACTACTAAAGTTACTCTGGCCTTGAAGGGGCAGCGTAAAAGTCATCTTTCTGACTTAGCTGCCAGATGTCAGAATCTTAAATGGCCTTTTCAAGGTCTTAAGATATCTTAATGTACTAAGAGTGCATTAATAGTTGTAATTGTGCTTAAAATATAGCCTAAAGGCATTATAAGTTCTCTCAAGATAAGAGTAATATGCTTCCTTGCTTTACTGTAATCTTGCTAGATGCAATCCTACTAACTAATGTAAACAAAACACTTTGCAAAGTGACAATGTCAGCTATAATTGTGTTCTGTTAGTTATATAGTTAAACGTTGTGCTACAGATTTCTAAGTAGTCTCATTTAATGCGTATAGTCCTAACGAAGAGGATGGTATAGAAATTAAATATGTAACGTGATCATGTAACTCAGAAATGAGTATTTATACTTTAGGCACAGAGGAGTGAAAGAAAAGGAAATCCATATAAGGACATAAGACAGGAGCAGAAGCCACTAAGCTCCTGGTATCGGATAAGAAAGGGGAATAAAGGTACCCTTTTGAAGACTAAGGAAGAGGGGAAAAGGAACACTCTTCACTCTTAATGGGTCTAGAAATTGTATAAATACCAGCCACAGTACAGCTGGCACTTTAGAGTTCTATGGCTGGCAGACTGCAGCTGTCTGGCGTAGCACCTCCATCTCAAAAGGCTTGAGATGTAAAACATTGAAACTCTGTTCTTGCGTGGACAGAAGTTTTCAGAGATATCTTGAAATATCAAGATCTGGATATTTCAACATATCTTACTTACAGTCTTCTTGTGAGACTGCTCTATTCCTAGAAGAGGATAGAGACCCTTAGAATTCCTATTCTTTGAATAGGAATCTAAGTGCAGTGATCTTTCCATGTATTGGAACACCGAGAGTCCATCAGATTTATGGATTCTTACAAACTAAGCCTATTTGGCTTACCAATGCTAAGAAGCATCCTGAATAGCTAGACCTCTGGGATTGTGTCAGAACGTCCTCTACTTAACAGAGGGACTTCTGAACCTCCTCAGAGCAAGAGACCAGAGAAGGGAAAGGAGACTCTCTGTACTCTGTGAGATATGCACAATGCACATACACAGATTGGCACAGTCAAAGAGACTGTAAATAGCTTTAAGCTAACACATAGTATTTATATATTCAGCATTGCTGTCTAAAACTAGAAAGAGCATGCATAGCATGTACATACACAATGCCTGATCTTAATGATGATCAGTTAAGAATATTAATAGAAGTCTTTAAAGGACTCCAGGTGACACAGATGACACAGCAAGGTATAGTGTGTCTTCTGTACAGAAATGTTATGATGTTTTGAATGATTTAAGTTAGGATGTTTCTAACCAAATCTTTCTCCAAAGAATTAACCATATTTTGACAGGATTTCTGTAACCTTATATTCTGAATGAAGGTGCATTGCACTAAGGATACTTTATGAGTATATTCTGACTAAGATACTCCTTTATGGAGGCATAGAGAATGTGAATGATTACTTGCTACATAAACATGTTTAAGACTAATGATGTCTATCCTTATATGATATTTTAAGGCTTTGCAACCAAAAAGCATATATTGTATAATGTAAATAAATGTGTTTTTTATATATACTTCTACTCTTGTCCATTATTATAAATTTATTGGCGTGTTCAAGAGATGTCCTAGAAGCAATAACAAGTTTCTAGGAACCGTTGATTCCGGTCTAGTGGTGTCTCGCTGAATAAGATAACTCCATTTCTCAGTAAATGGTACATTCTAAGAGTGTAGGCACTTAACGGCCCGAACCGCGACAGTGGTTTTATTAAGTATGTTTTTAAGTTTCTTCTAGCTGTCGGCCCCTACCTCAAACTCTGAGGGTTGTCATCATGCCCCAATTTTATATGTATCCAAATTTTATATGTATCCAAAAAACTTTGTGTGGAATCATTTGGATTTTGGGTTTTGGGTGCAAATACTACAATGCTGTATTTTTGGAGAATGAGTCCCACTGAACGTAGTAGGATTTACCTCTGAGTAAGCGTGCACTGATCATGCTAAAAATGCCCCCAATGAACTACCTTTTTTTGTAGAATGTTACCAGTCGTGAAGAATGAGAAGAGGGGAGGATATGACTTGCCACAAACTACAGAGACAATTTCAGGCCCCTGTTAGCCTGGGGGCCTGAACAAATAAAGACCGTAATAAAGACACTATATGGGAGCAATCCATCAAGCACAACCTCTACTCTTCCACTCTTTTCATTGTGCAGAAGTCCTGCACAAGTGCCTTAGAAATGAACACAAGTTATGCAGCAGCAGTACTTGATGGATTATACTCCATGTTGCTCCCACCATGGGATGTGCCGTCTCTTCTCTGTGCTTCACTTTCTTGAGCAGCTTGACACAGACGCCTGCAGCTGTCTGGGGCCCTGAGAACTGGAGATACAAAACAGATAAGACAGTATCTTCTATTGGCTTAATGTGTGCTAGAAGAGAAGTTGATGTTGCAAAATGATATCGCATTCTGTGTACCTCATGCTTGTGAGCCAAAGTGTAAAATGGTCCACTTGACTTTTAATGGATAGTAACTATTTAGCATTTTATGTAGATTGGGCACCCTGATCCTTTTAACTGGCAATGCTCTACCATTTTAACCCTTTTAACTGGCAATGCTCTACCCTTGCTCTACTGGCAGTGCTCTACTCCTCTCCAAGGAGTGCATGTTACTAATCCACCTTGCTCAAGCTCTTCACCAACAAAGGCTGGCTCAAGAAAAGGCTGGGCAATGGGATTTGAACTCAAGTCTCCCCAGTTCTAGTCTAAACATGAGAGTCACTGACTGGGATCATTCAGTTTAGAAACTGAAGACCCAAGGTAGAAAATGCAGGTAAACCACAGGGTTATCCAATGGCGTGGCCTCAACATGTGAGGAAATTTGAAGGGCAGCAGCACCAAAACACAACAGAATTCTCTCCTCCTTCCTGGCCTATCGTTTTTGTAGCTAAGGAATGGGAACATTTCTTCATGAGGTAGCATATGTGGTGCTTCCCTTCCAAAGGATGAGAAAAGCTCCTTCTTATGCCAGCCCTCTACCATCTCTCCTGGATGAAGTGATATTGTTGGAAAGGGACAAGAGTGTGGCTGAGGGAGTGTTATACACGTGATGGGGGATGGGTGTTGATTGACCAACTGCCGAAGTTCAACAGGCCCCCCACAACGAACCGAGAGTCGAGTGGGCTGCACAAAAGTCACCGTTCCTCTCTGGAACCTCCCTACTCTCACTCTCCCCAGTTTTCTCATTATGTAACTGCCACGGGCTAAAAATACAACTTGCAGCCGTGATGCAGCCCAAGCTGAACAAGATGCAAATTTAATGAGGCTACCATGGAAACAAGCTTCACTTTGCCAGGGAAGGAGGAGGGTGGGTTTGTTTGTGGGGAGCCTGGCAGGGATGCTCCTTGGTCAAAGCAATTGTTGCAGGAAACCAGTCCAATCAAAAAAATATAATAGAAATCGGTGTTATTTTTAAAGGTTTGAGTATTCCAATCCAACTGTGTTGGCTTTAGCAGGAGAGAAAAAGTCAATATTGGTCTCTCTTTTTTA
Source organism: Euleptes europaea (assembly GCF_029931775.1). Taxonomy (NCBI): domain Eukaryota; kingdom Metazoa; phylum Chordata; class Lepidosauria; order Squamata; family Sphaerodactylidae; genus Euleptes; species Euleptes europaea. The sequence goes on along the minus strand of NC_079317.1, from coordinate 55,822,432 downwards.
TTTTTAACATGAGGATAAATATTTACTAGATGGTCTTGAGTTAAATGTAAGCAGACACCACAAATGATAAATTGGGGAGTTTTCCATCAATGTAGCAGCATTATAAATACCTCTTCCAGGAAGAATGGCATCTTGTCACATTTCATGTGCCAGCCACAGAACTGAGTTGGGAGACTTCCAAGGGAAACCAGGTTTCTGACTGGTGAATCAACACTGGGGCGCTTCCTGCCAAGCAGAGAAAAGTAAGGCCCCAGGCCTCAGACTGCTGCTAAAAGGGGCCATGGAGCTTAGAGGTGCTCCTTTGCCAAGCAGAAGCCTCTTCCGTAGCCGTTCCGTAGCATGCTTTACAAGAGCTATCTTCCTAGCCCCGGGGCCTTGGCCAAATTCCTACCCAGGAGAATAAAAGCATCAAAGTGTTAAGCACGCACTGAACATTGTCCTCCAACTAAACATTTTGGATTCCTTCTAATTAGATTTGAGAGGCACAATGTAACACGGTACACTTGAGGACGTTTTACCTCCCACAGACTAGCCAGTGTGGTAGACGGGATAGAGTGAGAGGTTTGACCTGGGACCTGCAGGTCTATAGAGCTCCCATTCAGCTATCAGGCTTAGTCAAGAGTCACTTTTTTCATTCTGAAGCTATCTTACAGGGTTGTACAGTATTCTAAACTGAATTCCTCAGAGGAAGGCTGCAACAGGCATGTAACTGATAATTATGGGGGGAAATGATAAGCAAAATCTTAAACTTGTCAGCCAATTTTTTTAGAAAAACTTACCCCCTTAATTAACTATGCTGTTTTAACCATTTAAATAATTATTCAATAAAAATTGAATATTAGACCCATGGTGATTGTGGCATTGGGCAAACCAGATCTGACAGTCTCTGCTCAGAGGAATTCCAAGTAAATGTCATAAACACTGAACAAGAAAAAACATGGAAATTTGGCCCATTAGGAAAAATGGATATTTCCTTCAAGTGAGGGCTTATGGCAGCCATGGGGAAAGTCTGGGCATGTGTTATCTCCCACATTGTGGTGAGATGCGCATGGGCAGAATCTGGCTTCTGGCACATCACTGCAAATGTAATAGATGCTCTGAGTACAGCCGTACACATGGTGGTGAATATACATGATGGGCTCAATGCAAGCTAGTCATGGCACGGAAGCTTTTAAAAGCACGTTATCCATGACTACCATCCACCCCAGAATGGTCATATTAAGAGGACTTATGTATGCTGAAGTGAGCCCTGTGGCACAGAGTGGTAAGCTGCAGTACTACAGTTAAAGCTCTGCTCACTACCTGAGTTCGATCCCAATGGAAGTTGGTTTCAGGAAGCCGGCTCAAGACTGACTCAGCCTTCCATCCTTCTGAGGTCGGTAAAATGAATACCCAGTAGACAACTGGGGAAAGCATTGGCAAACCATCCTGTAAACACAGTTTGCCTAGTAAACATGATGTGACATCACCCCATGAGTCAGTAATGACCCAGTGCTTGCACAGGGGACTACCTTTAGCTTTAGATATGCTGTGGAATAGGGGGTAAGCAAGAGGGTGAAGTTAGGAAAGGGGTCCATTAAAAAAAATTAAAAGATGATGCAAATGAAGGTGAGCATATCCGAGACAGTCCAATTGTACCCCAATACTTTCTACAGAGATTATACTCTTTCCGTAGATTCCTCAGTCATACCTCAGGAAAAATGCTAGGGCTTTAAGGATCAAAATGTTCCCAGACAGCCCGAGCACTCTACTACTTGCCCCAGGCTTATTCCACATATAACCCTGATTAACAGTTCCTCTCTGCTTCATCATGCAAGAGAATAAAAGAGGGCACAGGTAATTATTTGTTATTCCCTCATCCCCACAGTGATATTTTACATCAGTGATTGTCAGCAAAACAAACACCTATCCAAAAGAAGTTATCAAAGCACCTCCCAGAGAAGACAAGCAATAATCTAGACAGGCAGATCCTTGCTGTCACCATTTGGCAGCATCAGCATGGGGGGTGCCAATTAACTGCTTGACAGGGTTTTGAGTGGGAATGCTGTGGATTTTGTTGCAAACATGTTCAACTGTTGAACTTACCGTGTCCAAAGGTGGTGAACAAATGTGAGGTGATCACTTGGTCTGTTCAGTTCATGCCGAGAAGCCATGAATGCCTGCCAAACTGCTTTGCACCGAGTTTCCCCAAAACTGCACACGTGCAAAGATGCTGCCAATTCAAACTGATTGGTGGCCATTAGCATCATGAAAGATTGCTTAGATGAATACCAGAGGTTGGGGTTTTATTGAAACGCAGCATTTGTTGATTACTGATATATATGATTTGTGAGTAATCTAATGGTCAATGTAAACAATGGCTTGCTGAATGGAGCAGTTCCACATCAAGGATGGGAGAGGGTATTAGAACTCAACCCAGCTGTGTGAGAACACACATGTGTGAAAGCCAGTTGCACTCTGCTGTATGGTTAGGAAGGAATGCAGTGAAACAACTTGCCGAACACCCACAAACCAATCAATGAACTATGGAACATCAGGTCTCTGTTCGCAACCAGTGAACAGGATGCAAGCTGAACCAGCGGTGTTCGAGCAGTCCTAGTTCTGAGCCTGAGCAGACACCCCCACTCCAAAAAGACAAGCAGAGAGAATGGCCTCAGTGGTAGGATGCTACATCAACCTTTTCCCTCCATACTTGTAGCAACAGCCCTCAAGGTCTTTGACTGACAATGCAATCTTACAAAAATCAATGAGCTTCAATTACTCTGCATAAGATCGCACTGTGAATCTTTCCATTCTCTCAGCTCTCCAACAGTCTCATCGTTAACACTAGAGCCTTAGACCCACAATGAGGTATGCAGACCCTCCAGGATCCTAGTTTTCCTATTTCTGCCATGTCACCATGAACATATGAAACTGCCTTTTATAAGCTCTGTTCACATGTTGCAGTGAATGCACATACACGTTGCAAGTACATTTATGTATCTGTTTGTAAGTCCTTTGCAGGGTCTCAAGTAGAAGTCCTAGTCTGATGGGCTGAACAATACACTTAAATCACACTGAATCTCTGAGCTGTAAACTACAAGCCAAACATGTTCTAATTGCACAGCCTTTTACAAACTATATATGCAAAGGAAAATCAATTTACCAATGGAAAAGCTTTCTTACATGAAGTGTAAACCAGATTTAACAGGACACAGTATAATGACACAAAATATTAGGGTACCACTTGAAAATACACAACTGTCTTGATATGTTTCCTTCTTCTTGCACAAAGTGCCATGAAATAACTGTGAATGAGAGGCCAGATTATGAGCAAACCTAACATCTGTCCTCCTTCTCACAGGATGCTTAGTACAGGTACTCCGCTGTTCACCATAGCCAGTTTATGCATTGGTCAATTTCATGAATGTCACAACAATTTGGCAATTTTCATGCGGCCTGAGAAATCTTGATTTGCACAGTGGCTAACTTTACAATCCTTTCCAGAGGTCCACTGAGAGTTGAATCAGAGGTTTGGTTACTGCAAAGAAAGAGCAACCATAAACTTCCAGTACTTTCTCTCCCTCTGTAGCAATGTCATACCACAAATACAGCCTTTGCATCTCTTCTGCCTGTGCAAACTCCAGATAAAGAAGTAGTTGTGCACTTTATGGACCAGCAAGATGCAAGGGCTGAATTTCCAACACAATAAAAGGAACAGGGAACACAGGGAACTTGTGTTTTGTTGGATAGCATTAAAACGTCCAGAGCTAGCTTGAAATACCAACTCTTGAATTCTAGTTGACTGATACAGGAAACAGGTTCCCTGGATATGCAGTACAGACATTTTCTAAATAAATAAATGGGCCTTATCTGACCCAGCAAGACAGTTCTTATTTTCTAGCATCAACATACTCTTGTTTTAGGAGGGGGTTATCTCTTATCAATGTACAATCATTTAGGAAACATTAGCCTAAATTCTGTGTCATCAGCATAACGAAGGACTGTTCAGACAGGCAGTGAGGGCAGGTTTAAAAAAATGAACCATAGCTGGCAATATCTAAATGCTTTCTGACTGTTCAAGGAATTTTAAAATGGTCATGAGGTCAAGATTCCCCTTAAAGATGGAAAGTAAAATCTTGAAAAAACTTAGTAGTTATAGGATGAGGATAAAAATCGACGTCTTTTAGACTTGAAGCTTATTCAGAATCAGTAAGCAAAGGAAGGGAGAAAATAAATGGATCGTTTTTACAGAATGGGAAGTCAATAGAAGAGGTCTCAGGTATTTGTACTAGGAACAAGGGTAGCTAGATTTTTCATAATTGGTCTAGAGATGGGTGAAACAGAAAGGTAGAAAAGTTTGCAGAGGATACATTATTTAGAGGACTGAAAATGCCAAATTGCTTGAAAATCTCTTTCCTTTAAACCAATCATATCCAAACTGTTGAACCCTTCACTTCCTGTCACCTCAAGCACTCATCTCCTAATTTAGAATCATTCAGGAGACATTCTGAGTCATCTACATAAAAAATAAAGATTGATGGGCTAGCAGCCTTAGAGACCAGACAGGGGGGAAAGCTACTTAATCCCCAAACAGGCACAAATACTGTCAAGGTTTTTATATAAGTACACACTCAAACCATCAAAATAATTCACAGTGGGTAGCCGTGTTAGTCTGTTTGCAGTAGTCAAAAAGGGCAAGAGTCCAGTAGCACCTTAAAGACTAACAAAAATATTTTCTGGTAGGCTCACGAAAGCTCATACCCTACCAGAAAATATTTTTGTTAGTCTTTAAGGTGCTACTGGACTCTTGCCCCTTTCAAACCATCAAAGTTCACGTTGAATCACTGAATGTTTGAAAGACTTCTGATTCCCTACTAAAGCCTTCATAACATGTGTGTGTGTGTAAAGTGCCGTCAAGTCGCAGCCGACTTATGACGACCCCTTTTGGGGGTTTTCATGGCAAGAGACTAACAGAGGTGGTTTGCCAGTGCCTTCCTCTGCACAGCAACCCTGGTATTCCTTGGTGGTCTCCCATCCAAATACTAACCACAGCTGACCCTGCTTAGCTTCTGAGATCTGACGAGATCAGGCTAGCCTGGGCCATCCAGGTCAGGGCCTTCATAACATAGAACCCACATATTTGAAAAGCCATCTCTACCTATATCTGTTCAAGCGATAACTGAGTGTGGGACAGCCTGTTAGCAGTCCCGTTAATCCATGGGGTTAGAACAGTAGCAGCAAGAATCAGGGCTCTTGCTCATAGGAGTTCCCTCTTTTCTGAACCGAGGAGTTGAAAAAAGCCACTACCCTTCTATGATTTCCTACTAGTGCAATCCTAAGCAGAGACATATCCTTTAGCACAATCATTTTAATGGATGGAGAGGGGTGTAAATAAAATGTAATGCTTAGATTAGACTTAAAGGGCTATAAGATATCCCTATTTTGTCTGGTGTTTGGTGAATAAGGTGGTTGTTCTCTAATATGTTTGTAATGATTGAGCTGTAATTGGTTGTCTTTATGGCAGCTACTGCTTCTATTACATTTGTTGTATTGCTGAATTTTATAATGAATGCAGGAAATATGGTATATCAAATTTCAAAATCGACTAAAAAATAAAAGGAGCTTTCACTGGGATTTGTTTTTTCCTCAGTCCATCCAGAATCTTCAGTATGTCTTCATTTCTGACAAGTACAGCTGCTGTGTCAAATATTCACAATAACCTCAAGAGACATGCTTACTGCAAAGCAGAATGCAGCAAGCACGAAACGCACACACTTCCAGCGCCACATTATTTTAAAAGGAATCATTGAAAAATGTCCTGGATGTGATGGCTTTTGTACAAAAGGCCGGGGAAATGAATTTGTCATTCCTTCCCCCTCCTGCCAAATATGTTTAATGCATCAGTTCTGTCTTTTATTGATTGACCGAGTGTATTTTTATACTAGCTTTTCTTTGGGAAGCTCAAGGTGGCCTACATGGGGTTCCCACCCAGACACAAATCAGATCCACACATCTGCTTCAACAACACTACAACATAAGGTGTTCCCAGCCGAATAAACTTATATGACTATGTTATCTGTGTCAAGATAGAATCCTGTTCAGGGAAGGATGTACCATGCTGGCTGGCATTCATGTTAGTTCAGGTACATGACTTTAACAAGCAAAGCAAAGTGCTTTTCACAGAAATCATCTTCAAAATCAGATTAGTTCTCATTGGGATGGAAAACCTGTGCCTAGAACTGGAACACTTCAGACTGCAGGTGGATGCTCAGATGATCAAATGTTCCTGCATTCATGAAAGGCCTTACATAGAGAAAATAAAATGTCCCAAAGAAAGGCTCTAGCCTTAACTTATTCTGGTGCTATAAAATCCAAGAGTTGTAACTGGAATGATATGTAACCTGCAGGTACAGGGAGTAACTAGCCGACAGGCAAACTTCCTCCTGCTTGATTCATAACTGGAGAGAGAGAGAGAGAGAGAGAGAGAGAGAGAGAGAGAGAGAGAGAGAGAGAGAGAGAGAGAGAGAGAGAGATGGTTTTTTTTAGTCAAACCCAATCCCAAACATTGGAAACCTCATCATATTCTTGATATCCGAAATATACAAAAGTTTCCGAATTCCTCCACCATGCCCCCATGAACCCTCAAGCTCTTGTGGCAGGGTGGAAGGCCTCTCCCTAGTGCCCTGAAAGTTGCACTGGCAGCATTTCAAGTGCCAGATACTCCAAGGGCTTCCAATGTATTATCAGGAACCCTGGAAGTACAAGTTCCAGGGCCACTGGCTAATAGTTCCATGTTTTAGGACACTGCTGGAGGAGCACTGAAGGCACCAAGAGGTGAGGGACATCTTTCCCTCTGTCCCTGTTACTACTTGTACCACAACAGCAGCCATGCAAGCGACTGAGTGAAAGCGTAGGACAAAGCACTTCTTCTTTGGATCGGAATACAGTTCAAGCAAGAGAAATACTCTTATGGCATATTGCTCATTTCAGATTGGAGGCAAGTACCACTAACCACTGAAGTTTGGAATCCAAACTAGATCACGGTGGGTAGCCCTGTTAGTTTGTCTGTAGCAACAGAAAAGAGCAAGAGTCCAATAGCACCTTAAAGACAACAAAATTTCTGGTAGGGTATGAGCTTTCATGAGTCACAGCTCACTTCTTCAGAACCACACTAGGTGATTGCAAACAGTTAAAAAATCACTAAGAATGTTCCCTAGCTTTAACTGCCTTAATGCCAAAAAAGACAAGACCCTGGAGATCCATGAAAGGTTCTTCCAGGTGGCATTTATAGCTTCTAGACAACAGACATGTCCCCAATTTGGGGTAGTTGCCTGTATGTTTTCCTCAGTGAGGCAAACAGCATCTCTGGACAGCCAGGTGGGGTTTTATTTGGAAAATGCAGTGATAAGGAAATGGTTAACACATACACACCCAAGCTTCAGTCTAAACCCGGACTTCTCTGTGGCTATTTTTTTTAAATCCAAAGCTCATGCAGGAGACCCATTCATAGACCTCCCAGTATCTTATTGTGTATGGCCCTTAAAATTACAATTCACCTAGAAAGAAACTACCTATTAATGCCTCCACTCCCTAGTTATTAGAAATGCTTGTTGTTGCTGTGGACAGAGTTTCCTATCACATGATATATTCAGATGACTATGGAACCAGGGGAAAGACAATAAGTCAGTGGCTGTGTGTCAAAGGAAAACAGGAGAGCTCTTTGCCTCAGTTTCCATGCGGTTGTTGAGCACCTGTCTAGCAGCAAGCATAATACAACCTGCCTCATGCCCTGGCTTCTTCCTATGCCTTTCCATTTATGACAATTAAATAAGAGTGATAATATATATACACACACTGTTGTAATAGATTTCTGCATCTACTGGGAAGCAAATACTGAAATACAATCTCAAACGATACAGTTGTCTCAGTCCACCCTTAGCCCCCACACCACATCAAACCCAGACTTGCCCACTTACTGGGGGGAGGAGGAGAACCCGGGGAGGGCGGGAGTTGTTCCAAGGGGCCCGCTACAAGGATGGGAAGAGCCTGCTGCGCCCCAACAACACCCAAGCAGCGGCTTTCCCCAAAGAGGGAGGGAGCCATCGGGAGCACTGCAAGGGGCAGATATGGAAGCTCGTGTTCCCAGCCAAAGGTTGGGGGCTTCAAGAGCAGTCAGGGCCGGCTAGGCCAGACATAGGAAACAACCGCACCTCTCCCCTCAATGCTCGAGGATGCTCCCAGTGAGGGGAGGCTAAGGAGGGGAATCAGGAGGCGACGGGGAGGCGACAGGAGGGACGAGCAAGAGAGAGATGGAGGGAAGGGTTCTGGGGAAGGCAGGGCAACACTGGGGAGGAACAGGTGGAAGGAACCTGGCTGAGTGATTGGAGGGTGGAGCAGGCCAGAGGATGGTAGAGCTAACCCTTTTAAACACAGCTTTGCCCCGATGGCCGAGGAGGAAGAGGGCTGAGCTGTTCTACAAGGAAGAAGACTCACAAGCCCAGAAAAAGAAGGCTGTTTTGTGAGGCTGCCCGAACCCTTTCTGAGGCCTTGGGAGCAGCAGTGGTGGGGCCTTCACCAAAGCAGAGGGCAGACGGACTGGGCAGGAAACACCTCACACCAAGGAAACACAGAGCCAGCAGATATAAAGTTTCCAAACTAGTTTTGTCAACACAGCTCTGATCAGCCTCGCACCCTGCTTTGAACCTAGCGTGCAGCTTAGCTAAGGCATCTCACCAAGTGAGACCCTTCAGCAATGCTATTCAGCCCTGGCTTGCAAGAACTATCCTGTCATCTGACCTCAGGAAATCCCAGGGAAGATTATGTCAGCAGTGTGGGATGGATGGCTTTTTTTTAGCAGATATGGATGGGTAATAAGCAGCACTGATGGGTGAAACTCAATGAGATGCTGGGAGTTGCATGATTGGGTCTTCCCAGCATTTTAAAAAAGTAAATTGCAGTCTCAGCACATACAAATTCAGATAAAAGTGATGGAGGGAGGGGAAAGGCAAAAGGGGGGATTCTCATCTCTCTCTTTTTCATTTGAGGACTAATAAGAGTGCAACATGTATGTGTCTGAAGCTTTGTGGGTTGTATCTAGCAATGTGTACACGCAAGCGTTATGGATCTTTCCACACTTTCCCTTTCACCCAGTAGTCCCTCCCAACCTTGGGAAGATTGATTTCTGAGCTCGTGAAACCTGCGTGGCGTAATAGCCATGCAAGTCAGTAGGCTGAAGAGAGGAGGGGGCAAAATTATTCCATTCTCCATCAGTGCAGCTCTGTGGATGGAGGAAGCAGGAAAGATAATTTCACTCACATGTGCGTTATGAGACATAACACTCCCATAGAGGACAATACTACATGGGCTGCATGGTTATATATCAGTGGCCACTGGGGGCACAGGAGAGACATTATTGCTCAAAGGTCCAGGAGTCAAGTTACAGGAGTTGCAGCCAACAGGACGAAAAGCTTATATGTTATTCCAGCAAAGGCTGAAGGTGGACTAAGGTCTTAAATATTCCTGCAAGGAGGTGGAGATGCAACCCTCTTTAGGAGCAGGCTACTAGTTCTTAAGAGAGCCACCCCTAATTATGGCAATGAGGTCTCTAATGGGGCTGGGGTGGTTCTTGACCTTCAGGGGTCAGCTGGGAAGAGACCTCTGGGGCTGCAGAGGACTTGGGGAAGTTCAGGGGCTGAGTCTGAGGAGGCCATCAGGGCTGTATCCCTGTATGAGAGAATTGAACCAGTCTCCTGGAACTCCTTCTGGATACCAAAGGGGGCCCAGGGGCCCCCTAAGATATCACAGCTGCCTCCCTCTGGAGTGACCCCAAGTACTCAGCATCCTCTTCATCCAAGCCTTTTAGCCTTTTCAAAGGAGGAATCAGTGCTCTGGTCCATTATATGTACAGCGGTTTCCTCAACAGCAATGGACTCACTACAGGCCCATCCAGATGGTAAGGAAAGTCTCCATATGACAGGAAAGTATTAAACAGTAATCAGTGCTGGATGCTACTGTGGGGAGGTGGAAAATCATCAGAAGGAAGCAGCTGGGGCACAGCTAGGGTAATGCTCTTGCCATTTGGCTTCCACTTATCTGTGTATGTGCCTGGAATATACAAGTAATGGCCAGGTGGCAAGAAAATTAAACTCAGGAGAGCTTGAAAATTATACATGGACCCACAGAAGACATCATTTACAACACACATATACAAATCTTTCTGTTTCAGTCCTGTGATCCTCCAGTTTGAGTTAACTGTAAAAAAACTTTTTAAAGCAGGCATAAAGTAGAACACGCTCCATCTCTTCTCACTGTTCTTTATATCACCGGGGGGGCGGGGGCTACACATCTGTAATAATAACTACAGAGAACAAAGGGAGGCCTACTGGCAAGTGCAACTTAACAATGGAATAGCAGGTGGGAAACAGGTGCTCTGATTAGAGTTACAAGTGCAGGCTGCTGGCCCATGTAATATATCTGCTTAAACAAAGTTTTAGAGGCCAACTCAGCTCTATGAATGCTGTTATCCTTTCCATCTCTCACATGTTTTTTCTAGTACAATACCTTATTGATTCCTATCCTCTTGTTCTCCAGCAAAATGCAGACATCGGACAGCAGGCTCTTCTCCTGATGATTTGCCACAACAGGCCACATATTTGTTTTTTCTTCAGTGGACTGCTTAAAAAGGTAGTCCCCTGTGCAAGCACCGGGCCATTACTGACTCATGGGGTGACATCACATCTCGACGTTTACTAGGCAGACTATGTTTACAGGGTGGCTTGTCATTGCCTTCTCCAGTCATCTACACTTTACCCCCAGCAAGCTGGGTACTCATTTTACTGACCTCAGAAGGCTGGAAGGCTGAGTCAACCTTGAGTCCTCTCCCTGAAACTGACTTCCGTCGGGATCGAACTCAGGTCATGAGCAGAGCTTGGACTGCAGTACTGTAATTTACCTCTCTGCACCACGGGACTGCTTAAGTAATGGGTTAAAACAGGGAACGGTGATCCACTGTACTATAATTACTGCAACAAGCAACTTCAGGATATTGGGGTGGATCCTACCACTCCCTGAAACAAAGTGTGAGGTCTTCCTCCAGCCTCTTCTGACTTAAGTAGCTCTTCCTCCAATGGAATGGCCACTGTGGAGGGAGCAAGCTCAGGTTTACTGGTCCCGATTTTTTTCAGGGAAAAACCCCGAATTCTTTCGTTAAGGACTCAAACATGAAGGATTTACAACAGGCATTCTTGGGATTGCAGTACCCACCCAATGAAGTGGGGGGGGGGGGGAAATAGATCAACAGCACTAGACTGGCACCCAGAAATATTCTACTACAAGCCAAGCCTCAGATAGAGGTAGCACCCAGCTCAAACAAGTCTAACACATCACCAGTGATTTACAGACCATCCTTGATAATGATATTTTTCACAATAGGCCTTGGATGGCAAGGCTTCCAAGCAGCCCCCTAATCTAAAACAGTTTCTTACTAAACAATGGGTTATCTAATGGAAACAAAAACACAGGGACTAGATTTGCAACAAAGCATGATGGCAACTTTGCTGATATACGCTCTGACAATACTATTCCAGAACCCAATAATATCAGCTATACCACCTTAGTCCATCCACTTGTTTATCCTCCAGTGTAATATATTCCATCATGTGTCAACAATATCTTTCTACATATGACAAGGAAGTCCCAAGGCAAAAGAATGAATGGACACAGAGCTGATATTAAAAATCACAATATTCAGAAACCAACAGGGGAACATTCCAGTCTCCAGGGACACTCTGTAAGTCACCATCCTTCACTCAAAGAATTTCAAAGGGATGCTCCAGCTCAAAACTGCTGACTTGGAACTTTCATATTACTAGAAGTGATAGTTAGCTTGGCAAAACCTGGGACTCATCACTAATTACAAGTGTTAACTCGTTTAGCATAACTAGAAAATGGCCTGGATATTTCTTTATTAGACTCGATTAGACATTTTGCATCAATGCATTTCACACAGCACTTCCTGAAATTCATGCCCCCTTGACCCAGCTGTTTTTTTTACATTCCTTCTCTGTAAAATGACAACACAATGTGTGAGGATCCACCCTATTGTATCTGAAGAAGTAGGCTCCAGTCCATGAAAATGCATGCTGAAATAAAATGTTGTTAGTTGTTAATGTGCCACTAGACTCCAGTTTATTTTTGCCGCAACAGACTAACATAGCCACCTACTGTATATGCAATTGCAAAATTTGGGATATTCAGTTCTGCTAATCTCTGAAAATAATTTAGGAGTTCACGGTGTCATTAACCTTCAACAGGAGTGGACTTTCGGTTTCATAAATCTGTTAAATGGCTCTCTGTTGTTGGCACAACTTGATCCAAGCATAAATCTACCCTCACTGATTTACTTTCCAGCTGGTGACTTTGTACCAGTGTATAACCACTGGCAGTTATTCATAACCTGAATGGATTAGGAACTCCAGTGCTAGATGTGGTGTCAACTGACAGGAGGGTTGGGGGCAGCATTGCTGGAGAATTTTTTTGTAGGAGAGCCAGCATGGCATATAGGTTAAGAGTAAAAGGTAAAGGTCCCCTGTGCAAGTACCAGGTCATTCCTGACCCATGGGATGACGTCGTCACATCCCGACGTTTACTAGGCAGACTTTGTTTATGGGGTGGTTTGCCAGTGCCTTCCCCAGTCATCTTCCCTTTACCCCCAGCAAGCTGGGTACTCATTTTACCAACCTCGGAAGGATGGAAGGCTGAGTCAACCTTGAGCCGGCTACCTGAAACTAACTTCCATTGGGATTGAACTCACGACGTGAGCAGAGCTTGGACTGCAGTACTGCAGTTTACCACTCTGTGCCACGGGGCAGGCTCTAATCTGGAGAACCAGGTTTGAATCCCCTCTCCTCTACATTCTTATCTGGAGAACCAGATTAGATTCCCTGCTTCTCCACATGCAGCCTGCTGGGTGACCTTGAGCTAGTCACAGTTCTCTCAGAACTTTCTCAGCCTCATCTACCTCACGTGTCTGTTGTGAGGAGGGGAAAGGAAGGCGAACATAAGCTGCTTTGAGACTCCTTACGGTAGAGAAAAGCGGGGTATAAAAAGCAACACTTCTTCTAAATGCTGCCTCATGTACTCACCAGAAATTCTTACTGGAAGTGGCAAAGTATAGTTCTAGGAATCACCAGAAACTCTATGGTAAAACCATAGGGAAATGAGAGGGTTTTTTCCCCCTTTTCTCTTTTGCACAGACCCTGTATTAATCAAACACATCTGAAAACCAGTAATAATTAGAGTGGAAATCAACTAAGAAATAATCAGTACCTATTCTGAATAAGAGTTAGGATCAATTTAAAATCATCATATATGTTATGAATGAAGCCAAGGCTGTTTAGACTGTACCTCATGGGGAGGGGTGTGTGCTGTTTTTCTGCATGCAGATAGCTGACATGAGTGAAACATCCCAGATATTTTCATTTGGTTACTTGAGGCACTGGGTGACCTTCTCTATCAACCAATCTTTGCAATGTTCATTCCCTCCTTTTCCTCCACACTAAGTATCACAGCACATCGCCTCCAGCATATATAGTGAGTCAGCAGCACTAGCATGCTTCGAATAATGGAAATGCTCTTGTGCTCACTCTGAGGATTTCCATTGGCAGCATAACAATTAGGCCAGTCTGGGGAAAACACAGATATACTAATTAGATGAAAAAGGAAGAAATGGGGCGGGGTTTATAATCCACATTCATAAATCTATTGCTTAGTCAAATCCAGGTAGTAATACAAGCTTTGCCTCCCCCCTCTCACGCAAACCAAAGAGGCAGAGACAGCCATTATCTCCATCAGCACTAGCTCTGAACTCCTGTTTTGTTTAGGCTGGAGCAGAGCCACCACCTGCACATGCTGATTTTTGAAATTTTGGATAGTGCTTCAATCCAAAAGGAAGTTAGTTAAGTGCCTCTGAAATCAACTGAACACTTGAAGCTGCCTTAAACTGAGGCCCCTTTCAAATTACCTTTCTAAACCGGATGTCATCTGTTGTTGGTCCATTTGCGAGTAAAGTGATACAGAGATCGACATTTATACAGCTCCTTTCAATCTGTCTATGAGCTGTCTCTAAAGCCTGGCCAGTTCAAACAGTGCCACTATTGTTTTCCCGCCTTTTTTGTGGAGAATTCTTTTTCGTTTTTTAAAATGTTCTAAGATGAGCTCTATAGTGCTATAGCACCATAGCAATCCAATACATCCAAATGCTGGTGATATAGCACTGAATATAGCTATAGCACTATAGCGCTTATCTTACAATGTTTTTTAAAAAGCCAAAAAAGAATACACTACCAAAAAAGGCAGGAAAACAATAGCAGTACTTTCGGAAGCGCTCCAGACAGTTCAAACAGCACACTGGAGCGATTCAGAAGTGCAAGGAAGGACTGAAAATGGGAGAAAGCATTTTTCATAAAAAGCGGCAGAGCCCCACAATGCCAACGGGATTTGTCTGAACAGGTTAATCCATCCAATAGCAGCTGGGAGCCAAAACAATTGTGTCTGAATTGACACAAAAAATCTGTTAGCAACCCGCTGCTCAACCGGTTTATAAGGGCGGTTTGAAAGGGGCCTGAGTCAGACCATTGATCTATCAAGGTCAGTCCTGTCTACTCTGACCAGCATTGGCTCTCCAGGTTCTTAGGCAGAGGTGTTTCATGTCACCTACCCCCTGATCCCTTTAACTGCAAATTCTGCAGAGTGAACCTGGGACCCTCTACATGCAAAGCAGATGCTCTGCCAGTCCACTGCCATGGAGATGTCTAGTTCCTATAATAGATACATGCCAAGCCACACCCCTAAGGCCTCTACAAGGATGTCCAATACCACTCCACCCCCTAAGTGGAGGGATGAGGCCAACTCATATATGGGAGAAATCAAATGGTCCTCTACTTTCTCCTTCCCCTATTGATAAGAACATAAGAAAATCTCCACTGGATTGGACCAGTGGCCCATTCAGTCCAGCATCCCACTCTACTCAGTGGCCAACCAGCTGCCCTGAGCTAACTTACTCTCCGTTGATTTAAAGAACCTGGAATCTCAATAATTCAATACTTCCCTCCAAGCACTGGACAGTTGAGAGCCACAGCAGACCTCCTTAAGACTCCTTTTGTATCCCCTTCAGATTACAAGGATCACACACAACATGCTTGATTCAAGCAGGTGTGCCGCTGTCACTGTTACCCAAGGGCATCTTGCTTGGTTTCTCATGTCCCCAGGATGCCCAACACTTCCAGGTGTCTGTAATCCTAGTCCCTGCCTATCAACAGCTCTGTCTAAGTGATTAAAATTGTACTGATTTCTATAGACAGGCTATGTTTTTCTTCAGAAGGTGTATTTTATCTTTAGCAATTCTAAAGCTCCTGGCAAGGTACCTAAGGCAGTATATAACAGTAAAAAAAACATTTCAAATAGATATATGTTTTTTTTAAAAATAATAATACTATACATATACTATACAGTATAATAAAACACTAGAGGTTTCTGTTAAACTACACACATTAAAAACTGACTTATTAAAACCATTAAATTGTTGTTTAAAATGAGGAAGGGGGTTTCCTCTAAGGGGTTTTGCATAGCTTCAATAGCATTACCCTTGAAAAGGCTTTTCTTAGTGTCCATGTAGATCTTTGGAGGAAGTATCACTGTGCATCCCCATAACAGAGAAATTTTTTGGCTGTAATAAATTAATGCTTCAAATTTACCCAGTTTGTCCATAGGGCAATAAAAAATGTCTCTTCTCTCCTATAGCCCAATAAAGACAAGTGTAGATCAGATCAGCCCACAGATGGTGTTGCATAATATTGACGCTACATTTATAATCAGCATAAGATACAAAGCTCAGCAGTTGTGATACTACCCTTCAAATATAAAAAGTGGCCTGTACCCTCCCACTCCACTGAACAAACCCTGAAGCCTTCCTCCATTCGAAGGAGTGTCCCTCCAATTTGAGTGACTTTCATTCATGCTACTGAACAGGGGATGTAGACACTACCTTACAGCATGTCAGGTCTCCTGGGCCAGACTCACACTAGGGAACACAGATTTCTTCGAGGAGGAAAAGATGGAGCTAAGGATGACTCTGGGAGCTCAGGGGACTAGAGACTGGGTCTAGTTCATAAACTGGGAATGTATGAGTGACCAACAGCAAGTCTGCTGTCCTCTCTTGCAGCTGAAATGAAATGATGTATGCTATGAACATACTCAGGATCTTCTGTTGCACAAAATCCTTTGCAGTGGTTTGTTGGGTTGTGCACAAAGTCATGAAATGGAAACTTCTACAGTGTTTAGCAGGGGGGGAGTTACAGTTAGACTCAGAAAGTACATCAGCTGCAGACAACTTGTGAAACAGTATACATCAACAGCTTGGTGTTTAATCTGATCCTGTGACTCCCCATGGTAACTGCTGCAATGTTAATTCATTACACAGTTGTCCCGCTGTGTACTGTAGGTTCTATTGAATTGGTGATATAATATTAAGTTCACACTGAGCAGCTAAAGAGATTTTTAAAAGGTCATTGGCATTGGAGGCTTGCTTGAAAAGTTTGATGGGAAAGCGAAAGTTAATGAAGATAGGGGAACAAGGATATTGTTACACCTTCTTTTTAATAAAAGGTAAAGGTCCCCTGTGCAAGCACCAGGTCATTCCTGGCCCCTGGGGTGATGACACATCCCGACGTTTACTAGGCAGACTTTGTTTATGGGGTGGTTTTCCAGTGCCTTCCCCAGTCATCTTCCCTTTACCCCCAACAAGCTGGGTACTCATTTTACTCGGAAAAATAGAAGGCTGAGTCAACCTTGATCCAGCTACCTGAAACCAACTTCTGTTGGGATAGAACTCAGGTCGTGAGCAGAGCTTGGACTGCAGTACTGCAGCTTACCACTCTGCGCCACGGGGCTCCTACCTTCTTTTTAGATTGGGGCAAAGTACAAAAATGTGTGTATGAATTCACATTAATATTGATTCATTTACAGTTTAATTCATGCTTATTTCACCATAATTGTCATATAGATTTCTCTAATAAAGCTACTTTCATTCTCCATCTTATGAGGTTATGGGAAATACCTTAGGAGAACATAAAAGGAAGAGTTGCCCGTATTCCCTTGGTATTATAAATACTGATGAGTTCCTTCCTCTCTCTTTGCCATAAGAATCACGCTAATTGGAACCTGTATACTTAGCATCAACCAAAAACAGAAATTCTGCAATGGCCCTAGTGGTGAAGTGAGTAGAAATGTGAGTTTGGATGTGGAAGACAAAGGATCAAATTCCTGCTAATCTCTGAGGTTTACTGTGTGATTTAGCAGAAGCTTCTATCATCTGTTCTTCAGATGGTAGATGAGATAGAAATTATAAAGAACCTCACTCACTGGAAAGTGCAGTTATAAAACACTGCAAGCAGAAACTCCGCATTTCTTCAACAAGAACATACTGGCTGGGTTCTAAGACTCCTTTAACATCAAAGGGGACTTCTAGAGCATCTCAGGGGCATCCCTCTTATATAGTCTCAGATTCTAACCCTCCTCCTTGTCTCAGTTTTCAGCCTCTTTGCCTGGTGAGGAGTCAGTGCTCTTTTCCATGACACTTATGAAGCACTTTTAGGCACCACTTGAAGCCAGTCCTGTTTACCTAAGCTTTAATTACGTAGGCTAGTGCCAACGGTTTCCTTTTGTGGTTTGATGCTGGATTGGTATTATTGTTAACACTGCTGAATTTATTCATTGTTTTACATTGTTTTCACTTTAGCAAGTGAGTTCACCTTGAGTTCTCTTTGTTCTACCATGGCTGGGTAAAACCCCTTTCTTAAATATATGGAATAAGAAATAAATGGCAAGCTATACCCAATACTTGTATTCTGAAACAACATGCGTAAGCCACATCCTGGGAACAGAGAAAGAAAGGAACGTGTGCACAACTGTATAAACTAAGGAGACAGCACAATGAGACTCCCATCTGAACAGCATCTCTCTGGAAGACATGCAACCATATTTATATCCCAAGAAGAAAGAACAAGATTAGGTACAGATGGAAATCTGATTTTACATGATCTCTGATATCTCAGGGAGTGAGAGACTTGTGAAGAATCTAAATCACTGCCATGAGGATTAGAGAATGAAAGAGAACAAGGGGGGGGGGAAATAAGGTAGATAATCCATAAGCGCTCTTCTTTCTGCCTCAAAGAAATGAAAATGGTGGTGGATCTTAGCTGGAACAAGTGGCAAGGAAAGTGTGTGAATCTTGTTGGAGTTGTACTCAGCAGAACAGAGGAAGCAGAGGGATTCTGAGATTCTCCCCAGTTTGTTACTCCACATTACTTCTATCATCAGCATAACAGGAAGTCAGGAAAACATTTCCATTTAAGGGAACAAACTAAGAAGTAAACATTTGCAGAACTGCAGCCAACTGGGAGTGGAAGGATTTGGATAGGGTCCATGGCATTGGGTGGGGAGGTTAATCCTTTCTTTCCTGCGCCCTCTTCCCAATTAAAATCTGTTCTCTAACATTGCTATTTGCCTTGTACGGAAAACATTCATCTATCTATATGTTTTTCCTATTGGGGCAAATAGTGCCACCAACGGGACAATTCACACCAGGGATAGAGTGTAGGGGAAAATGCTAATAATCCCTTGCCTACTGTGTGGTCCTGATTCAAACTGGGCCTTTATGAGGAAATAATCTCTCTAGATTGGCCATTGGAGATCTTATAGTGCTCCACAGCACAAGGATATTAACTGTGTGATTGAAAGTAAGTTGCATGTAAGCAAGAAAACACTTTTAAATAATATGATCATTTTTAAAATGCATCCTGTTAAGCAGAGTTTCTGCCTGAAATGTTGAAGAGTTACTATTAGAATTATGCATAACCTCACTCCCTGACATTTTTTGGTTGGCTGTGGTAGCTGTTTTGTGGTTGGCTCCACCTCTCCAGCAGCCATTTTGGGGTTGTGCTCACCACCCTGTGTCAGTATTCCAAAGGTGCCTGCAGGCTCAAAAAGGTTGGAGACCCCTGGGCTACTCCCAGATAATAACTGGTGAAGCGGGTCGGGCTGTTGAAGTAACTAGGCTCTTAGAAAGGACCACTTCCTGAGAAGTGATATGTTATCTTATTCAACCAGTCACCAAAGCAGGACTCAATGACTTTACTTACTTTGTTAAAATTTGCATTTACACATTTTTACTGGAAGTATATCAATAAAAAGACTGACTTTGTTAAAAGTAAGTCTTTTTATTGATATACTTCCAGTAAAAATATGTAAATGCAAATTACAAAGTCTTCACACTCTGTTACAATGTATGCAGTGACAATGTATTCTGTTACAATGTATGCAGTAAAAGCAAACAAGTATTACATACTATTCAGCTTTAAAATCAATTTCAAATATAATAGTCAAATAAATCTGATTCAGTTTAAAGTAATTCACAATATCTAGAATAAGTCAAAACCATACATACCAGTAGCCTTTCTTTTGAGAGACTCTGATTGAGCTCTGAAAATCTATTCTCACTGTGCCTGTATTTATACTGTTTCAAACTCCTTGAAAAGGAGGTAGAAAAGATTCTGCACACTTGTTATCTGGAGAGTTCTATGAGCTTGCAACAGGTAGGTGCTAAGCTACTTCACTTAGTGTGCTAAGTTGCTCCACTCATAAGACCATATTTGGACATCCACATCCTCTTAGTCTATTTTACTAAACCATAAAACTATTAGTTTTGAGCTTTGTAATCACTCTATATACTCAATTTTAACATCATTGTCATCCTCAGCACAAGACACATTCATTACATATATTTGTGAATCAATAGTATAATGTCTACACATTTAAATCATAAAACACAATTATATGCTTACATTGCATTACATAGCCTTGACTAGGGTAGAGAATATGTAATGTCCTTGAAAGGGTGGAGAACATTCAATGACATTGATAATGGCATTGAAAAGGGCAGGAAGACATTCTATGTCCTTCAAGAGGGCAGTAAGACATTCATAACTGATAAGATATGAAGAGGCTCTTACATTAAAAAAGGTGATTAAGTTCTTCACTCAAAGATTACTTTAAAAGAATTATCTTGGAAGGGTGAAAGGTTTCCCACTGGAAGACTTTGAAAGGGTGGAAGAAGCATTTCTCCTGACAGATGGCAGGAGTATTTCAGAAACCAGTTCAATGAAGCCAGAGGCTTTTGTTCCTTCTCTTTTGAAAGTAACTAAACCTGCATTTACATTACTGTTCAGCTGTTTGTATGTGTAGCTTTTTAGTTTTATAGGAAATAATTCAACACATGTACAATAGAATACTATAGATTATGTGCTATAACACGTCAGAGACTGTGACACTGGGCAGCCAAATTCTGGACTAGCTGGGCAGTCCAAATTCTGGACTTTTGTCTTAATGGCAGCCCAGCATAGAGCACATTAAATAATCCTCTTGTGAGGTTACAAAGCATGGATCATCATGGCCAGATTGGCTGAGTCTA
This sequence comes from Euleptes europaea, assembly GCF_029931775.1. Lineage (NCBI taxonomy): Eukaryota > Metazoa > Chordata > Lepidosauria > Squamata > Sphaerodactylidae > Euleptes > Euleptes europaea. The sequence goes on along the minus strand of NC_079317.1, from coordinate 55,801,926 downwards.
AGAAAAGGGAGAGCTGGCAAGCCAGATTCAGCTAACAGAAGGCCTGCTAGTAAAGGCAACGATCCCCCTGCTGCGGTTGGCTTTCAAGGGTAGCACACTGCACTCTCTTTTCAGCCTCATTGCACAAGATGCTACTGATCCTAGGATAGTTCTACCCACAGGTATGTGTGTTTCTTCACTCATAAAAGCTGGGCACAGCACACACACAGTGCTAGTTGTAGGGATTCAAGGCTGTCAGATGGGCCCAAAGTATGGCCCCATCTGTTATGCTATCTTCAAGTCCACCATAGACCCTTATCATTTACTACAGGCAGTGATTTTACACTGTAATAACAGAATGCTCTATTTTCAGCAAACCATTACTGTGATCTGCCCACACAGGAAAGAAGCAGTAAGATTAGTTGTATCTTATGCACTGACAGTCACTCATGATTGCTCACGATGCAGACATGTGTTTTTAAGTCAGTCCTTTTGACTTTGCAATGTGGTACGCTTATAGTTAAGACTGTGGTTCTTCTTGAAAACAAAAATAAATCCCCAAATAATAACCTTATGCTGATTCTATATTCTCCAGGAATCTAGGCAGAGAGAGGGAGGTCTGAGCCTATAAATATTTAAGGAGTGTATTTCTCCATCCAGCCTCACACTTGGGGAAAATATCCAATAAAAATAAAAGGGGATAAAAAGTGAAAGCCTTAATTTACTGGCCACTTCATGAGCTGCAGCCAATATATGGAAGCTACTTGAAATTGGAACTGGATGGTCACTGCTAAATATGGTGAACGTTCATCCCAGTAAGAATACTTCATTGACTTGCAGTTCATCACCATCAATGACTCGTTTTGGTACTTTATGGTAGCATAGAGAAAATGCATGATGATAGCCAACCTGTAGTCAACCTGTAACTGCCACAACTAGGTCAATGCTCTCTCATCCCTATTTTCCATTTGTTGTTGAGCTGGAGCAGAATGAAGACTGGGATAAACAGTTCAGTGCAGATCCCATTGTAAGTAATGCAGTGCAGATGTCCTTCGTCCAGATGCCCATTTGAATGGGCATATTGTCCATCCATCGCATATAACTTTCAATGAAATGTGCATCTGAAGGTGTATGTCCATCCACATCCTGTCTGAATCAGCCATAGGTAGCCACACACTACAAGAGTTGGACAATAGTTTTTGTTGTGTAGCATTGGTGGTCAATGAAACTGCCAGTATGGCACACCAAGATAGTCAGGATCTGCCCACTTGCCCGGGCAACAGGGATGGGTTTCCTCTTCACCTTTCTCTTCTGAGTGAGAACAGCGGATGGGCTTTTTCAGCCCTAAGTGATGCTATCATGTAGCTACACCTGAGTGTCACATGGTACAAAAGAAGAAGAAGCCAACATGTTTAAAAGTTTTTAAAAAGTGCTAAAGCAGCAAGCAGCATGTTAGAGAAAGAAAGGTTGTGAACAAGTATGGAAAAACACATTGAACTATCTGCTTCAAGTGTGAGCTTGTTTTATCAGGGAAATCTGAATGACAATGTTTCCTCATCAATTGGACTGCTTCAGTCCAGGCAAGAAAAAGTTGTTTGGCATCTTGAACTTTTTGTTCTGCAACATTCTCTTGTCAGACGTAATAGCACACTACACATTTTATTTTTATATTATTTATCCAAAATATCTATTAGCTGCCTTTTGCCCTAGGGCACTCAAGGTGGCTTACAATATAAATAAAACAACCATTATAAAACACACAGGCCTTTTATACATGGGTTGTTTCCATGGCGATCACACACACACACACACACACTACTTCAGGGCTTCATTTTCATTATGCATATCTTTTCCGACCTTTAGAAAGCACTTCACTCTCTCCCTGCGTTTTTCTCGCGGTTTCTGAATGTTGCCAGAAACAGCATCCAGAAAACGCAGGGAAAACGCAGGGAGAGAGCAAAGTGACTTCTAAAGGTTGGGAAAGACGCGCATAATCAAAGCGAAACCCCAAAGTAGTCAGGGGGTGATTGCCCCGGAAACAACCCATGCATAAAGGCCATAAAAGATGACAGTTTAAAATCCCAATTAGGACTGCCAATAAAAAAACTAGATTAGTCAAATGCAGTCCTAAGAAAATTATCTTCAACTTCCTCCTGAAGATCGAGAGTGAGGAGGCCAAGTGCACCTCCCTGGGGAGATTGTTTCATAATCGTGAGGATGCCACTGAAAAGGCCCTCTCTCGTGCCTATCAGATGAACTTCTTTGATTGGTGGGACAGTCAGGAGGGCCTCTCCCTAAGATCTTAATTCCCAGACAGGAATACATGGGAGATGATGGTACTTTAGATATCCTGGTCCCAAGCCATGTAGGGCTTTAAAGGTCAAAAACAGCACCTTGAACTGGGCTTGGGAGTGGATTGGTAGCTAGTGTAATTGCTGTAGTATCAGGGCCACATGCTCCTAATAGATAGCCCCGACCAGCTGTGTAGCTGCAGCATTCTGCACTAGCTGCTGCTTTCAAACACTCTTCAAGAGGAGCCTCAAGAAGAGCGCAATGCAATTGTCCAGTCTAGATGCAACTAAGACATGGAACACTGTAGCTAGATCTGGCTGAAAAAGCCTCAGAATTAGGCGGAAAAGAAAGGTTGAGCTGAGTGTCATCCGCATATTGGTGATCCTGCAGCCTAAACTTCCTGCTGACCTGTCCCAGCAGCTTCATGTAGATAACATGGAGAGGGGTAAGACTGAACCCTGCAGGACCCCACAGGCCATGGGACAGAGCACGAACCCGCCAACATTACCTTCTGAGAACACTTGCTTTGGATCAAAGGAGATCCAGAAAGGCTGAAGGACTGTCCTCTTCCACACTGATGAAACCAAGGATTCCCCCACACACACCTCAACTCCCCTCAGCTCCTCAAATGCACATCAGGCTGGCTAAGGCTGCTGGACTCCAGCACTGCTGCATCCCTAACTGGATATCATTCCTCATCCTTAAAATCTGAGATTCTACATGCAAACCTCCCTTCCAAGGGCAGCATGATAATTTGAAAAACCTTTTGTTTCACTTTTATTCTTTGATATATACTTGCTCCTTCTTATCCCCAGCTGTTAAGGTAAGAATACTTATCTCTCTTTTCAAAAAGATGAGAATTTGTGTGTGAATGGCCTTTTTTTTTGCTACAAGACTACATGCTGCCAGATCAAGGCTAGCCACTTTGTGGCACAAAGGCAGAAGTCACTGATGTTACCCTCTTTAAAAATCACCTGGAAAAGGCATCCACTGTTTGCTGTGTTTCTGTCCCATGTTTCTGCCCTGCATTGTAATGTGTTAGAGTTTTCTTTCCCTCTTGACATGTTCTCAAGCATGTATTTTGAATTTCTATACACATTTTTTGCTTTAAAAAAATTGAATTCTTGTTGTTGACCTCTGGTACTGTGTATGTCTGCTTTTCTGACATTCTGAGGCCTTCTTTTTCCTGTTTTCTGCTTGTATTTTGAAGAAGCAAAGAAGAGCGGAAGTTATTTGTGGAACTGGCACATGGCTTTGCTCCTTACCATGTGGTACAGGCATTTACCTTTCAGTGCCACAACCTCTCAACTGACAGCTTGAGTGTAATCTTCCAATGAATTACATCCTTTCCCTTCCACAGTTCAAAGCTTGCTTTAAACATGCAAGGATCATTGGAGTTTTGTTACAGAGTCGATTTCCCTCAGGGCTTGGACATGCCCACTCCGTTCATTCTACATCCTGGGTATCATCAGCCACAATCTCAACACACATACCCACACGTGTGCCTTCCCCTTCAGTGAATTCTCACTCATTCCCCCACTGAGGCAAAATGCAGTTCTCAAGCAAAGCACATGTCTCAGGGTTAAAAATATCTTCCCTCTTCGTGCGTGTGCTTAGATTTAGATGGGGGGATATCTGCAGTTCTGCAGGTTAGTCTAGTCACTAGATTCAAGATTCCAAAAATATCTTCAACAAGGCATGACATCTAATAAATGTAACATTGTCAGAGGACAGAAACTATGAATGCTTCATGATTTAGGAAGGTCATCCCCACAGCCTGAAGGGCAGAATTGCAAAAGTATTACCTCAATGGGAAATATTCTCTTTGTAGAGAAGGCACAGAGCCAATAGCTCCATCTTTACATGTTTCGATTAGTGTTGTGTTAATTAGCACAGTTCGTTTTGGGGATTTTCTCTTTAAAATATGTAGCTGAGATAGCCAGTTTTTGTAAGGACTCTAAAATTACCAAAGTCTCCTAAATACAACACTGCCAATGAGAGCTAAACGTGACCTTTAAAAATGTAATTAGAAGTCTCATGTAGCTGATATGAATTTGGTGGTGGGGAAAAGGAAATATTTAACACTTTCCTACCATGCTGTTTCTTCAATATAAACCCTTTCCCCCCTTCCCAGCTGATGCAGTATTCCCTCTCCCCCTTCCAGCTAACTGCAACTTGCAGCAAAAGGACTTACCTCACAGGGTTGGCATGAGAGGAAAGAAATACAAATGCTTTGCTTCTCTAAACCTCACACCAACCACCAGAGGCTTCTAATTATTTTTAGTAAAAAGCAAGGGATCATAAACTTGGATCCCTCAGGTATTGTCTACCTGCAACCTCAATCTGGACTTTTAGGAATGTTTCATAACCAGAGGGGTAGGTGCCTCCTGGCAAGCTAAAAACTGGGCGACAGATGCAGAGACATCATGTGCTACAACTTTCCTCAGACTGTTAGGGTTGCCAGCAGCCCCAGAGAAAAATGACCTATCCCTTTAATTAATGTTTGGAAATGGGCAGGTGATGCTTTTCATGGCATAAAGGTCAATAACATCCCATTAAGCCTCTATTAGAGGGACAGGGTGTTTTTGTCCAGGACTGCTGGGAACTCTAGGGACAGTACAACTTTAGGCTACCCTTGGTGAATTGGATATTTGAATGTTTTCCCATCTACAATCTCCCTGCAAGCAGAAAACAAAGGTTCTGACTTGCTATTTTTCTCTGTGTGTGAAGGTTTTATATTCGAGAATCAAATGAACATACAGCTGCCCCTTGACAGCCTTAAAAAAGGTAAAGGTCCCCTGTGCAAGCACCGGATCATTCCTGACCCATGGGGTGATGTCACATCCCGACGTTTCCTAGGCAGACTTTGTTTGCGGGGTGCCAGTGCCTTCCCCAGTCATCTTCCCTTTACCTCCAGCAAGCTGGGTACTCATTTTACCAACCTCGGAAGGATGGAAGGCTGAGTCAACCTTGAGCCGGCTACCTAAAACCAACTTCCGTTGGGATCGAACTCAGGTCGTGAGCAGAGTTTGGACTGTAGCACTGCAGCTTAACACTCTGCGCCATTTATCCTTCCGTTCTTCCAAGGATATATGGCTCTCCTTTCATCCTTTTTTATCCATACCACAACCCTGTGAGCTAGGTTATGCTGAGAGAGCATGAGTGGCTGAAAGTCACCCAGAGTGGCAGCAGCAAGAACTCACGTCTCCCAGATCCTGCTCCAAACACTCTAACCACTACACCATCCTGGCTCATTTCTGGTATGGAGTCATCTGCCTTGGGACAGATCAGGTGGAAAGTCTACCTAGTCCACCACTCAGTACCTGCTAATGGACTCCAATCTAACCACTCTGTACCGAACATAGTATGTCAGCTGGATGGGAAATCCATACAGAACAGGATGGAGATAACCATCTCTTGTTCTTGCTGGGGGGCCCTCCAAAATTTCAGCCCTCAGCCTAAAACTCAGCCCCCCCTTGACTCTTCTGGCCTCTCATGCCTCACCCTTAGTGGCAAGCATAAATCTGTTTCTACCTAGTTATGACCCAGACCACCACTGTATGGAGACAGGTATAGCATAGAAACCTGTGTTCATTAGGGGCTACATTGTGCTAACTGAAAATTTCCTGTGAAATGTTTATATTCCAAATGATCGAAAAACTGTATATCTTTTAACATGAGAGTTGGAAGATTTCTGGAAGTGATAGGATGTGGTGTTGGGCAACAAGTGGGAAGCATGTGAGTAGTACGAATCTGAATGAGAAAACAAAAATGTTCCTGGAGCAGAGGCTGTCTGTTAGGGAAATAAGGCAGGTGGAGAGATTCATATACTGATGGTGTTTCTGCTAGCTTGTCTGTAGAAGGGAAAGGAAAAGGTCCCCTGTGCAAGCACCGGGTCATTCCTGACCCATGGGGTGACATTACATCCCGACGATTACTAGGCAGACTTTGTTTACAGGGTGGTTTGCCGTTGCCTTCCCCAGTCATCTTCTCTTTACCCCCAGCAAGCTGGGTACTCATTTTACCAACCTCAGAAGGATGGAAGGCTGAGTCAACCTTGAGCCGGCTACCTGAAACCAACTTCCGTCGGGATTGATTCAGGTCGTGAGCAGAGCTTGGACTGCAGTACTGTGGCTTACCACTCTGCGCCACGGGGCTCCCTTGTCTGACCACTGACAAATCTGCTGGAAATATCTGTGGCCTCAGGCTCAGAAGTACAAAAATCATGAATGAAGTGATGGTATACTGTGTAAGGCATGAACCAATTTCTGCCAAAAATATGAATGAAATAACTGCATCCGCAATGCAGAGACAAAACCAGGACTGACCATCCCTGATCCACAGAGCCTTCAGTTTTGCTGCAAGGCTGTCTTGGTAAGTCTTTAGGAGGCTGCCCCAATGATTCCAAAATGGGGCACTTGTGTTTTCATATGCATGCAAAGCAGACAGCAAGCAGACAGCTCAGCATGATCAGCAGAGTGCCTGGGGTAGTAGAGGACAGACTGGACTCCTTGTGCCTATCACATTTTTGGGACTACATAAATTTACTTATTTAGTTATTTATGCAGTGCCATCCATGTACATGCTGTTTTAGAAGACAGGACCATGCTCCAAGGTGGAGCTTCAATTTTAATTTCTACAACAAGGGAGACAAGGGGAAAGGAAGATTTGTGGAGAATCTTGTACATGATTATGCCGCATTCTATCCCCTATGGTAGATTTTGTTATAAAAGGTGATGGGAGCTGGGTTTTCATTTGTTCTCTCTATTCAACCAGTGCCCAGGGAAAAACAGGAAATGTTTCCAAACCTTTGCTGGATGCATGCTATGTCCTAATGCTGGAGTCTTTTGTGCACATCCAGAATAGGATGCTGCCTACCAGCAGCACATTACCAACTCATGCTACAAAATATGCTAGTTTTGCAATGCATTTTCCTGAGTGCCCATCAGAAGAGAATGGCCTCATTTTAACAAGTCATCCCAGGGGAGTTTCCCCGTCTATCCCTAATGGCTCAGGTGTAAACAACCCAATGTTTTCCACTGATGTGTGTGTACAACCCAGTGTTTTTCAATGATGGCCTATTTCACTCTATTCAAGGCCCTAGAATGGAAACCCTTAGCAAAGGCAATTCAAAACATTAATTTAAAAAAATCAATTATTTGCTCAGTTTGGCTGCATGCATATACACTGTCAGAAAAATCACAATAGCACCTAGTCATTCAATTAAATTTTAGTGCAACAAGGCGCTGGATTCAGTCTCCCTGCCAAGCAGCCTGTTGGTACAGCTGCAAATGTTTGATAGAATTACATATGTGCAGTCCCAAGTACTGCATATGTACACAGAAGTTGGCTCAAGGTATTCAATGTATTCACCTTTTTCCCCACAGAAACCTTACCATCTTCAGCATTATAGTAAGTTAAGATCGAAAAGACTTGATTCCTTGAGATAGAATCTTAGTTGCAATCATGTATGAAAGAACAAATCACCAAGATAGCACCAGCCAGAGACCAAGCCTACCCAGGCTCTTTTCATCTTTTCTCTTTCTTTTTCTCTAGCTATTTTCTTCTTGACATATGCATATGGATGATTCATCCATGTCTAAGCAAAAAAAAGATATCATCATCAGCCTCCTGGAAAAAAAGAGGCTGAATACTGAATTTGGAGACTGGGGTTGGTGGGAAGAGATGGGTTATTTTTGAAATGTCTATAAGTATTTCAAACAGCATATGGAGGGGGGGGGAAGAGAAGGAAAGTTCTCTGCAAACATCTCCTGTTTTCTCTTGATTGCTTGTAGCCCTTGGCTGGAGCAGCCCTAAGTATCTAATTTCTAAGAAGAGTTCTTTCCATATCAATCCTATTTTTGACAGTGAACAGGAAGGGGCAAAATCCTGACATTTATACCCCTAAAACTGCAGGAACACCTTTTTTCCTAATGCTACTAGCATTAACAGCAGGCTAGCAAACTGAGACTGAGATGCAGGGAAAGAGATAGAAGGAAAAATAACTCCGTATAAAAATTGGAAAATTTGCAACCAAAAAAAAAGGGTGGGGAGAATCACTAGCACACTGTTCACTGTTCTCTCCATGCCTAAGGAATATTCCCCTTATAGCTCTATGAAGCCAATTAAATTGGTAGAAATATGCTCCTACCACTCGCAGACGCTGAACAATATTGATCTATTCAAAGGGACAAAAATGAATATCCTGAACATTCAGATGGTTCAGGCATCTAGGTGACCATCAGTTTCTGGGGGCAGAACAACTTTCAAACAGGTCAGAGAGGTAAATATGAGTGGGGTGGGTAACACCACACTAGGTGTTGAAGAGAACAGTTCTGCTTTGTTTTTAATATCACAAAAGGGACAGGAAACAAGAAATCACACCTAAGAAAAAGTGAAAAAGTAAACCAGGAAAACATGAGCAGAAAAATAATGACCCTATTACTGGCTAAGGGAGGGAAGGGTATAGCCCAATCTTGTCAGATCTCAGAAGCTAAGTAGGGTTGGTACTTGGAAGGGAGACCACCAAGGAAGACTGCAGAGAAAGGCAATGGCAAACCACCCCTGATGCGCACTTGCCTTGAAAGCCCCTTGCTGGGGTCACCATAAGTGGGCTGTGAATTTACACACACACACATATCACTGGCTATACATAGACTAGGCTGCCAACCTCCAGGTGATACATCAAGAGGGACCTGGCAACCCTACTTGCAGGGCTCTGGGGCCACTGCTGGCACATTTCCAGGTGTGGCCTCACTCTTGTTTCTTCCTAGGGTTGCCAGGTCCCTCTTCGCCACCAGCAGGAGGTTTTTAGGGTGGAACCTGAGGAGGGTGGAGTTTGGGAGGGGGGACTTCAATGCCATAGAGTCCAATTGCCAAAGTGGCCATTTTCTCCAGGTGAACTGATCTCTATCGGCTGGAGATCAGTTGTAATAGCAGGAAATCTCCAGCTAGTACCTGGAGGTTGGCAACCCTATTTATTCCCCTGCAGCCCCTGATTGGGGCTACAGAGTGAATCAGTGGTACCTAGGCAGGGCTGACCATCAGCATAGTCCCATCTGCCCAGTAACAGGTTAGTTCAGGTGTGGGGTCACCACTCCCGGACAGAAGGACACACCTATTAATGGGAGAAGCATTAAGACAGATGTTATTTGACACAAGGTCAGGCAATCAAAAAGATGTTTGGCAAAAGGTAAGAAGGCAACACTGTTCCATAGAAAGAGAATCATTGCTAGGCTTTGTGTTGAAGGAACAGGAGGTTTTGTGAAAAGTTCTTGTTGACAATGTTACTGGATTTATATATTGTGCATCACAGTATTATTTGGAGAGGGGTTGCCCCACTTCTTTATTGTGAACAACTATGTACCCTCACCTTTTCTAGAAAAACAGAAGATAACTCTCTTTCTCTCTTTGTTTGTGTGTATGTGTGTGTGTGTGTGTGTGTGTGTGCATATTTTTTTTACAGAGGTTCAGCAGCTTACAGAGGCTGGGTTTCTCCCACACACATTGAAAGAGTATGCAATTTGGTAAAGAATTCTATGTATAATCCTTGCAAAGTAAATTATACATCAAACTTAACCACTGACTAATTTAGCAGTATTTGCATAAACTCAAGGGGTATATCGAAATCTTTCCAAAGTCTGATACGACATCGCATTTGATCCTGCACAGCTGAGGAAACTTTGATGATTTATTTTAATAGCACTGACCACATGTCAGAGGCAAAAGTATGGGCCGGATGCTGACAACCTTTCCGCACTAAATTCTGCCAAAGCAATTTAGTCGTGACCTCCATCGGCACCTACCATTCCTCTCCGCTCTCCTGCCAATTCACCTGAGTCCTGAACTACAACCGAACCTTGCTACAGAGTGAATCAAATTGTTGCTTTACATATTGTTAGGGTTGCCAACCTCCAGGTACTAGCTGGAGATCTCCTGCTATTACAACTGAACTCCAGCCAATAGAGATCAGTTCACCTGGAGAAAATGGCCGTTTTGGCCATTGGATTCTATGACATTGAAGTCCCTCCCCTCCTCAGACTCTGCCCCAAAACATCCCACCGGTGGCGAAGAGGGACCTGGCAACCCTACATATGATGAGGTAGAAAAGTGAGCCTCTGTCCCCTCCACTACTTGTACAGCATTATATATGAACTGGAGACTGATCATACATGCCTGAATGAAGACAGACTCGATCGATTCAAGCTATCCCTGCCAAAATGAGATTAGACTATAATGTGATGGAGCAAACATATGTTGGCTTATGTTGCTTGTCTTCTCTACAATTTGGTATACAAGCCAAGGGTCTACGTCTAAGTTTCACAGAGCACAGGCAGTATAAGCATGTGTGAACCGGTCCTAGGGTTCCCAGGTCTCCCCTGGCCACTGGCAGGGGATGGGGGTAGGGTTGCCAGATTGGGAAACTCCTGGAGATTTGGGATGGCACTTGGGGGACAGGGACCTCAGTGGGGCACAGGTCCATTGAGTCCACCCTCCAAAACATCCATTTTCTCCAGGGGAACTGATCTCTGTAGTCTGGAGATGAGCTGTTATTCCAGGGGATCCCCAGGTCCCACTTGGAGGCTTCCACCCTAACCAGTCCTGTGGTTACCCTGAAACTACTAACACACAAAACACCAAGCTGCTAAAAGTTGAACTAATTTTCACTAACTACGTATATCATTGAGAGTTTTCAAGGGAAGCTTCAGTCATTTCTAACAATCATTCAGGTTACTTCACAATTCTAACAATTTACTTCACAATTCTAACCATTCTAACAATGTGATCTTAGAGACATAAACTAGAAATCAAATTGCACTGGTTTAAATTGAACTGGTGTTCAAGGAGATGTGCTTAGTACTGCAGTGTTACATTCTTAAAGTAACAATCACTATATTTACATGGAAAGTTTTGTGTTCAAGCTCCACGTTGGCATGCATAACTGCTGTATTACATTATTATCTTGCTATTTCTCCAAGGAAGTCACAGTAGCATAAATGGTCTGCTTTTCTTTTATCCTTGGAACAACCTTGTGAGATAGTTTGGTTTGGTAGTCTTCAACCTTAGCAGACCTGGGTCCCACCAAGCTGCAAATCACATAATATCAGTTACATGACAAGAAGAAAGGGGAGCGGGAGTTATGAAATCACTGGTGTCAAGGTGAGGACTATGGGCAACTGACCCAAAGATGCAGGGACAGGAAACACAAGCCAAACACCAGGAGGTATATCATGGTAAAGAACAAGGCAAGGATCAGAACCATGGAGGAATCCTCTCTACTACTGTGTGACCTTACCTTGCCAACCTGTGGCAAAAACAGCTGCCTGCTATGGTAATCTTGGTACCCTACACAGTAAACCATTCCAAGAGGCAGCAAAAAAAAAAACCTGCTCTGTAGAGACCCATGACTCACCTTTGGTCACACTGCATGGACTAAGACTGAGGGAAATGGTCAAGGTCATCCAGTGAGTTTCACGACACTTGAACCACTACACCATTCTGGCTCAGTGCACCCTGATAGGCAGATGTCAAGGAACTGTGAATGTCTGTCTTGTTCTTCTTCCAAAGAGCTCAAGACAGCATCTGTGGTTCTCCCTTGCTCTTTTTATATGACGCGTAATAGGAAATTTTAGGGGATGGCAGAATCTGAAACATACCTGCCAGTACTGGCAATGCAGAGCATGGAATCCATCTGTCCAGTGATTTATGCTCTTTAGTTGCCTGACAGGAAAGAAAGGGGTGCTGAAACACCTCAGCTTAACACTGGTAGTTTGTGTGGGAGTTTGCTGGATTTGTTGGGTTCGCACAGTCTTTCATATTCTAATCTTGAAGTTAATTAGATGGTGTCAGGAATACATTGATGGCTTCCAAGTGGAGCTGGAGGGGCAGATTAATCTGTGACTCTTGAAAGCTTATACCCTGAAACTCTTGGTAGTCTCTACAGTGCTACTGGACTCAAATCCGTTAGGACGCCTGTGGATTTCTTTTAAAAACCGTGAAGGCGTATGTGTATATACACAGGCACTAGCCATGTGATATTGTACCATGGCCTGTTTCAAATATTTGCTGTGGGGATCAAGATTCTACAAACATTTGTACTTTTTAGTGGCTTGTTTATTTCTGCAGAAAAACCAGACATTGGCTACATCCCCCAAACAACCCCCCTACCTCTTTGTCTGACCTGGAGGTCAGGCATTTTGCTCTGGAAAACCATGCCTTACAAACAAACCAATATCCAGACACAGGAGTCTTGAAGTGAAACATTTTCTACCTAATAGCTGCAAAGACAGCTATACAGCAAATACCGTACTACCAGAATAACCTCATGACAGCTGAGGTGAGATAGCCAATGTTAAAGCTAGCAAGGGCACATCACAGAAGAAGAGCAGTGATTCAAAGGACAGTTCTAATGAAGAAATGCAGCACAGTTTGCTATGATTATAGATTAAGCTAGTGTGAATTCTCTTCCATAAGGATAACATGGTTCATCTATGAAAAACACTGCCATGCATCCTCAGTTTCACAGACTATTTCATTAGGTAAAGGTAAAAGTAGTCCCCTGTGCAAACGCCGGGTCATTACTGACCCATGGGATGAGGTCACATTCCGACGTTTACTAGGCAGACTTTGTTTATGGGGTGGTTTGCCAGTGCCTTCCCCAGTCGTCTTCCCTTTACCCCCAGCAAGCTGGGTACTCATTTTACCGACCTCAGAAGTATGGAAGGCTGAGTCAACCTTCAGCTACCTGAAAACAACTTCCGTCTGGATCGAACTCAGGTCGTGAGCAGAGCTTGGACTGTAGTATTGCAGCTTACCACTCCGTGCCACAGGGCTATTCATTTCATTAGTTTTAAGACAAGGGCCTTTCTAACTATTTTCTCTGCTCATTCGCTTCTTGGCCACATGGATCAAGCCAATTCAAAATTAACATAGGAAAACCATACTGGTTTTTAGATGCCCAGCATATAGCCAGGTCATTATTTCCCCATATTAATTATATACCATACTGGATGAGGGAAAAGTCTGTCGATCTGGAGCCATGACTTCTGCTAGTTTTTGTGATGAAATTACCACAAATAATAGCAGAAGTCATGGCTAGGGAAGAATGTATATCCTGACTTTCTGCCCTCACAAGGGCCACCAAGGTGGCTAATAATTTCAAACATACATGATAAAACCACCTTTTAAAACCATGAAAATCAACACACACACACCCCAAACACACATCATTAAAACAATGATAAACAGAGTTAAAAGCATGGTTATCCAATCCATAATAAAACAACTGATATCCTCTCTCTCTATTATGTGATTAGGTGTTAATAAGATACCAAGTTATTTAAGGCTGCTTCCTTTTTCCTGACAGCTGCTCTGTGCTTCTAGCAGATACACGGCATCTAGAAATTCAACCAGTATAGCTTTGTGCTTAGTATGAAATTATACTGCTTCGAAAGATGCACCTTTTGAGCTTCTGTCCATCATGTTGTTTTAAAGGCATAGGGAAAAGTGGCAATCTTCGCACTCCTATAATTGGTAAGGAGCTTGTAGGAGTATCATGGAAAGGGTAAAGGTGCATGCTGTGATTGTTTGTGCAGGACGTCTCACAGTAGTTTGGCGTTCCACATCTGTGCTCAAGGGCAAGGGCCGGAACATCACTTCTCAAGATGCTCTCTTCTTCAGGATGGTGCTACTATTTGCTTTGTCCTCTCCTTCAATTGGTAGAGAACTGTTAACGAAAGTACTGTGAATGGGGCTGTGGAGAAGGAAAATGAAGAATGTCATAGCTCATTCCAGGAAGGAAGAGATAAAGCACCCTGGAGCCCTGATGGCAGAGCTTTGCATGTCACATCAGTGTCTGCTAAGGGCACCACAGCCGTAGAAATCTCAAGGGGAAGAATGCACAAACTTAAAAGCAACGTGCTTACAGAAAATGGGGGGGGGAGAGAGAGAGAGAGAGAGCACTAAGTCAGCGGAGATGTTTCAGATAGTTATGAAAGGCTATTTTCAAACTACCTTGAAGACTAAAATAGTCCCATACTGCTGTGTGTGTTTTCAGCAAGGGACAGAGTTCTTTTTTTCTATTTTTCCATGATGCTTGGGTCCACGCTCTGCACTTCTAGCTTGTTATATAACTCATTCACTGCTGGTAGGCCAAGGAAGTCAGCAGGATTAAAGCAGAGTGGGAGCAAATTCTTATCAAAGCTCTCTTCGCGATCATAAACGGTGAATCCTTCCCAGCCTCACAGGTATCCATGGGCAAGCACCGATAGAGGGATCCTCAAGAACAGTGGCAGCAAATCTGAGCAGCAGCCTCGTGAGAACAAACTGAAAGGAAGCTGATAGATTAATAGAGCAAATCAGATAAGATCAGCAACCACTTGAACAAAGGACTGTTTTCACCTCTGACATTAACAAGCACACTTGAGCGTCTTTCTGTGCCATGTGTGAATACTCTTAATGCCGCATAGAATGCAAAAGAGAAATCGAATGCAGATTTCCCATTCGAAATACTGCACATGCTGGTTCTGACACCACATAAGAAAATGCCCTTAGTGAGAGCAGCTACAGGACAACGAAAGTGGGGAAAGATCCTTCCCTTCCCCCTCACACACACCATCACTTTCTTAGTACAGCAGCTCTGAAAGGCAACATTTCTTCCTGCCTGTTTTGGTAGCTGTTAGGTTACTAGGGTTCAAAATATTCTGGACCTACGGCATTTAATTGAGCCCAGATAATTGTGGGGGTGGGGGGATGGCAATGAAGAGCAGATGGTGATGATAGCTCATGACAAGAGGAGAGGAAGGAGAGGAAGCATCTTCTTGAGGGCACTCAACGAATAGGAATCCAGGACCAAAAGCATGGCTTCTGCTATGTGCTGCCTACCTGTACTTACAGTTTCGAGAAGGCAGAACTGCCAACTTTTCATTTCAAAAATACTTGCTGGAGGCAGACCCAGGGCTGGATCCTGCAGGCCAGCAGCAGAATGTGAAGGAGTATTTCAGGTTGGGTGGAGCCAGAGGGTAAGTAGTATTGTGGGTGGAGCCAGGAAGAATCCAGACAATGTATTTGGGGTGGGGGTGGGGGGAGCGGCAGCCATTTTCTGTTGCCTTGGTGCTACTTGTCCTATAGCTAAGCAAGTTGACAGAATTGTCACTTCGACACTCCACTCACTCTAAGATGTATTAATAAAAGTGAAGAGTCAAGAGACCTTTGAGCACAGCAGGTCAGAGAAGGATTGCAAAAATAATCATAAAAATGAAAGAAAATACCCAGAATGCATACATTAGATATTAGATAAATATGAGAGCACCAAGAAAAAGAAGAATTGGTTTTTATACCCCACTTTTTTAAGGAGTCTTAAAGCTGCTTACAATCGTCTTCCCTTCTCCTCCCCACAAAAGACACACTGTGAGGTAGGTGAGGCTGAGAGAGTTGTGATAACTGTGACTAGCCCAAGGTCACCCAGTTGGCTTTGTGTGTAGGAGTGGGGAAACAAACCCTGTTCACCAGATTAGAGTCCGTCACTCATGTGGAGGAGTGGGGAATCAAACCTGATTCTCCAGATTAGAGTCCGCTGCTCTTAACAACTACACCACACTGGCTCCTTTCTGTTTACCAAAACAATGGTGGTGGCTGTTACATTTTATCTCACCCTGCCTCGAAGTAGCTCAAGGAAGCCGTATGGTTCTCTGTGCCTTCATTTTCTAATCAACTTGGTGCCAAAAAAGTTTTTAGAGAGGATATCAGCTTTCCCCATTAGAAAATGTAGTGAGACCCAGTTACCCCACGCTTGCTATCTCCCGGACTGGAGACATGGCAACCCCAGTAGCTATGTGTCGCCACCGTCCCATACGTGCCGCAAGCCCCAAACGCTTTGGAAAGGGCTCCCGCACAGTCCTGCAAAACAGGCATGAAGGAACCACGGGCAGGACGACCCCTCCAAGTGAACCAGAGGGAATCCATTTTCCTGTGTCCCCGTTCGAGTGACCAGCAGAAGCCATTTTGCAAGGAACAACCAGACACGTAGCCAGCACCCACCCAGCCTTCTGCATAATTAACGACCCATCGGAAGCCTCCGTGATATCAGCAACTAAGAATCGCTCATCCGCCATTGCGAAAGTGCCTTGCCCGGACGCAGCTGTTCGTGCCTTTGTTTAAACCCATCAGCGATCGTCTCCTAACCCTCCTGGAATTGCGCAAGCCATAGGTTTTAGCTTACCTGTCTCAATTGCCCCCCTGACAAACCTTAGCAGCCAACCATTAAGGTTTCATTCACCTTTTGTGAATGAATGGGAACCACGATAATCCCATCATCCCCCACCCCAAAAAGAGTATAACTTGGGTCGCTCTCAGCCATAAGGAAGCTAGCTCTCTACCTCCCGTACTCGCTGTCACTCTGTCGGAGTGGGCAGCAATGCTCAAACATGCAGGGGACCCCCCTGCCCCCTTTTTATTCCTCTCTGCTGCATGGAACCTTGGAAGTCCGCTTCTGGATCAGGTGAAGTATTTCCCCTCTTCAAAGGGAAACCAGCCACTTGGGCAAATGTCTCTATGCTACTACCTTTAATTCTTAGGCTCTGACTGTGTGATGTGTATGTGTAATTTTGTATGCGTGTGTACATATGATCAAGTAAACACCTTTTAATTTTAATTCCATTGTCTCTGCCTTATTCTTTGAACCATGGAATGGACTCTGGTAGACACAGGCTTAGATCCTGCAGTTATGCCCATTGCCGGTTATTGATTTGCTAATTCCCCCATATAAATATTCATAACCGAGCATTTTGGCTAACAACCCTTATGTGGTAGCAGATGACTTCCTATTTGTCTCCTGGAGAATGTGTTCTACCTTCATCTTAAGCATCAGACACAGACTAGCCCTGCAGAAATTATACTTGCAGAGGCATACTATGAGATTGGCGGAAAACAGCCATTCCTATAAGGAAAGGCTGAAGTTTTGGGCTTTTTTAATTTTGGAAAATTGGAGCATTATCGGTGCAGAACATATTGTGAATGGCAGGCATGGAGCTGGGAGAAGGAGCGCCCAGGGCAGGGGGGAGGGAGGGGGTGTGCCATGCGCATGTGCATGCGCACGGGTGCCACATTGGGGGATTAAACCTTATAACGATTAACTGGAGCCTGCCAAGTGTTTTTAGAAAGTGGGTGGGGCCAGATGGAGCTTTTGCCCAGCAGGGCTTCTGATTGGCCACTACAGATCTGATTGCCTGTACTGTTGTTGTTTTTTAAGTTGCTTTGGCAGCAGCTGCTACCACAGCACACAGACCTTCACAGGGTTGCTGAAGGTAAGTATGTTCATGCAAGAAAATAACTTTTAAACAAAATGTTCTTTTTTAAAGACATCCTGTTAAACAGTTTCTGCCTGAAATGTTGAAGAGTTACTATTAGAGTTCTGTGTAACCTCCTCTGGCATCTATTTTGTGGTTGTGCCCGTTACCCCGTGTCAGAATTCCAAAGGTGCCCACAGGCCCCAAAATTTAGGGACCCCTGGGTTAGATAAATTCATGAAGAATTGCCATGCTTAACAGAATTACCAGCTTCTGACACCACTGCAGTCACTGGTTTTGAGTTTAGAAGGATATAACTCCATTTAGGATGGCACTGTGCATTTATCAGGGAAAATTAGTCACAATAGCTGAATGAAACATCCATAGTCAGAGGCAAAGTACCTCTGTGTATCAAATACTACAGATAAACAACCAGGGAAGGCTAATAACTTCTCCCAGAAGTATTTGGATGACCTCTGTTGTAAAAAGATTATTGGATAAAACTAATCTAGTAATGATTAAACTGCTCCAAGTGAGAAAGAAACATTGACCAGTTCAATTCTGAAAAGTTAGCTACCATTGCTCAATCCATGGTCTTCTCACAGAAAAACTAACAGCTCAATACACTAAAATGCCACATAATATAGCATAGATCTATAAGGATATTCAGTTTGTGCTACAGATGACAGAAGGTCAATATAGAATCTAGAGGCTTCCAGTGGCATAGCATCCTGGGATGGGAAATTTTGTTTGGGTATAAGGCAAATATCTATTACTTTCTGCTCCTGAAGAGAAAATATTTGCCTAGAGCAGGCAGTTACTTTGTGAATATTTTTGTTAGGATCTGTCCAAATGTAAACACCAACCCATGACAGCTTAATGCCATAAGCTGCTGCTCAAATAACTGCATATGGAAGGTCCAGTAGTGATTAAGATCTGCTATTTATGGTAACTGTACAGTTTTCAAGGCAAGAGACATTCAAAGGTGGTTTGCCATTGCTTGCCTCTGCAAAGCAACCCTTGACTTTCGTGTGGTCTCCCATCCAAATACTGACCTGGGCCAACCATGCTATAGGGTTGCCAACCTCCAGGTAGTAGCTGGAGATCTCCTGCTATTACAACTGATCTCCAGCTGATAGAGATCTGTTCACCTGGAGAAAATGGCCGCTTTGGCAATTGGACCCTATGGCATTGAAGTCCCTCCTCTCCTGAAACCCTGCCCTCCACAGACTCCACCCCAAAAATCTCCCGCCGGTGGCAAAGAGGGACCTGGCAATGCTTAGCTTCCAAGATCTGAGGAGTGCGGGCTAGCCTGGCTTAGAATCTGTTTTAACATGGATAATGTTATGGTGGTTGTTTTTATCATTTTATTGTATTTGTTTTTTGTACTTCATGAACCAAACAGAGTAGGTCTCTGGAGAGGTGGCAAATACATTTTCTAAACAAACAAACAAACAAACATCTTTCTGGCTTTTGCTGGTAAAGAATTCATGTCCTAAAGCATGATGATTCAAAGACACAGTAATTATGACTGCAAGCTAATGCTACTACAGAATGCTATGCTTATTCATAGCAATGTCTGATCCTAATATCTAATTCATACAAGGACTCAGAGCAAAAGCAGAATCAAAGGATTTTGTGCAGAAGACAAGAAACAATTACAAAAGCAGGAACTGCAAATACAGGCCACCCTCCATCCTCTGTTGAATTTCCATCTGTCAGTGGCTGGCTGCCTTGCCTGCATTCTCTGCTATGCATCTCTATCACTCTCCATGAAGTGACACTTCCAGTCCACACTCTGAACTCCCTCCCTTTAGGGTGGTGTATTCAAGAGCCCTGGGGGATGACTAGCACCCAACTGCACTATCGCTTTTTATATTTTCAGCTGAGGCAAACTGTTCTGAGAGATAATTTACAGTGGGTAGCCGTGTTAGTCTGTTTGCAGTAGTCAAAAAGGGCAAGAGTCCAGTAGCACCTTAAAGACTAACAAAAATATTTGCTGGTAGGGTATGAGCTTTCGTGAGCCACAGCTCACTTCTTCAGATACAGCTAGAATGTGAATCCATCGGTCTTTAAGTAGAGGAACAGTATGTAAATGTGAATAGCAGGCTTGATTGGATTAGGTGTGATATGCAAAAGAGTCTGTGATGTCCAGGGGAGAGATGGGTGTGGAGAAATCAGCATTGGTAATGGGCCATGAATGCAAGGTCTTTATTCAGCCCAGGTAAATGCATTGACTTTAGTTTGAATATCAACTGTAATTCAGCAGTTTCTCTTTCCAATCTCCCTTTAAAATTCCTTTGTAAGAGAACTGCTCTTTGTAAGAGAACTGCTCTTACAACACACTCTCAAGAGAAAAAAAAATTAAAACTTGCAACAAGCACAGTGATCATCTTTTCCTCTGAGACATATACCGGTAGCTAGCTTAAGAGACCAACAGCCATGTTACACTTATGAGAAAATATGAGTCCCTCCAGAGATCACCTAACAACTCTAGGTAAGGGTGACACATGTGATATGGTGCCTTAAAATGGAAGTAAGTAAGGGTAAGGGAAACATTGTCAGGAGATAATGATAACTCATTGGGCAGTGAAAAGCAAAGGTTCGAGATCTTCATTTAGAGACTTCCATTTGCACTCTAAATGTGGCTGGCTAACCCAAGACTTTAAAAACATGAGGGTAATTCAGACTCTTATAGGTCTGGTTGATCTTTTCATTCACAGGAATTGCTGGCATATACCTATTCCAAACACTGTGCACCTCAAGTAATGTGTGACATGCAGAGGCCCAAATGCACTCAGTTCTCACAATTCCTTCCCCTCAAAATAAGAAGAAAGGCCCGATCATGCAAACCAGCCAAGTGAAAGGACCAGCGGCCCTGGTAAGTGACTGAATACAGTGTCTGAGTAAGGAAGATCTACCCAAGGCTGCCTTAAGTATCATGAAAAACTTTCATAGGCTCAGGTGAGTAATTCAAACCTTTCTTCACCTGCCATGGATGACAACACATTGTGTTCTGTTCACCATTGCTGGACTCACCTTTTGCTTCAAATGTACTGCCCCTTTTGACAGTCAATAAAAGCTTGAAATACTCTAGACAGGAAATCTGCTTTTCTTCCCTCCTGCATGTGAGATTTATTACAGCAATAAAGAAAGAACAATGGTAAAGGCCGGAGGGAGATGGCATTCTTCTCAGAGTGCTATGGCTTTAATAAAGGCAGTGCAGATTCTCAGGAGGACGTTGTCCTCAAGGGGCAGATGACCTAAGTATCAGCTTTACCAACAATATAATACATATAATCATGTAACTGTGTACTCAGTTCCCATGTAGTCAATATCACATTTTAAAGTTTGACACAATGAAATGCAGCAGGGTTTATTATTAGGTAGGTAGTTACATGATTCTCTTCTGCTCTGGGCTTTTATATGTTCTTTGAGCAATACTGACTCTTCAAATTCTAGAACCTGGACTTTACTAACACTTTTCCATACTGATCCAGGACCATAGTCTTCCATTTCTCTGCCTAATCAGAGATTTGGTCATTTCAGCAACACACATGGCATTTTTCCATGTTATCATACAAAAACTGTGGGCAATACCACTTCTGTATACTTTGACCAGTGTATAGCGCTGCCAACCTGAAGAAATCTAAAATAAAGAATAAAGACCATAAGAAAATGACATCTTATGTGTGTTAGTACTTTAAACAATAGTACTTCATTAGAAAATGCCATTCTTGCAATATGTTAAAGTTGGCTTTACATTTTCATTTGTAAATGAACACTACATTTTAAAACTAAACAAGTAGGAGCTCTTTGAATTAAGGAACATGTAGCAGCAATCGTATTTAACATGGAGGTAAAAAGGACAGGTATCTGTGGTCCTGTATAATGTCCAAAACTAAACTTTTGCATATTTGTTTTCATTCCGGGACATGGCATAGGGGGAAAAGTTAATTTCCCCTGGCTCACCGAAACCATGGAGA
Source organism: Euleptes europaea (assembly GCF_029931775.1). Classification (NCBI taxonomy): domain Eukaryota; kingdom Metazoa; phylum Chordata; class Lepidosauria; order Squamata; family Sphaerodactylidae; genus Euleptes; species Euleptes europaea. The sequence continues at coordinate 55,780,385 of NC_079317.1, read as the reverse complement.
GGTCCTCACCCACAGCTGCTTCCAATCACAAATCTGCAACTTCATCTGTAGTTTTGGTCCTAAGTCATTGTCAAGGATGAGCCGGTGTGTGCCAATTTCAAAATGGGTCATGTTAGTTACAAAACAGTGAAGAGTCTTGTGGCACCTTAAAAATGTATTTGGACACAAGCTTTTGTGGGCCAGAGCCCATTTCATTATATCCATGCTACATCCATTTGGCACACATATATGGGTGCATAAATATATGGAAGATGGGAAGAGAGGGTATTTGTAAAGTGAGGCCAGAAGGACCAAGAACCCAAGAAGCAGATATGAACACACACAGGACAAAAGAAAGCAAGATTCAAGGGTAAATATCTCATCCGAGTGTGATGAACAAGCAAAGTCCCTTTAAAGATGCAAATAACGAGTTACTAAATTACCTCCTCAGTTTCTTCTAAGTTGAAATTTGACAACATCACATCTGCATGTAAAGTCCAGCTCATCAGCTCCATGTTGGAGACTCCCTTTGAATTTTTTGTGGGGGAAGGATAGCAAACTGGATAAGTGAGAAAGCAAAATGCAAACAGGTGGGGGGAAAACATCTAGACCAGGCAGGATTCCAAAGGGGCAGATGAAAGTAAGGCAGGAGCAGCACAAATGACACAGGACCCAACTGGAACAGCCAGGAAGCTCTACTGTAGCATCGTCCTGCTTCATTTAAAGGGCTGGTAGAATACTGGAGCCAAAGAACCGCAAGTGCCCCTAGGTGAGCCTTCACTCAAGGTAGAGAAGGGAGTGAGGACAAGTAATTGCTGGTGGTCACAAACAATAAAATTGTAATGACATTACAACCCTCACTGGATCTGTTCTTATGCTCTCTGATTCTTCCAGAAGAACAACTCTGTCTTCTTAGCAGCATGGAATAAAGAATACACGAGCTAGCAAAACTGTACTGATTGGTGCTTCTTTCCAAGAGTGATCTCTATAAGTGCTGTGTTATGCTTTTCTGATCCTACAAATCCCCCCGCAAATAAGCAACTACTAAGCTTTGTTTCTCCGTAAACCCTCATTTGTGGTGACATTATTCTTTCCCCATATTTGAAAAACCACTTGGCCAACAATCCAGTTTAGAATTGAGGCCACAGACCGATTTAAATCAATGGGCAAGACCTAGCCAATGTCAAGCAACTTTCAAATAAATCTGAAATCAGTGTGGTCTCTGCTTCATTTTCACAGTGGGTCCAGCAAGTTTAAGCATGTCTGGTTCTGTATTCAGTTGTGGCTGCATTTTGGTGATTTAAAATTTGGATCCCAGGTTAGTATGGCTCCAGGCAATTTTTTTATGAACTCAGCATAGAATTCATCTAGATTTTAGTAGGCCCTTTGTGTTTCTTTATTCTGTAACAACAATAGGGTTGCCAGGTCCCTCTTCGCCTCCGGCAGGAGGATTTTGGGGTGGAGCCTGGGGAGGGCAGGGTTTGGGGAGGGGGGGACTTCAATGCCATAGAGTCCAATTACCAAAGCAGCCATTTTCTCCAGGTGAACTGATCTCTATCGGCTGGAGATCAGTTGTAATAGAAGGAGATCTCCAGCGAGTACCTGGAGGTTGGCAACCCTAAGCAATTATCAAAACTGAAGTTCATGGAAATCCCATTCTATTTCTTTCTCAGGCTAGAGCTAGCCATCTGAGATTAAATTATTTTATTTAAATGGTATAAAGTAGATGTGCTTGAATGTTTCTGACCTATCTATTGTCTTGCTCTGACTGGAGCTCTTAAACAAATGAATAATTTTCTTCCTCACTTTTCTTAATGCTCTTCTGCTCATCTTTGGAGGCAACTGAATGAATGATTTAGGAAGCGCCAGCATCTCACAAAACAAACCTCCATTTTGTGTGCAACATGCCATAATTCAACTCAGCTCCTCCATCATCCATCCTTTTGATGCACCTTTCCTGTCACTCCTTGGCAAGAGAAAACAGATTGAGGGTACTTGCCAATCTGTCATATTTGGGGGGGGGGAGTAAAGAGTAGTTGGCGAGGAGTGACCTTGCCGTTTATACCAGTAAGCAAATATATCTTATTGCAAGGCAAGAGTTGGTCTTTTCAGAAACATCTTAGCTTTGCAAATTAGAGGCCTTGGAAGGCAGAGAAAGAGAGATGTCTTTGCCTCCTTAAAAGCGTGGCTCCAGTGGAAAGACAGGCTCTGTCATTTGTCTTTTGTAGACGGCTATCATAGGAAACGTGCTCTATTCACAAGCCGCAGGAATTTTGCTTGGGAAATGACAACCCTACAAACCTTTTTATAGAATCTGTTGTTGAAAAGAGCATCTCTCTGCTTTTTTTCTGGTGAGAGGATAATAAAGATATAGCATTCTGATGTTAACTAGCAACCATAAACCAGACGGAGCTTTTAGGATATTGCCTGGAGCTGTGTTCCTTCTGCAAGTCTAACAACCACCACAAAAACTAAAGATAACTTCCAGATGCAAGTCCCATTATAGGGCTGTGGATCCCACTGAATGCAGGCTTTGATGAGGGCAGAAGAGGATTAATCATATGCATCTAGAATAGGGTTATCAAATACCCTTTATTGTAACTGGTAAGGGTATCACTTAAGATCAAACCATACACCACCATAGCTCAGGTGACTGGTTTCATTTTCATAATGTGAGTATCCTCCATTATTCTTTTACAAGCTCAGTTTAGGAATACCCATCTCCAGACCAAGTGAACAAAGGGAAACTCCTGATGTAAAGAGGAAGTAATTATAGCATGTGACTAAAACAGAAGCAAATCAGATATCATAAGAGGGTAACTGATACTCAAATGGTCAGATCTGGGGTGAGAGATACATTTGCTGTGACCATGGCTGTTTCCCTCACCCCTCCGATGATTCGGGTCTTAGTTTTGATTATGCATGCCATTCCTGACCATCAGAAGTTGCGTGGCTCTTCCCCTCCATTTCCCTGCATTTTGCCCACATTTTCAGAGACTGTTTTATCGCAAATTTGAAAAAGTGGGCAAAACGTGGGGAAATGCCAGGGGGAGAATGAGGCGACCTCTGACAGTCGGAAACGGCATGCATAATAAGAACAGAGACCTGAAGTCGTTGGAGGGGTGACTGGGAGGGAAACAACCATGCATGAAAGGCCTTAGCAACCTCTCTACCCACTCCCAGACCCAACTGAAATGAATAGAAGTTGTACAGTGGTGTGTATGTGCAGGCAGCGTTTGAGGTAACATGAATGGCTGCAGAAATGTGCACAAAAAAGATCCCAATAAATAACTGAGGAATTCAAATACTTCTAGACAGGTTTGATGTAAAAGCATTCCAGCTTGATGCCAACACATTTCATTTTTACTTCAGAATCATTTTGGCTCTTCACGTATTGTCTTTATTCAAAATCAATAAGCCAGAGTGAATGGAAAGAGCCAAACCACTGAGTTGCCATCATCGGCTACACTCTGACCAAGAGGTCGCTATTTGAATTTTTAAAACAAATACATAAAAGAGGGACAGAAGAAACCATAAGAGTAATACTGTGCTCTTTGTTCAGTCGTGAAAATCTCATTCGTTTGGTGACTGAGTTACAGGGCTTGAAAGCAAATAATAACAGGCTTTGATTACAATAGTGTACATTGGTTTGAACAGCAAAGGTAGGAGAAGTTCTTACCTGTGATAATAACTGGGATATGCTACATTTATTTTCACTTTACAATAGCAAGAATTAGTTTCATACAAGCACAATCCACAGAAGTGCTTGGAGACCAGTTATTGGTTATGAGACCAAAGCCAACTTGTTTTGATCCAACACCAGCTCTTCTTCAGGGGAACTTGTACCTATTAGGTATCAAATTGGATCAATATTATAAATATACAGCTAAGCTAAAATGGGGGTGGCATCTGTCCCAAACATGTTTGCTCACTTCAGACAACAGCCCCTTTCAGGAATTATGGAGGGGGGTCCCTCAAAAGTGGCTGAAAAAATGTGTTGAGGTATCACCACTTAAGAGGCAATTGGGCTTCTCTGACTTGCCACTACAGTAGGTTGGCCTGATCTCGTCACATCTCAGAAGCTAAGCAGGGTTGGCCCTGGTTAGTACTTGGATGGGAGACCACCAAGGAATAACAGGGTCATTATGCAGAGGAAGGCCATGGCATACCATCTCTGTTAGTCTCTTGCCTTGAAACCCCTACTGGGTCACCATAAGCTGGCTGTGACTTGACAACACTTTACACACACACACACACACACATCTGAATGCACACCTGGCATACAATGTGGTTTCGCTCTCTCAATTCTAGTTTAGACGGAAGCTAATATACTAGTTTCACTTGAACTCAGTGACACTGTCACGTAGTTAAGTCTGACAGTGCCATAATATCATCGTGTTACCTACATGATCCCTAGGAAAGAAAAAGCCCAGCAGGAAGAGGACGTGGGGAGCAGAAGCAAAGGGGAAACAAAACCTGTGAAGGTATTATTAAATGGTATTTCAGGGAACAGTTAGCGCCCCCACCCCAGACCTCCTTTTACATTTAAAATGTTTGCAGGCAAAAATATGACACATCCCTATAAATACGATAACAGTTGATGACTAAATTTATCTCTAGATACTGTACAATCAGGTATACCATTTCTCATCTCCGAGCTCACAACTGGTCTGCATCACTGTTATTTCCAGCTCCATATTTCTTTGCTCTGAGTAAACTGGAATGTAGGTCATTTTTATTTAAAGCAGTCTGGGGAAGATTAGAGCAGGTCTGTTAAACGTGTGCCTTCCGGGCAGTATGCACACACTGAAGTCTGCCTGAGGCTGCTAAACTGGGAGTAGCGGTTTCTCCAGCGCCTGGTGGGCAACTATCTTGTGGCTCACGTGGAGGGGTGGTTTGTGGTTTGCACAAGTTTGACAGGCCTGGCTCAGAGAGAACTTCCAAAGGAAACCAACTGCTCTGTGTTTGACACACCCTTCCTCTTGGGAACAAAAAAAGATGCAAACAAAAGCAGCAATAAGGGATCGCTGTCTATGCAAGCATGTACTGCCTGTCACACATGCAGAGGCTGTCCCTCAGCTGGGGCAATCATGCTGTGCTCTGGCAGAGTCACTGTGCCACTCTAATGAGACACAAATCTTTCCAATTATCACAATATGCAGTTTTCTCCAGGAGTTGGAAGGCGCAGAAGGGGAGATGAATGCTTTGCAATAGATAGTGCTCTTCAAGTAGGGTTGCCAACCTCCAGGTAGTAGCTGGAAATTGCCCACTATTACAACTGATCTCCAGACGATAAGAGATCAGTTCATCTGGAGAAAATGGCTGCTTTGGCAATTGGACTCTATGGCATTGAAGTCCCTTCCCTCCCCAAACCCTGCCCTCCTCAGCCCCCACCCCCAAAATCTCCAAGTATTTCCCAACCTGGAGATGGCAACCCTATCTACAAGAGTGGTGGGCAATGCACACTGATCACAGAAGAAATCCAGAATGAGCAAGCTACATGAGACCCATGTTAGGACAGCCATACATGGAGCAGGAACCTCTTCAGGCTTTTAAAATAATCACTGCAGGAACATCCAAAACGTTTTTCCTCCTGTTACATATGATGCTTAGAATGTATGGAATAAAGTAAATAAAGTGAGTTGCTCTTGCCTTCTTTTTATGTACTAAGTAGAGCTACTATGAGACTTAATTCTATCTTTTAGCACCTTTCTCTTTAAGAGAGTAATCCTAAGCAGATCTACTTGGAAGTAAGTCCCATGTTATTGAGTGAGGCTTACTTTCAGGAAAGTGTCCTTAGGATTGTCGCATAACTCCGGTCTGGTCTACACATGCAGCAGAATGAGACGGTAGACATCTGAGGTAGGGGTCGGGGCTATACAACTTGAGACTGCAGCAGCCCATGTTTTCAACGCTCCTTACAAAAGATGTACAAGCTCCTTCCAAAATAAACAATTAGCATAGCAGGGGAACAGGTTCTAGCCTAGCTCCTTGCATTTTGTGCTAGTTTTCCATTATACTGGGAAATATTAAAATATGGGAACCTTGAAAACTGCAGTTTGAAAAGATTCAGCACCCTACCACTTCATTGTCCCCTCATTCTGCTGCATACATTGACCAGAATGTAGAATCAATTTCAATTGATTGTCACAAATGCTCAGCAGTCTGAATTTTAACTCCACATCAGAAGCGGTGGAAATGTCTTTACTTTCATCTTATTCAACCCAAGTGCATTCTCCACTACTGCAGCCAAGCCCGTCCCAGTATTGCTTGACTGGCTATACAACATACAGCTTCAGGAAAAAAAAGTCATACTGAGAGTGACATAATAATCTTGCTGGAAAAACTTGCACTCAGACTGCTGAAACATACATCTAGTGCTAACTAAGAGGCTGAGCTGTACAACTGCAGACTACAGGTGAGGTTTATACGATTGAATGCTCCTCCATATTTTTAAATTTTTTTTCCTTCACATAGAAAACTAGGCATCAGGAAGGTTTCTACTCCAGCTTCTCTGGAGAATGCTTGTTTTCAGTGTGAATGATCATTGAGAGCCAGTGTGGTATAGTGGTTAAGAGCAGTGGTTTGGAGCAGTGAACTCTAATCTGGAGAACCGGGTTTGATTCCCCACTCCTCCACATGAGTGGCGGATGCTAATCTGGTGTACCAGGTTGCCTTCCCCACTCCTACACATGAAGCCAGCTGGGTGACCATGGGCTAGTCACAGCTCTCTTAGAGCTCTCTCAGCCCCACTTACCTCACAAGGTGTCTGTTGTAGGGAAGGGAAGGTGATTGAAAGCCGGTTTGATTCTTCCTTAAGTGGTACAGAAAGTCGGCATATAAAAACCAACTCTTCTTCTTTTTCTTGTTTTTTGTACAGAGGAACATTCCACCCTTGGAGCCTCTTCCTATAGTCTGAAGTGGTTTAGCTTGGATACAGATTTACCACCTCACTGAAGACATCTAACCTGATTCCAAATGCAATTTTTGACTTCTCAACCTTCTCCTGGATAGTTGAAGAGCAGCAGGACAAAAGAAATCCCAGCAATAGCATCCAGGTTCCTTTCCCATCTTTCCACCCAACAGGTAATCGGTATCCTCAGAGCTGATTAGCTGTTCTGGAAGCAAATGGCAGTTTGGACTTTCAAGTAGGATTGTGTGTCAAGAAAATTTTTTTGTAATAGTTTTGGATTCGGGCTTGGGGGATTTTTACTATGATTGCTTCATTTTGGGTATGGTGTTATCAGTTTGGGTTAGAAATCAAGTCCTCCCTCTCCTCTCAATACCCACCCCATGAATTTCAACACATGTGGCCAAGAGACTCCACATTACAGGACCCCCCCCCAAAGAAGCTCATTTTGTGCACACACCTACTGCAAATAATAGTTATTATCAATGGGCAGCCAATCTGAGGGTCTGAGGAAGCAGTCATTAAAGAGAATAGTACCAAAATCACACAGAATGCTATCCTCCCTCTACTCTCAATACCTCCTGAGTTACAAGTACATGCAGCAATGGGGCTCCATTTATCAGACCCCAAAGAAGTAGTTCGTTCTCTGCGCACATACACCTCTCTATAGACTGTTATGATGGGAAAATGACAGGCAGCAGAGGTGATTGGCTGGGAGTACTAAACTGTGCTCCTCCCTTGCCAGGATCCAATTGGTAGGAAGGATACTGTTGCCTGGGTAAACAAGTGGAATCAAAGAACAACATAATGAGTTCATACACATGCTACTGCAGGCTTGATAAGCACCCAAACTCGAAAACAGCATGGATTTTTTCGGAGAGAGTAGTTTTGTTTCACTTAGAATCCAGGATTCCTAATACTATTCTAGGAAACATCTGTAACTAATGACCCAAACAGTGATTTTGTGTATATTTTTGGCTTGGGAATTCTGTTTTGCACACCCCTATTTTCAAGACACTTTTTAAATTTACAGTAGCAGACTTTCTTTTGCCCTTAGTGTTACTGTGCAGCTAAAAGATGTATTTCAAGGTGAGGTTAATGCTAGGAAATTTCCCACTTATTCCTGTATCAAAAGTGATACCCACAGAAATGTCTGCCCAAACCTTAAGGAGAAAAATTCTCTTATATGAAGCCCTTTCTGTAAGGAGGGCAATGCTGATGGGAACAGTTTCATGCCTCAACACCCTTGCACTTGTTAGAGGGTATAACAAGCAGTCTAGACAATACTACAGGGAACTGGAGATTTCCACTGGCAGGTGAATACACAGCACAGCCACATGCCTGATGAAAAAGCCTTGTTTCCTATTGATTGCCAATCAATAGCCACATCCCACCTCTGCCTTTCAGTTTCTGCGGTCCTAAAAGGCAGTAATCAGAATCAGAGTAGCTGCTGCCTGATAAGATACCGTTATCATCACAGTAGCAAAGCGGGACCTCAGACCTAAGCTGCCAGGTCATGTCTCCAGCACTGGACGTTTAAGTTAGATTTGCATCTTCCTGGTTCTTCCTTTTATTTTCCAGCTCCTTGTTCCCAGCAAACTGCTCAACCCCCACCCTCCATCTCTCCATCTCTATTTTGCAAACATTTAGCAAAACAAAAGTCAATGCTAGGAATGGGAAGGTCAGGTCCCATCTTAGTCATTTGATTTCTGTTCTGTGCCTCTGGCCCCAGTTCATTCCCAATATCATTTGGGCAAAAGCAAAATGGGTGGTTCTCATGTTTGGATTAGCATTTTTAAGAATATTAATGTTATTTTCTATTTGACAGGAACTTCCTTTGGAACAGCTGAAGAAATATGAGTTAGCATGAAACAAATTGCAAAGTTTGAGAAGGATTAGTATATAAAGCCTCCAGCCAGATATCTACTGATGAATACTTTTATCTTCCACTTTTCTCCAAACTAGCCATATGTGTGCCTAACAGGGAATGAAATGGTATCCTACCTTAAGCCAGCATGTTTTTTTAATGTAGGTTTCTGAATCATTTGGACATACCAATCCTAATGCCTGGTTGAACAGGGTGATACAATTCTATCTATCAGATTCCTTTCCTATTATGTCACTGGCCATTTTTAGGTATAGAAAGAAATTAAAATATATGTAAAATAAAGCAGGAGTCCAGTGGCACCTTAAAGAGTAACAAAATTTATGCCAGCCTATGGATTCATGAATCAGAGCTCACGTCATCAGATGCATGAAATGTACATCCATAAAAACAATGAATTTATATTATAACTTGGATCTTGATTTAATCTGGTCTCTCTTTGTATCATTTCCGTCCCCTTGCAACCTTTAATATAAATTCACTGGCTTTATGGCTGTACACTGTCTGAATCTGATGAAGTGAGCTCTGACTCACAAAAACTTATGCAGGATTAAATTTTATTAGCCCTTAAAGTGCCATCATTCCTAGCTTTGTAATTGGATGTCATCAATATCCAGAAGACAACCAGGTCCTATCTGTATCCTTTTGATCTAAATCCCCTGGTGGTGCAATAGAGGTCTTGAGCCACTGCCTGACTGCTGTGGTCAAATGGCTGAAAACAAACAAATTGAAACTGAACCCAGACAAAATGGTTGTGATGATGGTTGGGTGGCGCTATGCTACAGTAACATCAAGACTGGACCACTGTAATGCACTCTACATAGGTCTCCCCTTGAAGTCAACTCAGAGACTACATTTGGTGGAGAACACCATTAGTCATTATTGGGAGTTAGCCAAAGCATGCATATTAATCCCATTCTTCAGACATGCCTTTGGCTGCCCATCAGTTACCAGGCTCAATTCAAAGTATTGGCTATCACATACACATGAAACTGCCTTATACTGAATCAGACCTTTGGTCCATCAAAGTCAGTATTGCCTACTCAGACTGGCAGCGGCTCTCCAGGGTCTCAGGCTGATGTCTTTCACATCACCTACCTGCCTAGTCCCTTTAACTGGAGATGCCAGGGATTTAACTGGGACCTTCTGCATGCCAAGCAGATGTTCTACAAACTGAGCCACGGCCCCTCTCCAAAGCCCTTCATGGCCTTGGACCTTCATATCTGCAAGATCGCCTCTCCCCCTATACCAGGGGTGGGGAATGTCAGGCCCGGGGGCCATTTAAGGCCTGCAAAATCATTTGGTCTGGCCCTTCGTTAGGGTTGCCAACTGCAAGGTAGTAGCAGGAGATCTCCTGTTAATTCAACTGATCTCCAGCCGATAGAGATCAGATCATCTGGAGAAAAATGGCCGCTTTGGCAATTGAACTCTATGGCACTGAAGTCCCTCCACTCACCAAACCCCGCCCTCCTCAGGCTCCGCCCCCAAAATCTCCATCCGGTGGCGAAGAGGGACCTGGCAAACCTACTTTTTGTGGGTCCTGGCAGATCTCTAGCTAAGAAGGATCTAAGACTGGTAATCCGCCCCCTCCTGTGGACAGGAATAGCCTCTATTCAAGGCAGATGTGAGTTTGTTTTGCTGAGAAAAGGAACCTTTCCCCTCCCCCTTTGCAGAAGAGTCATTAACGATGGAGCTGCTAGGACCACCCAAGAAACTGTGTTAACCCTTTCCCACCCGGGCCGTGGAGAAACATATTCCCTCTCTACTACAAGAGGGCTGGGGGCGGAAGTGCAACAATGGAGGGGTTAAAGGGGGCAGGGCCAGAATGCGCAGGGGGAGGTGAGTTCTTAGCCAGTGGGTCCTCATTTCATCCCTACAGACGGAGGTAGCAGGAGCCGGCTGTAGAATCCGGCCCCGACCATACAGAGCAGGAGCAACTCTGGCGTTGTGGCTGGACGGCTTCACCCGGCTGGTGCAACAGACCATCCAAATTCCAAACCAATTACACAATTTCATGTAAGATTTACAACACAATTTCCATTAGCACAAAACGACAAAGGTACTAAAAGTCCAAGGTGATAACATTTTACTAAACCAATCTCGTCAAGGAGAACAATGGGTCAATATCAGGTGGTTACCTTACATTGACACAACAGTAATAATCTACATTAGTGCTACATAAAATGGGGGATATTTTTTCCCATTGCATGCAAAATGTATCTCTGCTTTCAATGATTATTCATACCTCTTTTTCAAAAGTGTGGGAAACTGATGAAAAAGGGGCAGGTGCTGAGGTGAAGAAGGAGTGCATCCACATTGCCAAGGCAAATGGGTCAAGGCTCCATCACTTCGCCCCTCATTCCAATCCAATCATACATAGTTGGTTAGTTGGGCCAGGATATCAGTGGAGACATGCATTGAGATACATATATTAATGCACATCCCATCAAAAATGAAGAAGTGTGGAGTGATAGCATTTGCATGAGCTTGGAGATATGGATATTGGCCATACATACTGTACAACTCTCAGTAGAATACACATTTGAACGCATATGCAAATGTGCATCCCCACCCACATTGTGTCCCCTGATAATCCCCTGACAGTCAAATCCCCTGATAAGGGCTGGAACTTGGGGACATCCTTGCTGTGCAATTCTGGCAGGAAAATGCGCCAAGGCAAAGACTGTAGCCAAGTTTCTGCTTTCGTGTGACAGCGTCTTGCATACATGCACAACAAAGTTTTCCTTTAAGAGACAGATGGTGAAGTGTTTTGTGAACACACAGCATGCTCTGGAGTGGGCAAAAACACAGTTTGGATACTGCCTGTATTTTGTGGGATTCGTAGCCATATGTAAACACAAGCTTCTAACCACTCCTGAATGAAGAAAGGCTGATGTGCAACAATAAGCAGAAAAGTACAACTGCAAGGGGATAATATGAACATGCTCTAAGACAGCCCTTTAAAGGCAATAATAAAACATTTGGCAGTCAATAATGGTGATGAAAATGTTTTACTGTGACAGCTTTAGTTTTACAGAAGGTAGAGGACTCGACTAAGGGTGTGCATTCAGCAAAGCCGAACCGAACTCCCCCCCCCAAAAGGCACCAATTTAAAGGGAGCCAAAAAGCGGATCCTGAATCATGCCAAATTTTTGGGCGTAATTTGGGCTACTTCAGCTCCACTACCATTTTTTAAAGAATTCCTTCTCCCCCTTCCCTTCTCCCATTCTCTCCCCTCACTTACCTGATAGTTGGCTCCATCGCCGCGGCCTCCAGGTTCCACATGGGACTCAGAGGCAGCCACCCCTGCCACTGGAGTTCAGGTAAGTGAGGGGAAGGGAGATGGGGGTAGAGATGGGGAGGTATCATTCAGATTCGGGTCTAGTGGACCCAATTTTTTCAATAATCCTGGATTTTATTATATGAGTGTTTTGAAATATCCGGGATTCCTAAAAAAAACCACGTCCATTATATCTGAATCTGAATGTTACTGTTGTTGGTTTTTTTGCAACCCCTATACTTGACTTTTCAAAACTACCAAACCAGTGGGGTCAATAGCAGAAAGGATAGGATAACCGATACACTCTCACATGCAAAATCCTATTTAGATTAGAAATAGAGGGAAGATATTATCATTTATTTCGTATGCATGTTTGTCCTCAAGAGAAGGATATACAGAGAAAGCCGTTTATTTTATGTCATGGGAAACAGAGAAAAAGAAATAGATAAATAGTACTCAGCTACAGAGAGGTTAGCATGAGGTTGATGTTTTAAACAGCAGCACTCTGGTAAGAAGCCACACCCCTGCAGCAGCCTCGACATTCAGATCTACATCATTTCCTCAGAAAGAATGAGCCCTAATGCAGAGTGGGTATGCAAAGTGGGGGAGGGGAAATTAGTTGGACAGAGCTGGTGAACCAAGCTGACACTCTCTTGACTACTCAGTCATAGATGGCAACACAAGCTAGAACTGAGCTTCATTTCATTTTGGAAGCAATGCTAAAGTCAGCAGATTCAGTCAGCAAGCTAAACTTCTAACAAGCAATAATTGTACATTTTAATTTATTTTCTTCATGTATACTTCACCTTTTGACCCAAAGCAGTTGACATTGTTCTCCTCTCATCCATTTTATCCTCACAACAACCCTGTGAGGTGGGTTAGGCTGAATGAATGTGACTAGCCCAAGGTCACCCAGAAAGCTTCCATGGTATAGTTGGGATTCAAACCAGGGTCTCCCACATTGTAGTCAACCACTCTAACCACTACACCACACTGGCTGCTTGTTCATCCAAGTCTAAATATATGCCCATCAATATGAATGGCAAAGTGTGATTGGAATGAGTGCCTGTATGTTCCTCCAGATTCAGACCCCGTTGAGGGAAGCTGAACTACTCAGGGATGATACACCTTAATACTAATCCCAAGCAGTGCATGTACATAAACTGAAGCTCAGTCCAGACAATTTTGGTGCTGGTGGTCAGTAATGGAGCTCATTAGGGAATAGGAAGTGAGTCTATTCTGCAAGGGGTCACAACTCCCCCTAAAAAAGCAAGCTTGTAGTTTGGGTTACTACTCGGGACAACAGGTAGAAGGTCCATGTTTTATAGTGCTTTTTACCAGCTTCAGTTAGTATGCCTGTTGTGGCTCCTCCTTGAGAAGTGAGATCTGGTTACCATACGCCATGCTCTGACCACATCCAGGTTAGAGTCCTATAATGAGCTCTACATTGGTCTGCTTTTGAAGACAGTTGGTCTAAACTGCAGCAGCCAGATTATTGTTGGCCTTGAGTTGAAAAACCCTTAATTGGCTACTAGCTCACTTCTTAGCATAAGTCTTGATTCTTGCCTTTAAAGCCCTAAATAGCTTAGTGTATCTGAAGGACAATGTTCTGCTATATCATCTGTCCACTGATTAATATCATCCAGTTGTGGGTGACACACAAAGCAGACATAGACACATTGGAACAGGTGTATAGAAGGCAAAAAAGATGGTCAGATGTCAGGAAAGCATGGGTATGTTTAGCCTGCAGAAAAGAAGACTGAGGAGACACATGATCACGCTCTTCAAATATCTGAAGAGTTGTCATAGAGAAGAGAGCAAAGAGTTGTTACCTGCTTTGCCAAGGAGCAAGACTTTCAGCTCATTCCTGAGCCTTGCGGAGGCCAGCAACAGCTTAGCTGAGGCACCGCCGTGGCACCTCTAAAGAGGTTCCCTGGCTGCTGCAAGGTTTAAAAGAGCTTTTTTTAAAGGTTTAAAAAATAAAACGGGGCTCCCCCCCCCCATAGAAAACAGCGATGAACCTGGCACAGCAACGCTGTTGCTGGAGGGGGTGTTCCCAGGCTGGAGGGGCTTTGGAAGCTGACTAATGTCAGTTCTGCCCTCAGGGATGCCCTGGGAACACCCCCCCCCCATGCCAGCGCCACATTTCTCTTCCGGGATTTAGGTCCTGGAGAGACTGTGGCATCGGGGGAGCAGCGTGTAGCTCTGTGGCATCCAGGCGCCAATGGAACTGCCCCCTCTGCCAGCATAAGTGCCTATTATTCTGTGATAAGAGGCCACTTAAGCTGGCAGTGGAGTCACACCGCCTCCTGAGCACTTTCAGCCCCCCACTTCAGGAATGCAATGCAGATCTACTGGGCTTACGTTACAGGTGAGTAGATTTCAACTGAACATCAGGAGAAACTTCATAAGGGTAAAATCAGTATAACAATGGAACCAGTCACGGGGGCGGGATGGGGTGGGGAGTTCTTCCTTGCTGGAAGTTTTCAAGCAAAGGCTGGTTTGGATTTCCTGCATTGAGCAAGGAGGTTGGACTGAGTGGCTTATATTTGTTTGTTGTTTGTTTGTGCTATTTATAGTCAGCTTTTTTCACTGAGACTCAAGGTGGATTACACAGTGTAAGTCAATACAATCAACACGATGGGACATCCAATAAGCAATATAATACAATTAGGATCACAGAAATCTGAAACCAAGCAGAAATCTGAACCAAAATTGTACCAAAGCATCAGTATCAACATGACATGTGAACCAATGCAGAAATTTCATAGCAGGAGTATACATACAGCAACAGATGTTACATACTATACACAGCAGTATAGTCCCTAGCCCCTTTCCATTTATCAGCATCTTCCTGACCATTCCACAGCTAATCAAATCTCCAGTAGTCAATCAGAAGCCTTGCTGTGCAAAAGCCCTATCTGTAGGGTTGCCAGGTCCCTCTTCGCCACCAGTGGGAGATTTTTGGGGCGGAGCCTAAGGAGAGCAAGGTTTGGGGAGGGGAGGGACTTCAATGCCATAGAGTCCAATTGCCAAAACGGCCATTTTCTTCAGGTGAACTGATCTGTATCAGCTGGAGATCAGTTGCAGGAGATCTCCAGCTAGTACTTGTCAAAGGGACAGCCCCTGCAACCACAGGAAAACAATGAGAACCTGACCCATATTGAGATAGAAGTGTCCCAGCAACCATCGACTAGGCGAGGGATGCTATAAGAGGCATCCAGAATCCTCCTCTTAACTTTATATAAATTTTCCAGCTTTTAGGTGAAAGCTTGGCTATAGGAAGAAGTAAGCCAAATGAATACTGTAGCGGTTTTGTATAACATACCCCTTATCGGATCTAAGGGAATGTATCAAATCTTTTGAGCCTGTGCCATCCAGATTAACTGCTCTAAATAGAGCTGAAGGATTCCTGTGGGTGAGACAGGCAGGATCTCTGATGGGATCCACCAGATCGGGCTGCAGATGGGATGAAGTGGCCCATGAGCCCTCCCTAGAAGCTAAAATGACTAAACTATTTTGTTCTATAGGATTAAAAAAAAGTCTACTAATCAATACCAGTAAGTACCTTCACACACACAAAAACATCCTGGGGGTTCCTGAGAGATGAAACATCCAAGGAATTTTAAGGAGAGCAAAAAAGGATTTTGGTGAGACTAAATAATACAGTGTGCAAGATTTTGACACATCCCTGACTGAAACTTACAGAAAGCATTTGCAGGTTGTTAGCCAAACTAATCTGTGTCCTATTGGCCATTTATGCAGGGTCAGTTTTGATGCTTGCTCAAAGCTCTTTTTTAAAATGTTACCTTTAAAATGCTTATTCACAGTCCCGCCGCAAAAGGAAAAATTCCACCTCCCCACTCACCTGCTCCTTTGTTCCTTCCTTTAGCCAACCGCCATTTGCATAGCTAACATGCGGCTTTTATTTTGCATTGTTCCTTGAGGCGATTCTTTGGTGTGGGGCGAAGCAAACACAAAAGGTCACGTTAAAGGGGCTCTTAAGAAATGCGAAGTAGGTATGCGCCGGCTTCTCAGATGGTTCAGCGTGAAAAACTCAAAAAAATATGCACGGCACTCCAGCCTGGAACATGCTGCTAATTACCAAGCATAAATGGCAGTTGAGAGTCTAGTTCTGATGAAGAACCTCTCCACCCCATAGTGGCCTACATTGATAAGGACAAGTGTTGCAAGAGTAATTGACCTAACATGAAAATTCAAGGTGAAGTTCCTACATGAGAGGAATTTCCCTGAAGATCTTTTGGGGAAGCAAAAACAGAATTTAAAGATTTTATGCACACCTGTAAAATTAATACCTCTATCAGAAATTCATGCCCACAGCTAATTGTGGCTGTGACTTTGTTGGATAGCCTCTCAGTTAATGCCAAGGTCATCAAACTCTTCAAATCTCAAGGTTATTAACTGCATTCAAAAGTTGTTTTAGATCATTCTTCCCTATTAACTTATTAATATCACCTATTGTTCTTCCTTCATAGTTTTCAGAAAAACCTCTAGATAATTTCCTCACATAGCTCTGCTAGTAGGTGACACGTATCGTGAGGGCTGATCCTCAAGAGTTATTCTTTCAGTACTTACCTACTGTCCTTTCTTTTCAAGCGGCTAATTCTTCACAGTGATCCCAATTAAGCTTTTGAATTGGGTATTCAAGGGAAGGGGCTATGGGTCAGAGAGGGACAAAATATGCTCTTCCTTGTCAAAGGTCACAGGATTAATCCCAGGCATCTCCTGTTAAGGGATCTCATATAGTGGATTCTAGAAAGGATCTCTCTCTGCCTGAGGTCCTGTAGAACCAGTGACTTGGCATAAGGCATATTTTAATATTCAGTCTTCCAACAGGTCATTTCCCCCACCTTCACCTTTTTCCTGAAGACTGTTCTCAATTACTAATGAGTTCCATTGAGGTAGCTTCCATCTCACTCAGAGTATGCATTAAAGAACATATGCCATACTTGGGTCTAAGAGCCAGTAATGATGATGCATTCATTACTAATTGTTGGCAGCTATATTCATTCCACCGATCTCTTTGCAGCAAGGGAAGAGTTGCAAAATATAAAAGAACAAATACTCCCTTCATAATTATATGAGCAGAAATGGACACACAGGATAATAGGCACCTGAGACATGCCTGGAAGGGAGACGTAGAAACTAATTTAGACAAAAAACTATATAATTAAAACAATGCATACTGAAGAGACAGTAATTTTATTAGGGGCTTACTTTGGGCCACTTCTCACATCACTGGGAAACAACATGTGGTTTTCCATATGGGTACATATTGTAGAGAAGCACAGTTATTTGAGACAGGTGTTCTCAAGTGTAAATCAAATGTTTGTTTCAAAACATGTTTTGTTTGCAGTATTGAACATTACATTTTTAGAATGTATAACATGGGTACATGCTAAAAAAAACAGCAAAATACGGTCAGAAAGCAAACAAGCTTTTTAAAAAATTGTCTGAAGTTTAACTTTTTGAGTTATTTATTTAGGTGAAAAAATCTGATTCATAATATCTGATTAATAATTATTGCTTCTCGGAAGACTTTCCCCCCTTTGTTACAGGCCGTTAAAGACTACATACAATAATCACTCACCAGGAGATAACCAAGGATGCCACAAATAACATTTGGCAGTTGAACTTAACAACATGTTCAACAGGGACAATCACACATGAGCCAATCACCGAGCCTGTTTATTTCAGTACGGGAATATCTGCTGAACAGATCTGCATTGGGTTTTTTTCAAAACTGTGCCCGTGCAACAAAGCCTGCCAAATCCAGCCATTAATGATGCTAAGGGCAAATACCAAATGGTAAGATTTTTTAAAACACAATATGTTGACAGCACCCTCCCCCCCCACGCACTGGCTGGTTTGGTTGCTTAAAGGCGTTAAGGTGTATGAAAAGGTGCTTGCTTGAAACTATGCATAATCCTGTACCAAGGATACTCTGCCATCCTTGCCCTTCTGCTGAGCTTACGTAGGAGCTTTATTCATGTCTCCTTCTCCAGAGTAGCTTAGTTTCTGCTCTTGTCTCTTGCTCCTTCTCAAACTTCCCCACTAAACTTCCCACACCAAATTCCCTTCACCACTTCTGTTTGGGTGCCATTGCCACAAACTCCAGTAACTGCTATATGACTTCTTGTGCCTTGACCTCTAATTAACTCTGCTTATAGCTGTGACCTGTGGCTCCTCACCCAAGACTCAGACAGTAACAGGCTCTGGCAACAACAGCTGGCTCACCTCAGGGCCAAACTAAATGTAACAGCAAATTTGGGGCTGCCACAAGGGTCCTGTTGCCATTTTAAAGTGATTTTAAAATGCCATGAGGGCCCAATCCTGATTGGGACCATGGCACAGCGCTCTTTTCCCTGTGCCTTTTCAAGTGCCAAAACAGCTGTGGGGGGAGTGCCCTCGTGTCCCCCCATGGCTGTTTTGGCACTTGAAAGGGGGGGAAGGGCTTTGAGCCAAGGCCCATTCAGGACTGGGCCCTCGCATAGGGTTGCCAACTGCCAGGTAGTAGCAGGAGATCTCCTGCTAATTCAAGTGATCTGCAGCCGATAGAGATCAGATCACCTGGAGAAAAATGGCCGCTTTGGCAATTGAACTCTATGGCATTGAAGTCCCTCCCCTTCCCAAACCCCACCCTCTTCAGGCTCCGCCCCAAAATCTCCCACCAGTTGTGAAGAAGGATCTGGTAACCCTACCCTCGCAGCATTTTAAAATCACTTTAAAATGGCAAGGGCGCCCTCGTGGCGGCCCCAAGTTCATCATCATGTTTCGTATGGCCCTAAATTTGCAGAAGCCCCTCCCAGGCATGTGCTAAAGCACAGACCAAAAGCAGGCATCAGACACAGAGATAAACACCCAAACAACTCAAGGATCAACCAGCCCAAGCAAAGAGACAAACACCCCGTTTGCCTCTTGCACCAATTCTGTGCCAATTGCCAAAATCCTACTTTTTTTGTACACTCCAGCAACAGCCTGTCCTCTTGCCCCTGCTACTGCCTCCTCCTCCTCCGATCCTGCTCCCAGCCCAGGAGTTAGACAGATAATGCCCCTTCCCTTCTTGCTTTGATAAACACAGTACAGAAAGCCAGGCATGTCCAACGGAGCTTCACAGGGTCTGGAAAACCCTATTGGTCATGCACAGTTTGCAGTGCTGTGTTTGAAGATGCCTGGGGGACAAGAAGGGAAGGAACATTCACTGCTCTGGGCATTTACAGCATTTACAGAGAATCTGGGACCAGTTCAACACAAGCAACCACTTGAGATATTTGAAATTGAACCTTCTTGCCATTTCCTGTTCTCTTTGGGGCCCATAGGTTGTCTCTTCATCAATACATTATAGATTGTTGAAAGTAGGTTTTTTATGAGCTGTCAAATTCACTATCAGATGTTCTGTTAGCTTTGTATTCACTTTATACTCCCTCTGGAGTCTTACTATTTAATTTCTAAACAGTAAATATTGGGGAAATCTCAGAGTTTCAGCTTGCGTGACTTCACTTATTTCACTGAATGCAATAATTATGTTTTCTTTTTTCTTTCTTTTTAATCATAAAAACATAGTTCTTCCACATACTGAAGTCAATTGTCCTTCCTGACTATATAAAATCCTTGCAATCCATTACTGAGAATACTGGCAAGATAAAACGTGGGCAAAGGGAGACGGGAAGAAGGGTATCCAGCACACTAGCAGAGGGGGGAGGGGAATGGCAGCCCTGTAAGTGCTCTCAGCCCAACTGGGGTCCTGGATCCATGAGACTGATTGCCACCACTCAACTTTATCCTGGGGTGCTTGTGATTCCACATAACCCCACATACAAGTGAAGGAAAGAGAGTACACAGCCTCTCTTCTGGGTGACTACCAGCAAATCCAGCCATTGCTACTGCTTGCCAAATGCTCATGACCTTTTTTGCAAAGCAGTATCAGAATGTCATGGAGCAGCCCGAAAAGAAACTGTAGACAGGGTTCCAATGTAACTCCTTACAAAGGATGGGTAAATATTGGCCCAATGGCTACATCTTCCCATATATATGCATCCTACCATATGAGAACCCTTCCTCAACAGAAGAGGACAATTTAGGAACTTGAAGAACACCCAGTTGATGCCTTTCTCTCAGATCACTCACACCATGCACAGGATGCTTGAGAACACATGCTTTTTGTTGCTACTGCAGTACGTTACTCATCACTGTCCTGGTGTCTCTTATGGCTCTTTCCAGGCAGCCCTACAGTAATGGTAGAGGTCAGGATGGACCACGCTGCAATGTCAATCACCTGCTGATCCTACAATGCAATCAGCAACTAACTGCAATGGCCAGTGTGCATCTAGCTACTCTTCTGTGGAGTTGAACACATGAACACATGAAGTTGCATTATAATGAATCAGACCCTTGGTCAATCAAAGTCAGTATTGTTTACTCAGACCAGCAGCAGCTCTCCAGGGTCTCGGGCAGGGGTCTTTCACATCACCTACCTGCCTAGTCCCTTTAACTGGAGATGCCGGGGATTGAACCTGGGACCTTCTGCACACCAAGCAGATGCTCTACCATGGAGCCACAACCCCTCCCTGAAGAGTTGCTAACTCTTTTGTTCAAGGCTGCCAGCAGTTCACATGTAAAATGTCTTCATTTTCCAAAATGTTTAAGCAAACTCCAGCCATTGCTTTTTGTCATCCTTGTAAGTGAGGGAACTACTTAAAAAAAATCCCATGTTGAAAGATCTGCTCCCAGGTCACCTTTAACAGGTTTATTCCACTGGCAGGGATTCCTTTCAGAAGCATTTTGGTAAGTGCTGTATACCACCGAGTTCAATCTGCACTAAGCAGATTAGTTCATTACCAGTGAAAGGTTCTGGGCAGCAGTATAGTGTTGCGTACCATGTGATAGGAGGAAGCTGTCATTAGGTTTCACAGATAGGATATAATTATATGCTCCTTGGAGGGTACTTCTAATTGAATTATGGGGTGTCTCACCAGCATTCAGGGCAGTGGCTAAAGGAAGCTGAGCAGTTTTCTTGCCCTGAACAAGATAGACACCCCATAATTAAATTAGAAATACCCCCCAAGGATTATGACCTTTTGTTGTACTTTGTATTTTGTTGTACATTTTTAAAGAGGGTTCTTAGATTTCCTTGCCTACCCTGACGTCTACCACTGTTTAAACTGGAGGTTGGGATCCATCTATTTCTCTTTAGTAGGATCTACTGTCCTCTCCTCTTCACTTCCTCTAATTGTTTCAGAAAGCAATGTGCTGCTGCAGTACTATGTTTTTTAACAGAAACATCCAAATATTGGGATGATCAGTCAAATGCCATCTCCAGACAACCCCAATTCAGGTTCAGCTCATTACATAACTGCTACCCAATATTTCATTTTTGTTTTCAGAGGGTTCTCCCCTAATAGAGGGCTATGCTGACATTCTTTGTACTATCAAATAGATAAAGTTCAACTGGTGCTCCAGTCCAGTAGTTTCAAGTGACTCAAGGCAAGAGGGAAATTATAAATATATCTAGAGCCATCATTTGTTTTGGTGCGCTTTTGCACTGCAATTCTTAAAGCTATGCTTAGAGGCCAAGGCATTGCATTTAGGATAAAGCTAAATCCTTGTGTCTATCAAAATGTTTTTAATTGGATGTCTTTGGAAACCAGTTATCCAAATTTGCCTAAGACACAATGCTGAATGGTCAATGTGCTGGAAGTGGAATACAGAGACCAGGTCAACTCATGACACAGCAGCACTTCCCTCCATGCTACAGTGTATCTGGAACATTCACGCTAAGATGGGTCCTCCTTTCCCTACATCTGAATTGAAGAATTCAGCAACCTGCTCCTCCTGCAGCCCCAGCCCACAAATTAGTAACTGTGTCAATCCTCCCCTGTTGCAATTGTTGTTCTGACTGATGACCTATAACAGAACAGAGACAGTGGGAGTGCCATCCTGTTGATTTTCCTAGATCTTTCATTGGCTTTTTCCACCATCAGCCATAGTTTCCTTCTTGATTGCCTGTGGAGGTTTGGAATTAGGGATATCACATTGTGGTGGCTCCCCTCCCATCTGGGGGCCAGATTCCAGAAGGTGGCAATGGGGAATTTCAGCTCAGCTTCCTGTCAATTGTACAATGGGGGTGCTACAGAACAGTCTCTTGTGCTTTAATATTTACATGGAACTACAAGCTAAGGACATCAGGTTTATAAGTGGTGTCCAGAGCAGACTGGATGAGGGTTAAATTTCAGCACAATTCAGACAAGTTCTTCAAACTAGGAAGGCTTTTCCCACCTGGTTTTAGATTATTTATTTACGTAGATATTTATCGCCTGCTTTTCTCCCCAATGGAAACCCAAAGAAGCTTACAGCATTGTTCTCCATTTTATCCTCACAACAGCAAGTTTGTGAGGTAGGTTAGGTTGAGAGTATGTGACTGACCTGAAGTCACCCAGCAAACTTCTATGGCAGTGCAGGGATCTGAACCTGAATCTCCTAAATCCTAGTCTGAAACTCTAACTACTACACAAAACTGGCTTCTTCTGCACACTGCTATTTAGGCTGTTGAATTATTGTTCTGGTGTTGTTTAAATTGTGCACTGATTTTATTGTTTCATTCTTCTTTAGGGGAGGGGCTGTGGCTCACTGGTAGAGCCTCTGCTTGGCACACAGAAGGTCCCAGGTTCAATCCCCGGCATCTCCAGTTAAAGGGACTAGGCAAGTAGGTGATGCCGGAGACCCTGGAGAGCCACTGCTGGTCTGAGTAGACAATACTGACTTTGATGGACCAAGGGTCTGATTCAGTATAAGGCAGCTTCATGTGTTCATGTGTGTTCATGTGTGTTCTTGTAATTATTGTAACTTGTCTTGAATTGGAAAAATGGGATATAAATAACTAAATAAAACATTACTGCCAAATTCCTAGATTACCATAACTGTGAGTTAGCTAGTCACAATCATGACATATTAGATCCAATTTTAAAAATATTGTTTGTTTTTCATGTTGTCAGACTTTGGTACTCATTGCTAAACCATTCTCTCACTTCCCCATATAACTGTGAGAACTAGCAACCTACTGCATTTATTTTATATTTTCATGATATGATTAAAAGACTTTCCTGTTGAAATACAGGTATGAGTCTTGCCCTGGATGGCTTACAGGGATATGATTAAAACTCAATATAGGAGAATGAATAACAGCTGCAGCATGCCTCCAGTCATCCTGATATCATTTGCATTGCTATTCTACTCCTCCTGTTTCTGGGGGCTGAAAAATGGAACAAAGCTCTTATTCATGATTCGTTTGCTTATAGGCGGGAGAGGAGCACCAGCAGCAAGATGTATAGCACTTTAATAAGCTGGAACAGTTTCTGCCAGTCCCAAATCACAGGGACACTTCACCTCCTGGCATTGCCCCATCTATCAGATCACTTAAGAACAGCACAACAACAAAAAATAATTTTATTCTGTGAATATAGCGATTGTATGAGGCACATCAATCCTCATAGTTTAAACAACAAAGTCACCTCTGGAACAAAAGAACTTTTTCATTGCTGTCCATGGTGCTAAATGCCTGCCTGGCAGCTTAATCCATGAATACAGCACAGAGACATTCCTTGCCCAACTATCAAAAACTGCTTGACTCCCAGGAAAGTCACAGCTGCTCCACATTCTATATGCTAAATTCAGTTTTCCTAGCTATGAAACAGAAGATGCTTCAGTATCTTTGTCCATCACTGTTCTATATTGGATCAGCCATATCTGGAAAAGTTAAGTATGACTGATTGTACATTCTGAAAGCTGCCTGTTTGGCAAACTGGGACTGGAGCTGAGAGTTGCATGAAATGGGTCATTAAGACTGTCCTGCAGATGCTTTCATGTGTCATTGTGCAAGAGTTTGTACAGTGCTATACTAGATAGCCTCTGTAGACGCTGACAGGTTTGAGCGAATTTTTGCAAAGGTGGTAAACCCTCTTTGGAATTACTTTCTGTTCCCTTGCATGATGCTATACCATGAAATATAAAACAACTCTTATGAGCAGAGAACATCTTCCATGTGGGGAGGGGCATCTCCAACCCCTTCTGAATTGGGATTATCACAGTAGCACAAAGTCTAGTGTCAATCTAGTAGGCATTGTTGGCTGGTTTCCCACCCTGAGATATAATATTCAGCTGGTAAGTAATTTAATGAGAGTGATGATGTTTGCACTATCACTGCCTATGATGTTCTGGCAAGTCTTCTGACTGTATTAACATGAGTACTAACCTTTTTTCTGGAGCTTCCAAAGATGAAATTTACATGCAAGGCAGGCATCATTCCCAGATATGCTGGATGAAAAAAATTAGATCAATTACTTCGCTTCGGGACTGCCTCTCCTGGTACACACCCTGAAGGACACTGCATTCTCTAGATGCTAATCTGCTGGGGGTCCCTGGCCCTAAGAATGTGTGGTTGTCCTGGACAAGAGCCAGGACCTTTTCGGCCCTGGTGCCGGCCTAGTGGAATGCTCTCCCTAGTAACATCAGGGCCCTGCGGGACGTGAAAGAGTACCACAAGGCCTGTAAAACAGAGCTATTCCACCAGGCCTATGATTGAAGACAGCTGCAGATGTCATCAGTAGTGGCCTCCCTACCGCCCCCCTCTGTTTATTTGTGCTGTTGAATTTAGGAGGGGCTGGCCTGTATCTGCTTTAGTGGCGAGCTTGTATTTTTAACACCATCGAAAGTTGTTTTTTTTAGGTTGAATATGTATGGTTTTAATGATTTTTAAACTTATTGATTGTTTATTGTTTTAATGTTGTAACTCGCCCTGAGCCCAGTTTTGCTTTAGTTTATGAGTAGCCTGCCTTGGCCTCTATAGAGATGATTTTGATGAGTCTATAAATTGACTTAAGTACATATTTTCCATTAAAAGCTCAAATAAACTGTGTGTGTTTCCAGGCAAAAACCACACTAAAACCATTTATTTGTCAGTTCATAGTTTTTAGCTTTTCACAACAGTCCTAAGAGGTAGGGCATTGGGAATCTCCACGCTACATATACTTTTATCAAATAAGTTATTGTGACGTTTATCCTAACCTTTTAGGATAATCTGTATAATCTGAAGCCTCCACCTCGAGCCTGGATCAGAAAACAACAAGCAAACAACCCAGCTGACACAATACCAGTGTGAAGATTTCCCCCTGCCCTGATCAAGAGGTGAGCATCCTGTGTCAACTGTACTTTGAGGTTCCCTTCAGGGACAATCCTACACTGAGAACATTCCAATAAGTAACCTAAGAAATTATTTTTAAAAATTACAAAAAAAGGTGGAATCTGAAAATTAGAAAAAATTGAAGGTTACCACAATCACCTGCAGCAGCAATGCTGGACCCAGTCCACCCCCAAGTACCGGTATGTCTTTTGGCAGGGGCAGGGTGACTAACTCTGGGCAATTTTACAAGATTTCCAGGCAACCTTCATTTTCTCAAGATTCGACTCCTGCTTTTATTTCCAGCCTAAACACATATTTATCAGGAAACCAAGGCAAAGTCCACAAATAACAATACCATCCTTAAAAGGATGTAACTCTGCTTAGGATTGCATGACAAGCTAGCAAAGTAGAAACAGATGGAAGATGACATTATGCCTGTGTTTATAAACATACGTGGATGGACATCACACATGTCACTGAGGCACCTCACATATCAAAGGTCCTCTTTATCACACTACGAGCAAGGCGGGCACCGCTGAAAAACTAAATTGGTTTTTTTTTACCTGAAACAGAATACGGTAAGTCACTTCAGATCTGTGGTTTTTGGCAAGCCAAAATTCTTGTGTTCCCTCTAAGATAATGCAAATGCATGCCCTGTGAATTACGTTCGTAGCCTTTCTACCCAAGGCTTTTATAATGCTAAGTATACTAATCACATCTTCAGTGTCTGTGTATTTCACTTCAGCTACGGGTGATTTGGGCCTCAGGTACTTTTCTTCATTTGAAGTTGTCACATAAATCCCTCCACATGCCATTCTTCTTCATCCACCCACCCTAACAGGATGCCATTCGTCCTTCACGTGGATAGGGGTCATGCCGTACCAATCCGCACCTGTCAGCAAAGACTGTAAGAATGGAAACATCAGCCCAGCATTTCTCTTGTTCAAGGCACTGTCAGGAGGTCCCATTTCAGATTTTCTGAAACAGAAACAACAACACCTGATCCTGATCTCTTGAAAGTCACACTTCACAGATCCAAACCAATCTGCATTAAAGCACCATCAGTAATCATCTCCAGCCACTCTAGCCGATGCAGAACCAATATGCATTGTGAAGTGCTTTATGTCACCAGCATGCCTTGAAAATCAAAGGAAGGAAGTAAAATCTGTCAGTCATTATTAAGTACTGAGACAATGCAGAGAGTTTATCAGATCCGCAACCCTTGATGTACACCTAATGTGCAGGATGTAATGCATTGAGATAAAGCCAATGTTTATTACAAAAATTCACTTGGACTGTGCAGAACTTCCCATTATTCAAGCCTTCAAGCATCTAGAGTTTTTATATTCCATTGGGTCTCTTGTGCATCATGTGGAAATCAAAGTCCCTTTATCTAAATATCTGATTATTGGATGTATTGTAGATTAAACTCCTTGTTTCAAAGACATCACAGCCTCAGTTTGGGATTGCTTAGCAGAAAAGGATAGCTAAGTGAAGAAGGTCTTAGCCTGCTTACAAAAATGGAAAGAAACAGGATTTTTGTTTTTACAGGCCAGTAAGAGCAGGGTATAGAAATACGTATCTTTGTCACTTTCATTTAGCGCACTGCTGTGGTTATCAGTATGGCTCCCAATTATTCCTGAGCAGTTGAGCTGACAATGGAGGTTCCAGAAATCCCTATTTTTTTTTTCATTTAGTCACTCTGATGGAAGCATGGACAAAATGCCATTCGGAGCAAGCAAATGGAAAAAGGATGAGTAGATGGGAAGAAAAAGAATTTTAGAATTAGCAACATTTGAAGCTATCAATACTCCCTTGAAAAATTAGATTTGTAATTCTGCAATTATAATTTACAGATTTGTCATTCCATTACAGAAACATTTAAAACAACTGAACAACAGATGTTCTACTCAGAAATCCCAGGCAAGAAACAAACCATACTTGACTCCCTGCTCTAAAGTAGTGGTATTGACTCAGAGGTCTCAAAAGTGCTAACCTTCTATTCACTATCAGTTGTTCTTTCCTAAATCCAATAGCATTACTAGCCAACACAGGTAAGTATTGGTATTGAGTCAAACAAATCTGAATTACTATATTTTGTTATAGATTCCAAAAGAATATCCATGTTAGTCTGTTACAGCAAAACAAAAAAGAATCTTATGGCACCTTAATAACTAACAGGTTTACTGTAGCATAAGCTTTCATGGACTAGAGTTTAAGCACAGTGACCATTTACACAGCAATGTCAGAAACTGTACCTCTTACATTTCATGGCCTTTTAAATCTCATGGCTTGCAGTTTTTTTATATCCATATATATAAAGATAACTGCTGACTGAGAATGCTCTTCATGCATCAGACGAAGCACAAAACCTTATGCCACAATAAATCCACTTATTTAAATGTGCAACAATACTCTTTCTGGTATTTTCTGTACAGAAATGTTTGTTCGATGGAAGGAAGAACATCCATCATAAATTATACCATTTGTACACTGAACATACTTCAAATACAAACAAAAACAGATAAGGAACACAGATTTCATCCAAAAAATCATCAGTGCTCACTGTCTCCAACACTAAAAACCAACCATTTACCAGTTCAGCTTTTGCTGAAAACTTGATGTAGTTTCTGAACCATGCACATTATTTACAAAACCCAGGAAAAATCCAGGAAGTCTTTTTTTTTTTTTTGCTCCCTTCCAAAGCTAGCTATAAAGGGTAATGTACATTAAATGAATTATTGACAAAAGTAATACAACATACACATGGGAAGCCAAAGGCAAAGTTCTCATTGATTTTAATATGTCAAATATAGGCCTGATTCTATAGCATCATGAAAACAGCAACAATATGTTTAGTTTGGTGTATTAGCCAATCTGCTGAATTGTATTATAGCTCTGAAGACTCATGCTGCTCAGGAATCGTAGAGAGCAAGCTGCCTTTCAGGATGGGCTATGGCTCAGCAATAGAGCATCTGCTTTGCATACAGAAAGTCCCAGGTTCAATCCTTGGTATCTCTAGTCAAAATGATCAGGTGATGTGAAAGACCTCCGCCTGCTACCCTGGAGAGCCACTACCAATCCAAGTAGATGACACTGATCTTAGTAAACCAATGCTCTGAATCAGTATAAGGCAGCTTCATGTGTGGGGATCTCATCCACCTCTACTGACATTCTTATAGAGGAACCTTAACAAACTTTTTAGGAATATTAAGTTCCCTGGATTACAGTTTGAGAACCAATGTTATAAATCGTAGGTTTTACAAGCCAATTTTGACCCAACCCCTCTTGCAGCACCCTACTGAGCTTCCCTGAACTTTGGCACTCTCAAAAGCACATGCAGGACAAAGTGATAAGGTTGTGAGACCGAGCCTGGAAACCAGCAGGAGGGTTGGGGAGACAAGGACATGGGGGGCATGCGATGTCAACAGTGTTGTCAATGTCACTATGCCACTTCCAGGTACAACCCTGAAGTGGCTATGGGTCGCTCTAGGAATTTTCAGAAACTCTGTTAAAACCATAGAATTTCTGATTGTACCCAGAAGTGACATACCGGCACAGAGGCCGACAGTGGCAATTGGTGGGAGGCCCTAACAGGAGGCCTGGCAGTGCTACAAAGTGAAAATGTGCAGCATGAGGAAGAAATCAGCAAAAAGAACACTATTGCATTAATTGGTAGCTCTGAATCCAACCCACAGTATTTGAGTTATAAGTGACTGAGAAATGATATGATTTGACTCATCAAAGCCCTGCTTTGGGATCAATATGGAACAAAAAAATAGATTGGTCCAATTTACTTCACATTCTTCTGCACTAGTTGCTATTTTGGGGGAGGTGCCAAGTAAGAAATATTTGATACATGAACCCTCCAAAGCAGCAACTTGGATTTGGAAATCAATTCTTAAAGAAAACAGGACTTCATCCAAAAGATTCTCAGGCTTCATGGTAACAGCATAAGTCCTGCTGAAGATACGCGGACACACACCCTTTGCGGACACAGGGAAGTGTTGCAGCAATTCAGTGCTGAAGAATTGGCTCTTGAACTTTTCAATGAATTACCTGGGGACGGAAAGACCTAAAAGTCTAATGCAAATGTGACAATGCTACTTCCCCAGAAGGCACTTGAATGTATTAACACAGCCTAATGGTGTGTAGATGGATAGGAACGAGCCACAGGGTTATGAGAGGGGCGGCCTGAGGTCCATGTCAATAAGGAAGCAGGGGCAAAGGAAAAAGCTTCTAGTGAAGGTCAAGACTACAGACAGAGCTGCCTGACACAATGGCCGGTGCCATGAGTGGAAGGCAAGTTTATGTGAGAGAAGGCTCCAAATTGCTTAGACTCTATGGGGATAAAGAGAGTGAGTTGAACACTCCAAGTGTCCACACCTATGCACCAATCAGCTGGGAGGGAAACTAGTGGGGCAGGGCAGGTGGCAAGAAAGCTGTAGGGCTAGACTGGAATGTCTGCCCTAGACCCCAAATGAATACTTTATTTATGTATTTATTAATTAAAACATTTCTATGCTGTCTTTCCATCCAACTCAGGGCCCCCAAGGCAGCAAAATTTTCAGACATCATTTAAGATACAGATAATATTTAACACAATTAAATAAAAGATAAAAACACATATATCGTGATTGCCAACATGACTTGTACACTGTAGCCAGGGCTGACTCAAATTTATTTGCTTTGTTTACATCCCACATTTCTCTACAATGGGGACCCGAAGTGGCTTATAACATTCTCCCCTTCTCCATTTTATCCCGGCTGAGTATGTATCACTGGCCAGGGTCACCCAGCAAGGTTCCATGGCAGAGCAGAGATTCGAACCTGAGTCTCGCAGATCCTAGACCAAGACATGCTACACCATGCTGACTCCTGCATAACAGTGTTGCGCTTGATAGCAGGGAACTGCAAAGGCAACGCTGCAATGCCATTAGCACAGTTGGTTATCATCTGCTAGTGGGCAGCAGCTCAGAACAGCTTGGGGAAATCACTTGGAGTGGGCAGTCTGGGATGACACTTGACAGGCGCCTGTCAAATTCACACTCATTCATATATAGGAGGCTATGTCAGGACACTAAAGATTACCATTACATACCTGCACACCAACAGAGAAATAATTTCTCCTGGCCCACCTCCCACAATACAGGTGAGGAAACTTTGACCATACTGGAATTATAGAAGCAGCAAGCAAGACCCCGTGGCAGGATCTCTCTGGCTCCCACAACATTCATGTTTGATTCTGAGGTACTTTTAATCACATGCGTCTCACAGAAAGAACATTTTTAAACTTTCAGGGTGTGGTATTTTTGTACCATTTTATGAAACCAAAATCTTTGCCACTTACAATTTTTATAGAAAGCATTCAGCGCAACCATCTTTGGATATAAACTAGGTTCACTTTCCTGGCACTGAAATATGCCAGCATTCTCATGGATAGGGTTGCCAACCTCCAGGTAATAGCTGGAGATCTCCTGCTATTACAACTGATCTCCAGCCGATAGAGTTCAGTTTACCTGGAGAAAATGGCGCTTTGGCAATTGAACTCCATGGCATTGAAGTTCCTCCCCTCCCAAAACCCTGCCCTCCTCAGGCTCCACCCCATAAACCTCCCGCCAGTGGCAAAGAGGGACCTGGCAACCCTACTCATGGAACATTCTATATTCCCATTCTCCCAAATGTGTTGAAAATACTCCTTTCTGACAGAGCAGCATATGCTTTGATCAAGCAAAGTATTATTGTTGTTGAAATGCAAGAACTTAGAAGTCTAGCTTCTGGAAGATTTTCACCGCTGCAATGGGGAATATGAAATTCCATGCCAGAGTACTTGTCCTGTCTTACTGTCCCTCATCTCCGGAGGGCATTTATGTTATCTCATTTTAATGTTCTCCCTTCTGCTATTCTGTATGGGAGATATAAGAAAATTCCATACTCTGCCAGGGTGTGTAAATGTGCCCTGGGGGAGATTGAAAGTATTGACCACATGCTCTTGTATTGTCCATTTTGTTGTGAAATCCGTGCGGTCCTTTTAGATCCCTTTCTCTCAAATCATGCAGATCAAGCTGATGATAGTAAGATCAAATTGTTGTTATCCTCCCGACCTTCTGAGACTATTGAATCTGTGGCTAAATTTTTTGATGAAATTGTTAAGTGGCGGAGGTTAAATGATGTTTAGAGGGATGGTTTTATTTGATCGACTGCTTGATGGTATGCCAATAAAGGTATTGAAATTTGAATTTGAAAATACTAAAGTAGTGCATTCACTACATTCACTACATCAAATGTTAACATTTGAGCAAAATAATGCAGTTTGTTGTGGTGTCACTGGGCAGGTTCAAAAAATTTCAAACACAGGTTCATTGTCTCTAGTAAAAGGGCACCCCCTTCTGCATTGAGATACCAAGAACAAATGCTGGATTATTCATGACAAGGATAAGACATTAATTTTTCCATCTCATTTGCCCCCTAGTCTCTCCCTGTTGTCCTGTTGTGTACCTGGACAACTGAATCCTTCTTGGTTCTATTGATCTAGCCAGTCTGTTATGATGTCCGAAGCAAAGCAAAAGGTGCTTTGTTCTCTGGCTTACACAGAAAAACCAAAGGAGGCAGATTCTAAGCCAGGATTAAAGGCAGATGAGGAACTTCAGTCACATAGAACCATGAAGTCTTCAATTTTCCTGCACTAATTTTCCTGCAAGAAGATGGAGCATATAACCCAGATAGGGTTGCTAGTCTCCAGGTGGGACCTAGGGATACCAGCCTCCAAGTGGGACCTGGGGATCTCCCAGAATTACAGTTCATCTCCAGACTACAGAGATCAATTCCCCTGCAAAAACTGGCTGCTTTGGAGGGTGGACTCTATGGCATTGTACCCCACTGAGGTCCCTGTCCTCCTCAGGCTTCACCCCCCAAATCTCCAAGGGTTTCCCAACCTGGAGCTGGCCTGCCTACGGCCCCACCCCCTGCCAGTGGCCGGGAGCAACCTGGTTACACTAGGCCTGGAGATATCCGGACTACAGAGATCAGTTATCCTGGAAAAAATGGGTGCTTTGGAGGGTGGGCTGTATGCCATTATACCCTGATGAGGCCCCTTCCCTCTAGGGTTGCCAGGCACTGCCTGGCAACCAAGGGGAGGGTTGTGACAGGGGAAGAATCCCAGGAGAAAAATTAAAAAGACAAATAAGGACTTGTGTATCATAGAGTTTCTGGTGATTTCTAGAGCCATCCAGAAGTGACAAAGGGTAGTTCTAGAAATTGTTGGAAACTACATTAAAAACAGAAGTTCTTATCATGGGAATGCCAGCAACTCCTAGAGCTCTTTGTCACCACTGGGTAGCTCTAGGAATTGCCAGGAACTTTATGCTAAGAACTTCCTGTAAGTAGACAAGGCCTTGTTTTTCTTTTTAATTTTTCTCCTGCTGATGCTTCCAGTGTGGAGGGCAAAGGGACCTGAAGCAGGAGATTCCCCACCAGCAGCCTACACTCCTCCCCAAACTCCACCCTCTCCAGGCTCCATCCCCAAATCACTAGGAATTTCCCTACATGAAGTTGGCAGCCTTAAACCCAGAGGACTTCCAGGATCATTTTTTTCACAAACACACTGAGGTTTGCTCATGATGCCTGAATGTAGCCAATGCCTTCACTCACCAAGTTTAAAACTGGAAAGCTAATTCATACGCAAGACCAGCTCAGTCGTATTGCAACATCAGAGCAGATCAGCTAATGAAATCAATTGAAATAGATCAATATTAACTAGTAAGAAGAAAGTTGACTATGCTGACATTTTATACATAGAAAAGTATAACAAGTTACATGGGTTGCTAATAAAAGTCAACCGGAGCTAAACTTTGCTGAAAGAGATGGTTGCACTGAAGGCATCTTGCAAAGACTAGCCTTGATCTTAATCAAATCTATGGATCAGAATAAGTGGCAATGGAAAATGGGCATGCTACCAAACCACAACAGAAAAATAGGCTATCTTATTGTCCAGACATATTTCTTTAAAACTGGTTAAACTTTCCTTTTTTTCCAGAGCAGTCCAAATACTGAACTGCATGATAAAAAGAGAACAATTAATTTGATGATTGGAAAGAAGAGGAAGAAAAGCTAGCTGTTTAGATGGACATATAGATACCAGTTTTGATTATCTAGATTCTACAACTGCAAACCATGCAAATTGCATGTCAGTATGACAACTGAGCAAATCTGTTCTGAACTGAGGCCTCAGTGTCCTTAGGAATGACAGCAATTAGGCCTGTTTGAATTGTAATACTCGGCGCAAGGTTTTGTATGTCTTCCCATTAGGCTGTGCAAGAGGCATGTGAAACCCCATGTATTCACTCCTGAGAGGAGAGCAGAAGAGACTAGCTCTGCTGTGGGGTCCTTGCCTGGAGAAGGTAAGTATGGAGACTAGAGGAGAGGGAAAGAGAACAGTCCATTCTATGTGGCCCAAATTGACCTGTGATGGAATAAAATTCAGAGGTTAAAAATAATTGATAACTGAATAAGTTAACATGAGGTACTTACACAGTTTCATCATTCTTGAACTCCAGCTCCCCATAAGCATCTTCAAAATCCTCTCCACCTCCTTTTGCTGCCCCTTCAACTGTTCTAAAGGGGACTATGACTGTGCCTCGGGCACCAGATGTCCTAAGAACTTTCACCTCCATCACCCCAATGCTCTCACTGACATGTATCACATCACATTCAAAGGTAAAGATGCCCGCATGATCATCATCCAAAATAGTTACAGTAGCCACATAGGGAGAGGCAAGTATGGCCTTGGGATATGGCAAGTTGTTGAGATCAGGAGGTTCATCCATCTCAACCACCCGGAGGTTACTGAGGCGCACAAAGAAATGCTCATCTTCCTCAAAGATGTCATCATCAATAATCCCTATTGAAAACTCTTTTTGAGTCTCTCCTGACTTCAAAACAACTGTACCTTCTGTAAATTCATAGTCAGCCCCAGCATTTGCAGAACCATCTTCTGTCTTATAGTCCACATAAATTGTCTTTGACATGTCCCCTCCTTTCCGAACTATGGTTAGGAGGACAGCACCACAGTTCTCAAGACACTGGTAGGAGCAAGGATCAAAATAAATCTTCGAAATGAATTCTTCAGGTTCCTCTGGCCGCACCTCGTGCAAGCTAGTGCTTCTTTTGGCTTGCTCAGCTGCATGCTTTTTCAGAATATTGCCTGCTCCAGTCATCATCCTGGTAGCCTGAATCCGATAGAATGCCCTGCTCTTTTGCTGATGAGACAAAGCATAGTAATTGGCCATCTCCACTAGCTGGTCCAAGTCCTTTTCTGGATGTTTTTGCTTCAGATCTTTGAGGATCCGGATCATCTCTTTGCGAGACTCATCTACCTCTTTCCCTTCCATAGGCACTAAGTTTCCATCCAGAAAGTGGGAGTTCATCATCTTACCATCCATTTCAATCCCCTTGGGGTGATCCCCCTCCGTCTCAATTATAATACTCCTGTGCTTGTCAGTACGGTACCTTTTGTGCATATACTTGTAGAGGAAAAGCTTTCTGTCTGCTATCCAAGCCAGGATGACACAAACAGGGAAGAAAAACAAAGTGAGTAGGGCTTCCCACACCTGGACCACACCTGGAGAGATGACTGCAAGGATCATGTACAACCATATATATGCAAAGATGCTCCATGCAGCAGTGACAAAGAAAACCCTCAAGTGTTTTATCTTTCTAGTCTCTCCATCAGGAATGACATAGACACAGATGGCTATGATGATGAACATATTGAAAGCTGCACTGCCAACTATGGTAGAAGGCCCCAGATCACCAGCAACAAACCCATGACCGCACACTTCTATCAAAGATAGAAGAATCTCAGGAGCCGAGGAACCAAGAGCCATGAGGGTCAAATTGGAAACAGTTTCATTCCATACTCGGATAGTAGTTGTGGTAATTTCTCCATTAGATTTCTTGACTGTGATCTCCTTCTCTTGTGACGTAATGACCTCTATGGATGCCATGAAGCGATCAGCAATGATAGAAACTCCCAGGAACATGTAGATCAGTGCAACAAAGTAAACAATAACCCTGGCAATTTTGTCCCCAAGAGATGGGTTTTCTGGGTACCATATTGGTAAGATGACACCTTCCTTGCACTCAGAAGAACCTAAGCATGAGTCATTATGTCCTACGATGGGGGAAACTGCCCCGATTCCAGCGTCCACCTGCAGACCATGTAAAAACAGTACAAAAGTAATGAGGCCAAAGCGGAGGAAGGCTGAGGTGACAGGCTGCAACCTTAACCACGCCATACACAAGATTTAATTTCCACTTTACACAGGTGACAGCTCTTCTTATCAGGTCAGCAATCTGAAACAAAGGGATAAGAAGAACATGATTGAAACCAAAGAAAACAAAAGGAGGTATAGATTTCTTACATATATGCATTAATGCGTCAAACAATATTGACAAAGTGTGCATTGGTGCTGATACTTAGAGCCTAACTATACATTTCATTATCTCTGCATCCTCCCCAGGTCCACTAAGAGGACTTTTGATCAGATGTGCTTTGCAAGTGTCATACTGGTAACTCAGTTCCCAGATGCATGGGACCCTGATTTGGATCAGGAGCACAATGCATAAGGAGAAGGGATTTCACCCCCTCCATGCCATTTTCCAGACCTAGAACAGCTCTGGAGATCTACTGTATGCCCTGTTGGGGAAATTTAAATATACTGATGGTTACATGTGGGTTTCCTTAGTGGAGCAAATAGCATCTCCTAAGGCAATTTCAGGTCAGGAAAATCGGGGGGGGGGGGGGCTGAGACTACCCTCTCCATGTATGCTATGGTTCTGATCTAAATTGGGTACACATGTGCTTGAGAACTGAGTTCCCAGCACAGAACTCACAAAGCATGTTTCATCAAATAGCCTTGTGGCAGACCCCGGGATACTGTAACGTATAGTTAGGCCCTTAGAAAATTGTATTCACTTTAGTGATTGCTTAAATGCATATCTAAACAGCAACATTGTTTGCAACATTTATGATGAGCAAGCTATATTGAGCTGATAAGCAAAGTGCTGCCTACTTAGGGGAGAAGTTGTGGCTCACTAATAGAACCAATGATTTGCATATAGATGGTCATAGGTTCAATCCCAGGCATCTTCACTTAAATTGAGACCCTGAGGAGCAGCTGCCAGTCAGAGAAGGCAATAGTGAGCTAGAGAGACCAATGGTCAGACTCATTAAAAGGTATCTTCATATGTCTATACATTCCGTTCAGAGGGAATTGTTTATTCCACTGCTTTAGATACAAGTCATCCAAAGATGATCCCAATATATCAGAATTACTACCAAAGTATCATATTCACCATGCCCAGCCTCACTATGAAACGGAGTAAGATGACAGCTGTAGGTATATTGAGAGTTATTTAATTAATTATAATCATGGGGGTTCTGCCCACCCACCCACCATGCAAGAAGAAAACACACAGAGAGGTGTTTTTTTTTTTTTGTTTTTTTTTTGCTGTGTAGTATGAATTCAGATTTTCTACTTCAGGAGCCAAAATGCTGTAGGACGGTTCTGGCGTCAAGACTATCACTAGAATAAGGACCAATCATATTGTATCATTGTTACTAATTCCCTCCACTATACTGGGGATTTGGAGAAGTGGTAACATCAGACTACCATTACCTACAGATTGGTGATCCCAAGATCACTAGTGCTGGATACACCACCAGCAATAATTGTTGGCATTTCTATATCACTTGTTAGTGTTTAATAGCTTCATCCATACTATCTTGTAATCCTTACAACCCTGTAAGTAAAACATTATTGCAGATTGGGGAGGGGGGCGGAGAGGCTAACCTAACAACACCTAGTGAATTCATTCAAACAAGGAAATTTGCTCATCTGTGGCTCAGTCTGTTGAGAGCCAGTGTGGTATAGTGGTTAAGGTGTCAGACTAGGACCTGGGAAACCCCGGTTCAAATCCCCACTCATGCCATGGAAGCTTTCTGGGTGACCTTGGGCCAGTCACACATACTCAGGCCTGACCCTGGGAGACCTCCAAGGAACACCAGGGTCATGACACTGAGGCAGGCAATAGCTAGGGTTGCCAACCTCCAGGTAATGGAAACTGGCAGGGAAGAAATCAGTACAATAATACAACATGTGTATATTGTGTTTCAAAACATTTCAACAAGTACAATGGACTACAACAAGTGACAATAAACAATATATACAAAATATACAAAACATGTTTGATGCAGTCTATGAATAGTACAGTCTATAAATAGTAGAATCTTCTTAGTATATAGAAAAGTATTTTAAAAGTCCATCAGGTACATGTATAAATGATCACAGAGTCTTCATTAAGCATGATGGGTGGGGGACGGCCGTTTCAAAATTTCTTCAGCCCCATTTCCAATCAAGTATCCAAGCTTAATTAGATTCTATATATCATCATGAAGCCAGTTCACCAGTTCCCGTAGGATACTCCCAAGTGTAGGCAGCAGCTTAGCTTGTTTAATAGCACGGAGGTGCTCTTTTCTTGTTTTGCTAACCTCCAGGTAATAGCAGAAGATCTCCTGCTATTACAACTGATCTCCAGCCGATAGAGATCAGTTCACCTGGAGATAATGGCCACTTTGGCAATTGGACTTTATGGCATTGAAGTCCCTCCCCTCCCCAAACCCCGCCCTCCTCAGGCTTCGCCCCAAAAACCTCCCACTGGTGGCGAAGAGGGATCTGGCAGCCCTAGCAATAGCAAACCACCTCAGAAAGTCTCTTGCCTTGAAAACCCTATGGGGTTGCCATAATTCAGCTGTGACTTGATGGCAAAAACAACAACAACACCTCAGCCTGTTAGCTACTATTGTCTACCATCTAATAAAGTAACAAAGGGAGCAATCCTAAGCATAACTACTCAGATGTAAGTCCCATGTTATTCAATGGGGATTATTCCCAGAAAAGTGTCTTTAGGATTACAGCAAAGTCATCTAGCCACTTTGGCAGCAATTTCATTAGAGTCCAAGGTGAAGTATTTCACACAGATTAATTTGATCTCCTTCCTTGAGAACTGAGGCATCGTTTAACAATACAAGTCCATTAGTCCAAAGTGAGGCACACGTCTATACAGCTGATATGACTATTATAGGTATCCCCAGAAAAGTTTTAGCATGTAACATAGCTGCACAAAAATAATAACATTCTTCACTAATGGTCTAGTTTTAAATTGTGTAGGAGAAATATGGTTATTAATTAAAACAAATGCCACACAGAAGGCTCCATCACCACTTATTATGTTTTCCTATATGCATTCATAGTCAAGACTCAATAATAACAACAACAACATTTATTACTGCTGTCAGCGTTGAAAGTGCTTCACACACCTTACACTGTTACAATCACTGCAGCAGTGTGCTGATGGCAGTGATAAGCCCATAGCCTGAAATTTTGTGTTGGGGGAGATACTGAGTACAATTGTGGGTGGCCATAATAGGCCAGTTAAAAGTAAGAATGAGAGTTTGTTAGGGTGGTCAAGGGAATGAGGGGGCAGACCCTCCATGGGCCTGGATCAGAATTCATTCACTTAACAACTATGCTGCACTAGGGGTGTGCATAATGAAATTCCCAAGCTGAAGAGATACACAGAATCATAGAGTTGGAAGGGGCCACACAGGCCATCCAGTCCAACCCCTTGCTCAATGCAGGATCAGCCTCAAGCATCCCTGACAAGTATTCATCCAGCTGTTTTTTGAAGACTGCCAGTGAGGGAGAGCTCACCACCTCCCTAGGCAGCCCATTCCACTGCTGAACTACTCTCACTGTAAAAAAATTTTTTCCTAATATCTTTTTGCCCATAATTTATACCCATTATGAGTCCTGTTCTCTGCTGCCAACAGGAACAGCTCCCTGCCCTCCTCTAAGTGACAGCCTTTCAAATACTTAGAGAGCAATCATGTCCCCCCTCAACCTCCTCCAGACTGAACATTCTCAAGTCCCTCAGCCTTTCCTCATAGGGCTTGTCTCCAGGCCCCTGATCATCCTCATCAGACTGCTCTGCACCCACTCCTTTCTGTTGGCATCCTTTTTGAAGTGAGGCCTCCAGAACTGCACCCAGTACTCCAGGTGCATCCTGACCAATGCAGTGTATAGCCAGACTATGACATCTTGCGATTTGGACGGTATGCCTCTATTTCAGAATAGAAATGTGGTGCAGAAAGCCTCATTTTGAATGAAAATCTTTGAGGTTAGACTCCTTACTCCTTGATGGTGTGGGTAAGCTTTTTATACTTATACATGCTGTTTAAATTTGGGTTCTATAATCTTTGCTTATAAACTTCTGTTATAATGATGCTTACTTTTTTTCTTGAATATGCTGCACAGCCTGTCATTCATATGATACAGCTGAATGTATCTATTGAAGTCTTTGGCACCGTATTTCCATCTTGACAATCCTTGAGTTTATACTCCTTACTCTTTGGAGATGTGGGTAAGCTATTCTATCCTTGCTTTTATAGTTGTACATGTAGTTTAAAATTTGGTAACTTATTGACCTTTGTTACGATGATGCTCATTTTATTGCATTCAGAAACATGCCACAAATACCTGTTAACACCTGAAAGCAATTCGCAGCAGCGGTTTTCACAACAGCCATCTGGTTAGCAAGCTGAAGAAGGTTTTTTCCGAAACGCATTCTTGCCACCTACCTGCTATTATTATTCTAGCTAATTTGTCTCTTTCATCCTGGTTTTCAGTGATTATACTGTGACTGCTGTCACAATTGATAAATAGTAGCCCTGAGTGGCTTATTGATAGATTGTAGCCTTGTGAGGCTTTTTGTAAACTTTTTGTGTGTGTAATTATGTGTGCTGTAACACATTACTCATGAGTTACTTCTGTTTTGTTGATGAGAATTAAGCCCTGCGTGGCATTACTCCTGAGTAAATTTTCTTTCTACTCTTTAGTAAATTTATACCCTGTGGGGCAACTTTTTGTATGCTGCAATATATTACTTTTGAGTAAATTTCCTTTCTACTCCAGAGTAAATTTACTTTCTGCTTTGTTAATGAATGAAGTATACAATTTTGTTCTTATAATTATTGCTATATATATATACATATATATATATAAAAACTTTTCTTTGCAATTGAGCCTCGTGCTGCATTCTCTTTCAGTCTATACTATTTCAGCACAGGTTATCTATTTTCCTGAGTTCACTACCTGGAGGTTGGCAAACCTAGTAAGCAATAATAATAATAATAATAATAACAACAATAATAATTAATTTATTAGTCTTATATCCCACTCTATACCCCAGCCGAAGCCGGGCTCAGAGCAGCTAACAATCATAAAACATAATATATACACATATACATTACAACTAGATCAAATATAATAAACATTATTAATAATATCAGTTTGGTGCTAAAATCATCCCAGGAATCCAGAGTGAACCCAGGGGAAAGCAATCAGAGCTCCCAGTTGAACAGTATAAGATGGGAAATTATGAAAGAAAGGGAAGGGAGGTCAGCTATGATGGATACCATTGCCGTCCTTAACTGTAGACCTGGTGAAACATCTCAGTCTTACAGGTGCTGCGGAACTGTGCGATGTCTCGCAGGGCCCTGGTCTCACTACAGAGAGAGTTCCACCAGGCCGGAGCCCCAGCTGAAAATGTTTTGGCCCTAGTTGAGGACAGCTGGACATTTTTCGGGCCAGGGACCACCACAAGGTTATTATTTGCTGAGTATAATGCTCTCTGGGGGGCATACCAGGAGAGACATTATATAAAAGTTTATATACATAGACGGTATATAACAGTTTGTATACATAGACCAGAGATGTCTCAGGATTGCTAGAGAATTTGCAGTACTGAATATATTCCACAAATCATTTGAATGTTAACAGTAACAGTTGCATCTCAAATGGCATGGTTATCAGCATATTCTTTCCCAAGCAGGTACTATCTCTCCAACATCAGCAACAGCCTTTTTCTTTTCTGTTTCAGATAAGAATGTATAATGACAAGCAAAATAGAAAGGTAAGAATGAAAATGAACAAAACCAGGTCTGACAAACTGCAGAAAAAGAGAGCTAATTGATTTTGTGGTTTCTGAATCACAAATGCACATCCAACATCCTTGGGATAGATGAGGATAGAAAGAAATAACACATCTCTGGGCATTACACAGATTAATTCAGACAGGGCAGATTTTTTTCCTGCCTTGCTCCCTGAAAGGCTAGTTATTGCATTTCCTTTTCTAATTTAGATCTGACTTTCAGTGTTAGTCTCGAACACCAGAGGCTAAAGTTTTCAAGAAGATTTCAGAGCCAAACCCTCAAGCCCTGACCCAAATTAAGCTCTGCACAAAAACACTGCCAGAACATTCTACGAACAGCAACTTTTTAGAAAAGACAACACTCTTCTGTGGAATAGCTCTTGCAGATAGGGTTGCCAACCACCAGGTACTAGCAGGAGATCTCCTGATATTACACCTGATCTCCAGCCAATAGAGATCAGTTCACCAGGAGAAAATGGCCACTTTGGCAATTGGACTCTATGGCATTGAAGTCCCTCCCCTCCCCAAACCCCACCCTCCTCAGGCTCCACCCCAAAAATCTCCCGCCGGTGGCAAACAGGGACCTGGCAATCCTACTTGCAGAGTAGGCCTACTCTCCTTTGACCTGTTCATGGCTGACCGATGGGCTCCTTCACTGTATTCCTTCATAACTGTGCAATACAGTGCAACTGACTTTTCCTGCCACCATTGCTAACATTTTCCTTCCCATCCCATCAGAAGGCTTTTTAGTTTTTTTAAAAAAGTAATTGTTACTGTGCTATTGTGAGTTAACATTCTAATGATATACAGTCATGATTGCTGAAGTCTCAGCTTTCTTTTTTTTAAGTATGTCTCTATCCCTTTTAACTCTGCAATACCTTCCCCCTTTTAACCCTGCAATAGAAAGGGCTAGGGACTTAGAATCATAGAACCATGAGTTGGAAGGTACCACCAAGGTCATCTAGTCCAACCCCCTGCCCAATGCAGGAATTTCACAACTACCTCCCTCACACACCCCCAGTGACCCCTACTCCATCCCCAGAAGATGGCCAAGATGCCCTCCCTCTCATGTTAAAAGATGAAAGCTGAGACTTTAGCTATCATGGCAATACTTCATTAGAATTTTAATTTGCAATACCCATTGCCAATTTTAAAAAAAATCTCAAAAAGCCTGCCAGTGACACAGCAGGCAAAAAATGCAAGGCAAATGGCAGCTCCTTGTAGCCTACAGTCACCAATCTCCAGAGGTGCCCTGGAGTTCTCCTAGATTTACAACTGATCTCCAGATTACAGAGATCATTTTCCCTGGAGAAAAGGATAGCTTCAGAGGGTGGATTTTATGGCAGAACATCCCTGTTGAGGTTCCTTGCCTCTCCAAATTCCACCATCCCCAGGCACTGCTCCCAAATCTCCAGAAATTTCCCAAGCCAGAGTACATGGGACTGCATTCTGCTTTCATCCCCCCC
Organism: Euleptes europaea; assembly: GCF_029931775.1. Taxonomy (NCBI): domain Eukaryota; kingdom Metazoa; phylum Chordata; class Lepidosauria; order Squamata; family Sphaerodactylidae; genus Euleptes; species Euleptes europaea. The sequence goes on along the minus strand of NC_079317.1, from coordinate 55,737,620 downwards.
CCCCACACACACACATCTTTAAATTCCAGTTTTCCTAGGATAGTTACAGAAGGGGCAGCAAAGAGAAAGAAATTGCCCCTTGGACTAAGATGCTTTTTCTATCTAGGAAGGATCCCTTGGGTGAGGTGTACAAACCCCAATAATATAATCCTATTTGAGATGGGGTGGGATGTTAGAGACAGAAAACATGCTTCCCAGTATGAATAACTGACAACTATTCCTAAAAAAATATCTTGAAGCTATTAAGGAATCCAAACAAAATTACTTTTTTTATTAGTTTTTTATAATAAATCCAAAATATATATATATACACATAAGAAAAGAAAAGAAATAAAAGAAAAAATAATACATACATGTATAGAGCGTAAGTTTCTGTTAATACATTATTATACATATATTATGCCTAATTCAAAATCCCACCCCCCACCACAGTGCCCATCACCCATGGACTTCTGATGGAGTGTGGTGACTAAAAGAAAAAATCACATTATTATACATTGATTAAAATCACATTGTACTATAATTCGTTAACTATATTTTTAAAATCCGTTTTTGCCAATTTATCCCAATATGCAGCGGCCTTTGACCATATAATTTTAAATTCCTCCATGTCTTTACCATGTAAAGATGCTGTAATTTTGGCCATCTGCATATACATCCATAATTTTTCTCTCCACTCTTTAATTGAAGGTTTATTTGTTTGCTTCCACTTTTTAGCAATTGTAATCCTTGCTGCTGCAAAGCTATATTGACATATGACTCTGTCACCTTTATCCAATTCTTTTTTTGGAATACCCAATAAACAAAAAGCGGGATCTCTCTTAATTTTTACTTTGATCAAATTATTAGTCTCATTCATAACTAATTGCCAAAATCTCCTAATTTTTTTACAAAACCACCAAATATGCATAAATGTACCTGTATCAGTACCACATTTCCAGCAAAGCGCTTTATCATCTTTTTTCATTTTACTTAATAAGACCAGAGTTATGTACCATCTATAAAACATTTTATATAAATTTTCTCTTATTTCATTCGAAATAGTAAACCTAAATTCATTTTTCCACAGCTTTTCCCAAATCCCCAAATCAATATTATAACCTAGGTCTCTCATCCATTTCAACATGACCGGTTTGATCCTTTCTTGTTCTAAATTCAATTCTATAAGTACTTTATAAATCCTTCCGATCAATCCTTTATTACCTTTTAGTAATATTGTCTCAAAATTAGATTTGGTATGATTAAATCCCAACCTATTATCTTTAATAAAAACATCATTTAATTTATAATACATAAACCAATCTTTTATTTGAAGTTCTTCACGTGTTTTCAATATCCATGTCCCATCTCTATAATCTATCAATTCTCTATAATTGTCACAGTCCAAATTTAAATGTGCACCTCTTCGCATAAATGCTTCAATAGGATTTATCCACCCGGGAGTTTTACTTTCTAAAGCATCTTTATATTTATTCCATATTTGTAATAAATTTTTCCTGATAATATGAAAGTTAAATTCTTTATTCACTTTCTGTTTCTCATACCATAAATAAGCATGCCACCCGAATCGCAACTTATATCCTTCTAATTCTAATAACTTTGGATTCTCCAAGAGAATCCAGTCCTTAATCCAGGCGAAGCATGCCGCTTGATAATACATTTTTAAATCCGGTAGTCCCAGTCCTCCCGTCTCCTTTAGTTCTATTAAATTGTTATATGCAATCCTATGTCTTTCTTTACCCCAAAGAAATCTCATAACATCTTTTTTCCAATCTTCAAATATCTGTACCCCTGTCACTATTGGTAAATTTTGAAACAAAAAATGCATTTTGGGTAATAACATCATTTTAATTACTGATATTCTTCCCCAGAGTGATAAAGGGACTTTTCCCAACTTATCAAATCTTTTTTTTATTTGTTGCCATTGATTTACATAATTGTCCTGGAATAAATTAAGATTATTATTCGATAACCATATACCCAAATATTTGACTTTATGTTCAATGTTGAGTCCCGACTTTTTGATTAATATTTGTTGTTGTGGAAGAGTCATATTTTTAACCAAAACTTTTTGTTTTTGCCTTATTAATTTTAAAACCTGAAAGCTTTCCATAAACCTCCAAAATGTTATTCCATCTGTCAAACTGTTCAATCGGATCAATCAAAAAACATACTAAATCATCTGCATAAGCTTTAAGTTTATACTGATTTCTCCCTATTCGTACCCCTACTACATCATTAGATTTTCTAAGATTATTCAATAATACCTCTAATACTAAAATAAAAAGTAAAGGGGAAAGAGGACAACCCTGTCTCGTTCCCCTTTGAATTTCAATCTTTGGTGATAATAATCCATTCACAATCAAATTAGCTGTTTGTTGTGTATATATACTTTTTATGGCAGTTTTAAAACTGTCACCAAAAGCCATAGAATCTAATACCTTAATTATAAACTGCCAATTAACATTATCAAAGGCTTTTTCAGCATCCAAAAATATCAAAGCTATTGGTGTTGTATCTTGTTCCTCGTATTCTAAAAGATCTATTACCACCCTTACATTCTGACTGATCAATCTTCCTGGTAAAAATCCAGCCTGATCGTCGTGTATTAATTGATTCAGTACTCTTTTTAATCTAGTAGCTAAAATTGCTACAAATAATTTGTAGTCAATATTTAATAATGAAATCGGTCTATAGTTTTTAACTTCCAATATATCAGAATTTACCTTTGGTATTAAAGCTATATTTGCTTGCTTCCAAGTTTGAGGGATAATACCTTTTGTCATCCCTAAATTCATAACTTCCAAAAGATAAGGGATTAATTGCTCTCTAAATGTTTTATAATAATATGCTGTAAAACCATCTGGTCCGGGAGATTTATTCATTTTACTTTTATTTATAGCTTGCTCCAGTTCATCCTTAGTTATTGGAGAATCTAAAAATTCTGTATTTTCTTGTGTTATTTTTCCCCAATCCCATTTGGTAAGATAGGCTTCCATTTCTACCTCTGAAACTAAATTTTTTATATATAAATCTGTATAAAATTTCACAAATGTATCTACTATCTCCTCTTTAACTCTTGTTATCTTGCCCTCCCTTCTAATTTGGGTTATTGGTATTTTTTTATCTTTCTGTTTAAGTTGCCAAGCTAGCATTTTACCTGGTTTATTAGCATGTTAAAAAAATCTTTGTTTGTTATACATAACTTTTCTTTCAATCTCTTCGGCAATTAAGAATTCATATTGGTGTTGCCAATTTCTAATCTTATTTTGTTGTTCTTGTTTAGCCCCTTTATCTTGCAATCTACATAGGTATCGCTCCGCCTGCTTTATTTCATCTAATATATATTTTTTCTTATTCTCCCTTTCCCTATAATATCTTGTATTTTGTTGAATTAAAAATCCCCTAATTACTGCTTTGCCAGCATCCCAAACTATATCTTCACTGGTACCTTTATCTATATTTTCTCTGAAATAATTCCTTATTTCGACCTTCAATTTATCAACTATTTTATTATTTTTTAAAAGAAAATCATTGATTCTCCAGGGTTTGTGACCTCTTTTTCCCATACTAATTTTAACTGAAACCGCATTATGGTCTGACAGCACCCTAGGCAAAATCTCTGAATTTTCTGAGTTCTCTACCAGACCCTTTGACATCCATATCATATCTATCCTGGAATACGTAAGATGTCTCTGTGAAAAAAAAGTATATCCCTTCTTATTACCATGTGTCAACCTGCAGACATCAAACATATCCCACTGATCTGTAAGAGCATCAAAAATCCCTGGTAGTTTTCCTTCATTACTTGCTTTTTTCTTTTTCCCAGATCTATCCACCTTAGGTACCTTAACACCATTAAAATCCTCCATCCATATCATTTTTTCAATGGCATATTCAGCTAATAGTAATGCTAATTTCTCATAGAATACCTTTTGATTTATATTAGGTGCATATATTCCCACAAGCAATATCTTTTGAAAACCACATGTTACTTCCATCAACAAAACTCTTCCCTCTATATCTTGATAAATAACTTTTGGTTGCAGTAAGACAGGTATATACATAGCTATTCCATTGGTTTTCTTACTATCATTACATGCCGTAAATAGGGTACCCAACCTTGCTTGTTCCAACCTAAAAACATCCTTTGGGAGAATATGCGTTTCCTGTAAACAAATAATATTAGCATTAGATTTTCGTAAATGATGAAATATTTTCCTCCTTTTGTTGGGAGAGTTCAATCCATTAACATTCCAAGATAAAACCTGTAACATATCAAATTTCAATTAGATCCCATATATTTCCACAATAAGTTTTAGCATACATTAACTCCTTCTACTGCTACCCCCCTACCCCCCTTATTCTATTCAGTCTTCAGTATCATCAGTTGGAGAGTCCTCTGGTGAAGCTACTGGCAAAAAAATTTTTCAAACAAAATTACTAAAAAACAATATGACCTATATCCAAACCCAAATAAAATTTATGTTCACATTCATGTTGAGTTTTGTGCACGGACTTATGAAACATCTTAGTGGGGGATGCAAAATGACATCATGCTACGTGTTGACAAACCATAGACTTTCTAGAGCTTCAGCTGACGCGTTGACATCACGTCCGGGGTTTCACCTGCACATGACATCGACACCTAGTGTGACATCATATCCTCCTTTGCTCCACCCCAAAAGCTCCTGGGTGTGCCAGGCTGTGGCCTGGAATCCCTACATAGATCAGACTTAAGAGACAGGAGAAGAAAAGTTGACTAGTTGCTTTTCATGGCTGCCAAACCAGTGCTGTTGACAGATCTAGAGTTGATCCCTCTTGTTGATTCAAAACCACTCAGTGAGAAGCAGAAAAAGCATCTGTCTCAACAGCCAACTTTAAACACTGGTTTCATAACAAATTTCCCTAAAAGGAAACAATTTGTTTGCCTACAAGTTACTGACAGGGCAATGCTAAGCAGGATTACACCCAACCCCACTGAAGTCAAGGGTATACCTCTGTGACTCTAGTCTTCTTTGCATTACCAGCACATGGTGGCATTAAATTACCACCTTCTGTTTCTTAACTGCAATTAGAAGCAGCAGACCCTACTGCTTTCCAAATCACTGTTCAAGGCAAGAGAGCAAATTCAAAAGATTTTCTATGCTTTGCATGCCTTGTGCAGAGAGACTCACCAGAGAGCAGTTTTTTTCAATGAAAAGCCCATTGCAAATGTATTGCCAACAGCTGAAAATAAATATGGAAATTAAATAAGAAAAGCGGCTTTCACACAGTTTAGTTCTCTTGTTAACAGTATGTGGATATTAAAACCCACATTAGGAGAGCTGCTCATGCATAATTTGCATGTGCAATTACCTTGATTGCACTGCACATTGCATGATTATTCGCATACAGTTTTTTTAAAAAAAACAAAAAACCTTTGAAGACCTAGACCTGAATTTTTGTTCAAGAAAGTTTTCCCTTCCTTATGTGAACTGAGAAATGTTGAAAAAGAGAAGATGGGAAGTTTATAAGCCGCATTACAATTTGGAATTGTCACTGGGGATCCTCCCTGTCCCCCTGTCCCCGACTAATTTAAGGCCAGTTCCAAATATAGAATGAAGATCTAACTACAATGTCTTGGAAAGTGGCAATTCGAAAAGGGTGTTTCTAAAATTTGGGGATGTTCTAGACTGATAACTATTCAAGTAGGTTTCTTTATCCATGTTAGCAACATAAGTGATTATCTCAAAATCGTAACACTCCTGTTATTAGCAGCCAATCAAAGGAATGCCAGAAAGAGTATGGATACAAGCCATACAATGGAAAATTACATTACTGACCCGTGGGATGATGTCACATCACGTTTACTAGGCAGACTTTGTTTATGGGGTGGTTTGCCATTACCTTCCCCAGTCATCTGCACTTTACCCCCAGCAAGCTGGGTACTCATTTTGCCAACCTCGGAAGGATGGAAGGCTGAGTCAACCTTGAGCCAGCTACCTGAAACCAGCTTCTGTCTGGATCAAACTCAGGTCATGAACAGAGCTTCCCTTGAGCTGGAGATGCCAGGGATTGAACCTGGGACCTTCTGCATGCCAGGCAGATGCTCTACCACTGAGCTACCTTACTGGAGTAGAAGATGCTTCAGAAAAATCCAGGACTTTCATTCATAGGGTCGCCATGAGTCGGAAGCGACTTGACGGCACTTAACACACACATGAGCCATCTCTAAAGTGCTCTGAAGTGTTCTGGCCATTTCAAACAGTGCCACGCTCCCTATCCCTGCCTTTTTTTGCGGCACGTTCTTTTTCGGGGTTTTCTTTTTAACGTTCTAAGATTAGTGCTATAGCACCATAGCTCTAGACCATCATAGCAATCCAGTGCAAATGAATACTAGTGATAAGGCACTGAATTGCTATGTCACCAACATTCAGATGCATTAGATTGCTATGGTACTGTAGCACTATGGTGTGTGTGTGTGTTAAGTGCCGTCAAGTGCCGTCAAGTCGCTATAGCACTATGGTGCTATAGCACTAATCTTAGAATATTAAAAAAATGTTCCTTTTGGAAGCGCTCCAAACATCTTAAACAGCACACTGCAGCAATTTAGAAGCACAAGGAAGAACAGAAAAAGCAGTTTTCATTAAAAAAACGGCTGAGCCCCGGGATGCCAACAGGACACAAGTTGCTTTGTCTGAAAAGGTAAAAAAAAAAAAAAAATTCAGTTAGCTAACAGGAACCAAAACGGCTGTGTCTGAAATTATACAAAAAATCCAGTGACAACCGGCTGCTCAAACCGGCTGCTCAAACCGGCTGGATTATAATGGAAGTTTGAAGGGGGGCTGGACCTGCTCATGGGATTTGAAACTTTGCCTGCACTGTCTGGTCAGGTAACATCTGGGTCAGTGGACCAAAATGCCTGTATAAGTATCTTAGGTCAGCTATTAACATTTTATTATTCTTTGCTTTGCACGGCTCTTATATCTGTATACTGTTTGCACACTTCTTTTATTAAACCTTATTAATTATACTTTATACTTATTAATTATACTTTTGTATTATCTGGGTTTTGGGGCTTCAACATAAACCCAATACCTTGGCCTATATTGGCTACGGAACAAAAGAAGCTGATGCCGGAGAGCTATATCAGGATCAAACATCTGGACAGTTCACAATGATTCAAATGCCCACCATCTCTTTAGTTTAGTGGCAGTGTCCAACTTCAAGGGACAAATAGGTGAACAGAAGACACACTCCCAATTTACAACAGAACAGCAGGAAGGAGGATAAAATGTGTCCCATCACTTTTGGCGAAGGGAAAACAAATGAAACAGATTACAAGAAGTGATAGTCATTTAAATGAGTTCATTTCAAACATTTGGCAACATCAAAAGGATAGCCCCCTCCCTTAGGAAAGAATAGAGCACCCGAAGGAAGTGGTGCACATTAATCGCCACAGCAACACTACTAACAGGAGCCGCAGATTTGGAAAAAGAGGAATGTGCTCATTTTATAAATATTTAAATAATCAAGATGCAGCTAGGGCTTCTTTAGCTCCGTCACATCCTTTCGAAAAGTAATTATTTACGCTACAACTCATGCTGTGCCAAGCAAACACATGTGCAATGCTGTTCAAAAGCTGTTTGTCAAGCCTGGGCACAAACATTTTAAAGCTGTTTGAGAGCATTTGACAAAAAACGAGGCAGGAGTTTTGCACCTTAGAATATACAAGCAGGGAACCCAACAGGACATGCGGGGTGGGTGGGGGACTAATTTCCTTCTGTATCCCTCTCATTTCCTCTTTCCTTCCCTGGCAGCCCCCAGTCCTTACTATTTATTTAATTCATTTATATCCTGCTTTTCTCTCAAACTGTGACCCAAAGTAGCTTCTATCATTCTCCTCTAGGATAAAAGGATTCAGAGATCTCCATTTCTACTTGTGTATAATGAAGGGAGCTTTGACTATTGAAAGCTTATACCCTGAAACTCATTTTAGTCTCTAAGGGGCTACTGGACTCAAATCTAATCATTCTTCTCACCTCCATTTTATCTTCACAACAACCCTATGAGGTAGATTACACTAAGAGTGAGTGACTGGCCCAAGGTCACCCATTCATGGCAGAGGGGAAGTTCAGATCTGGGTTTCCCAGATTCTAGTCTGATACTCTTACCACTATACCACAGTGGCTTCTGTGTGATACTGACTGTAGAATAGTAGTGAACCACCAGTTGGTCAACACTGGGCTTATGCAAGTTGTGTGATAGTGATTCACCTTATGGTTGCTGAAAGGCCTGGCCCCAATGAGTTCTCCCTCCAGGGCAGAGACAAGGGGAGCAGAGGTGGCCTGCAAAACAGCCCTGGAAAGGGCCCTGCTCCCTTCCCCTGACTTTTACTAATAGAAACCAAGGCTTGAAGGCTGGCAGTATCATTGTGGTTGCATAGCAACCCCCATAATAGCCACCGAGATCTTGGAGGTCACCCATTCTTAAAGCTACAGGAGCTGCTTCTGTCATTTGGAGGGTTAACCACCTAATGTGTTTTTTTCCAGAATTCAGATTTTTCTGCAAACCTGGGCTTTTCTCAGGTTTGTAGAAATATCTGGCTTGTCTGTTCATGGACCCAGTTTTCAGATTTAAGTATCCACAGATGGGGCCAAGTTTATAATTAGATATATTGACTGATTTCAATATTTTGAACATAATTAAGTACTCAATATGGGGAAGGGAACTAACTCTGTGTGCCTCCCTGAGTAGGTAATGAGGCTTTTATTTTTTTTAAAAGAAAGAAAAGGAAGGTTAAAGTTGTAATTCTATGTATGCTTACTTGAGATTAAACCCTGTGGGACTCAACAGACTCATGCATTGAGTAGGTATGCATTGGATGGGGTGGGGTAGGGTAGGGTAATAAGAAGTGAGCAATACCAGGAAAAGATGAGGGAAGGGTTTTCAGATAAAAGACCAAAAATGGACAAACAAATGTTTTAATTCTTAGCTGTAAACTGAAGTGCTATAGAATTCTTCATGAGGCAGACACAGCAACATGGATGGCTAACCAGTGCTCTGGCTTAGCCCTATTAGTAGGGATTTCACAGAATTACTGAAATTAGAGACAGAAGAGAACTATTAAATCATCTGCTCCCTTTTCCATTGGTCTTCCGTGGTGGAAACTGGGACAGATTTGTTCCTTTTGCACATTATTTTTTATACTTTATTATCCTTTTTAGATTTAAATTACACAAGAGATGAGTATGCCTCAGCTCCCCCTGGAGAATAATCTTATTGTCTAATGTATCTCTGAGGTTTAGACTTTTGCCTTGGTCTCCAGAAGGAAATTAGGCAATTCTGTTCTGTTCTTCCTCTCCTCATTATCTCACTTTGTACTTTCTCAACTGCTGCTCTTAACATGGCATCCAACACTACCAATACTTAATTGTCATAAACTGGAATAGTTATCCTTTAGTCATACGGCAGTTTATACCCACAAATTATACCAACTAGCAGTTTAATAATATATCTCATTTTCCCCTGGTAGTTCTAATTCATCATCTCTTTTTCGCCACTCAGGAAACTACAGCCTATGGACCCAATCCTACTACCACAGAAGTCAATGACAATAAATAAGACTACAACAGAAAGAATTAATATAATATTCCACCTCTTTGTGTATACATTACAGCTCTTAGGTACCAACGTGTTTTCCTCAGTGAAGCAAACAGTAGTTTGATACAGGGGGGTGATTTAAATCAGAAACACTGCAAGGGAAATGAATGATGATCAACATTATAACACACAGTTTGGGAATGACTTACAATTTGGAATTGCTGAGTTAAAAGAAATTCCAGTCATACCACAATAAAGAAGTATCTTGAGAATACCTGCTTCAGTTTTTAAAAAGTCCTCACCATAGAAAGTCTGGCTTAATGGACAAAGCTCTCTTTAAGCAGCATGACAGTTCCATGAGGCATTTGAGGGGGCAGAAAATGAAGTACTCAGGACATGAACAGCAATTCTTACTTAAGTGCTCAGCCCTTCTTCCTACTAAAATAAATGTGGAAGTATGTGAGTGGGACCTCCGATAGTATATATATTGTTAGCCAAATTGCTCGGTTATGAATGATTGTATGGAGAAATTAGCAAATCAATAACCGGCAAGGGGCATAACCTCGGGATCTAATCTTTGTTTACGGGAGTCTGTTCTAAGATTCAAACAAGAGGCGGAAGCAATGGTTTCTTTTAAGGAGTTTACACAAGCAATCCAATAACACGTACACAACACACAATCAGAGTCAAGGAAATAAAGGTAGGAGTACAGAGACGTTCACCAATGTGGCAGTTTTCCCTTTGAAGAGGGGTAATACTACACCTGGTCTAGTAGCGGAAAAGTCCTGGGTTCCATGTGGCTAATAAAGAAGAGGGGGACGGGGATTCCCGGGGCTTGACCAGCAAGTCGGGAGAGTATATTGGCTGGGCTGCGCAAAACCCACACCAACGGAGTGACAGCAAGTATGAGAGGGGTAAAGGAAGGATAGCATATGGCTGAAAACTATCCCAGTTATACTCTTTTTGGGATGGGGGATGATGGGCTTACCCCCTCATGGTTCCCATGGCAAACAAAGGCAGACAATAGCGTTAATGATCAGCTACCAGGGTGGGGTGACAGGTGATTTAGATGGGCTAACTAGAACCTATGGACTTTGCGCAATTCCGGGAGACCCGGGAGAAGATCGTTGATGGGTTTATTGAGTTGACACAAAGGCGCAAACAGCTGCGTCCGGGGTGAATAACTTCCTGGTTGCCTGAGGTGCGATTTACTGATACGTCGAGGGCTTCTGCTGGGTGATGCAGATGGAGGGGGGCTGGCTACGTGTCTAGTTGTTCTTTACGGAATGGCATCTGCTGGATACTTGCATGGGAATGCAGGAAAAATGGATTCCCTCTGGTTCACTTGGAGGGGCCTTCCTGCCCATGGATCCGTGCTGCCTGTCTCGCAGGATGATGCATGAGTCTTTCCCTTAGCGTTTAGGGCTTGTTGCATGTCTGGAACGGTGATGACTCATATCTTTGGGGTGGCCAGGTAACACAGTCCTGTAGAGAGCCACTGCCAGGTCACACTATTACAATGCTGAAGTAAGAGATGCTGAGTTTCATGAAAAAACCCACAATGAAGTCACCTCTCTGGTTTTGATTAATCTAGATCACATCTGTCCATTTTGACAGAAGCAAATGCAGTATTCTGATAACTGTTTATTTCTGCCATTGTGCTGCATGTTCAGCATCTGTGTTATATTTTTAATGCTGTTCCTTTGTCCCTATTTCTAACATCCCTCATCCCTGTTATTGCCTCTGTGTCTATTCAAAAGCATGAAGATTATTAATTCCTCTCTTCTTTTAGTTCATTGACTAATCAATGCAGGTCTTCAGTAGCTTTGGTCTCTCTGATGCCTTTCTAAGGTAACGGCATTACCTACAGTGACACAGTCCTTCAGCTAAGGTTTATACTCCCTAAATATTCATAAATATGAGCCAATTAGACTGCAGATCTCAGATAAGTTTTCATGGCACATGGTTAACAGATACTATCTTTAAAACATGGCTTCATCACGGCTCGTGAACTGCACCCAGGCACTAATCTTGTAATTCAGTTTTGAGTGATTAATTCATCTAGTGTAATTAATTTCTTATGAGCCCAAACTGCTCGTGCTCATGACGGTTATATATGAGATGTTTATAGATTTATTTCTTAATATTAAGATGAAGTCAGATGAACCATATGGGACTAGCAAAGAGAGAGCACACAAGCAATCATAAAAAGCTTAGCTGTCATATGAAATTAGAGTTGCCACCTCTCCTAGACAAACCTCTCTGCCTCTCACAACTCCTCTGGCTGTTGCTCTTTGTGTACATTAATGAACTGAAATACAAGCCCATTTAAATGGTTGCACTATGTGGCTTGGAGTGTGTTAAAAAGGAGAGGTGGATAAAAAATGTCAGGCAGCCAAAAATGGTGGTCAGCTGACTTCTGAAACAAAGTTAGTGAGATACACATACCATTACCCATTCACCAGAGTCAGCAGAAGAATTAAAAAAAAAGACAGTCACTGGGATATGTGCTGTACATGCATATATGGAAGGCACATTTTTGCACAGTACCTCTGAACTGTTTCTCCACTGTGAGCTCTGAAAGTTAAACCATGCCCTTCAGCTGGTGCATCTAAGGGGTAAATCTGCCACCTACCTTTATAAAAGCAAACCCTAGCATTGCCAGAAGGAACCAGTTGTATTTTCAGCTAGGATGCTGGTAGGGTCACTGCTCATGCTGCTTTCACTCACAGCACCAGTATTCAGGCAGGAGGCCATGTGCACTGGATGTCACCCATTAGGGCAACATCTGTCAGGATGGGTTTAGAAAGATGTACTGTTTAAGGTAGAAGGGCAGAGACAAAATAGCAATCCTGAGGTGCTTACATGGGATACCGCTACATGGTGTCAGCGCTAGAGGTGAAAGTATTTGTGTACCAGTTTCTCACAAACCTTGCAAGTGGTAAAGCAAAGCTTTCATGTTTTGCCCTGGCAGGACTGGAGGATAAAAATTCATTTCAGTGAGAAAAAGGAGGGCATAGAGACATGTCTGAAAAGGAACCTGTAGTGAATCAGAACAGAATAAAAGGGGTACAGACACATTAGGGAAATTACAGATGCTCAAACATACGCTGGTTCAGCTCATGTCCTGTTAGCTAGTGCTAGAACACCATAGCAATCCAATGCATCTGAATGCTGGTGATATAGCAGTTTAGTTCAATGGTCTAGCACTATGGTGCTATAGAATTAATCTTAGAATGCCCTCTCCCCCCCAAAAAAAAAAACCTGAAAAAGAATGAGCTGTGGGAAAAGGGAAAGGGGGGGTATTGCCCTTTCAGAAGCACTCCAAACATTTTAAACAGCACACTGCAGCAATTCAGAGCACATTTCTTTCACCTTTTCTGAGTTTTCCCCTTAAACTTAGTGTATGCCCACCAGACACATCTAGTACACAATAAGTCCTGGGAAAGATATGATGCAGTAAAGTTAGGGTTGCCAACCCCCAGGTACTAGCAGGAGATCTCCAGCAATTACAGGTTCACCTGTAGAGATCAGTTCACCTGTAAAAAATGGCCGCTTTGGCAATTGGACTCTATGGCATTGAAGTCCCCCCTCCCCAAACTCCGCCCTTTTCAGGCTCCGCCCCAAAAACCTCCCGCTGGTTGTGAAGAGGGACCTGGCAACCCTAAGTAAAGTTAATATGAAATTTCATCTGCTAAGGAGGACCTACATGTATTAGATCTAAATTAGCCTGCTGTTTGGAGATAGTTTGGCCATACGAGGACAGTTTTATCTGATTCTGAATCTGTGTGTGTGTGTGTGTGTGTGTGTGTGTGTGTGTGTGTGTGATTATTCACAACCTAAACACAGGCCCTTGGTAACTACTTCTGTGATTCTGGCGGATAGGTCTCTCTCTCTCTCACTCTCTCTCTCACTCTCTCTCTCTCAATCATCTATGTTAAGGCTCCAGCTGCACACTGCAAAATCCTTGTGTTTGTTGGGGAACCACATGAGGACACTACATCACATCTGCAATGGGAGTTTTGGTGCCTCCCAGATGCACATTGATTTTTTCCTGCTTGCAACCAGAGCACATAGGGAGAAGGAACTTTAGCTTCTCCCTCTGCTGTTTTTACATCCTCTAACAGCCCCACTGAGCTGCTATTGTCTCCAATGTAAAAAAAAAATCACATTACTTACATGCCTACATGTAAGTTTACAAGAGCCAACAGCAGCTCCCTGTGGGTCTTTGCGGATGCAGAAACAGCAGGGGGGGAGAAGCTAAAGCAGCTTCTCCCTGCCTGCTATAATCACAAACAAAAAAGAGCTGGAGTTTGTCTGGGAGGCACAAAACTCCCTTTGCACGTGTGACACAAAGTCCTTATGTTGTTCCCCAACAACCATGAGGATTTTGTAATATGTAGCTGGAGTCTCAGTGATTTCAAGCTTATCCTTGGGGATCTCTTCATACATTGGACCATCTGCAAGAGAATCACATCCATGCATCACTGAGGATTCCTGTAAGTCTGGAGCCACCTTAGATACAGCTAGAATAGCCATCATCCAGGTGGGGGCTGGAGATCCCCCAGAATACAACTGATCTCCAAACAACAGAGATCAGTTCTCGTTAGGTTTGCCAACCTCCAGGTACTAGCTGGAGATCTCCTGCTATTAAAATGATCTCCAGCTGATATAGGGTTGCCAACTTCCCAGTGCTATCTGAAGATCTGCTATTACAACTGATCTCCAGCTGATAGAGATCAGTTCACCTGGAGAAAATGGCCACTTTGGCAATTGGACTCTATGGCATTGAAGTCCCTGCCCTACCCAAATCCCTCCCTCCTCAGTCTCCGCCCCAAAAACCTCCTGCCTGTGGCAAAGAGGGACCTGGCAACCCTACGCTGATAGAGATCAGTTTACCTGGAGAAAATGGCCACTTTGGCAATTGGACTCTATGGCATTGAAGTCCCTCCCCAAACCCTACCCTCCTCAGGCTTCACCCCAAAATCTCCAGGTATTTCCGGAGCTGGCAACCCTAGTTCCCCTGGAGAAAATGGCTGCTTTTGAGGATGGAATCTATGGCATTATACCCTGCTGAAGGCCCTACCTTCCCCAAACCCTGCCCTCCCTGGGCTCTCCCACCAAATCTCCAGGAACTTCCCAACACAAAGCTGGCATCCCTAAGATGCACACTCAGTTTACACACAATGGGTAGACTTAACAGCAATCTCCATGCCTCCCACATAAGCTAAGAAGTCCTGAAGAGCTTTTGTGAAATCCCATAAAATGCAGTTAAATCACTGTGATCCTTAAAGATGAACTTTCCCATTTTCTATCCAGAGCAGTGGTTTTAAACTTTAATCCACTATTGCCCCCAGCGTGCAATATTATCATCTAATATCCCGCGAAAAAAAACATTAGGACATAACGCTCCAGAAAAGGCATCTTTATTTGTGATACACTCATATTAGGCAATATTAGGCAAATATTCAATGCAGCCCTTGTGCCTGATGGCCGCTGGCCCAACTCCTTCATGTTCAGATTGATTCCTGTTTGTTGTGAACTACTTTTTTGAGGATATGGGAGAGAAATCTCGCGTCTGGGATTTTATCAGGGTGGACTGAGCAGTAAAAAACCTTTCTTTTCCACAAGCTGTCTGGGGCCATCGTATGTGGGGAGAAGGGGCTACAAATGCACTCCAGCATTCTGAATGCACCCCAAAACATGTAGCTTGCTCCCTGGGGACACATGGGTTCCCATTAAGAATTACTGATCCATAGGGAGTTAATTTACTAGTTAATTACTATATCTTACCCTGCATTTTAAAATAAAATTCTTATAATGCACTTTGGAAGGCCAATTAAAATCCAAAGCTAATTAACTAAATTCTATTTTATGGGAGGATGTGCAACTGAAATTACATTACTTTTCAGAATAAATGTTGCTTTCATTTAACAGTTTTTGTTTGCCCAAGGGCATTCAAAACTCTCACAAAATCACAACGGGCTTGTAACACTATGGATCATATGCTGCCAAAGAGAACAGATATGTTTGGTTCAACTAGCTAGAGAACTGTGCATAGAGCCCTGTCGGCTCTCCAGGTTTGGTCACCCAGGAGCCCCACCCCAACTGGGCATAAAGAAAGAGCTGGGGCAATAGTAGCCTTTGGGTGTATGCTTAGGGTTGCCAATCTCCAGGTAATAGCTGGTAATCTCCTGCTATTCCAACTGATCTCCAGCCGATAGAGATCAGTTCACCTGGAGAAAATGGCTGCTTTGGTAATTGGACTCTATGGCATTGAAGCCCCTTCCCTCCCCAAACCCCACCCTCCTCAGGCTCTGCCCCAAAAACCTCCCGCCGGTTGCCACGAGAGACCTGGCAACCCTATGTATGCTCCGGGGTAAAATCTGGTTGGCTCAGTTTCATGTAAGTATTAAATGATTCCTCCAGAGCAAGCTGTGAGCATGACAAACGTACCTAGAGTGAAAAGTAAACATTGGATCATGACAGACCAAAGATGAAGCAAAATGAGTTCTTACTGAACCAATTATGAGAAGAATGAGAGCTGGCAAAGTTTCACAAAGGGACAGAGTGAGAGTTACAAGAGGGTGTTCCCACCGCCTGGATTGCTATCAGTAGGGTTGCCAACTTCCAGGTACCAGCTGGAGACCTCCTGCTATTACAACTGATCTCCAGCCAATAAAGATCAGTTCACCTGGATAAAATGGCCACTTTGGCAATTGGACTATGGCACTGAAGTCCCTCCCCTCCCCAATCCCTGCCTTTCCCAGGTTCCGCCCCAAAAATCTCCAGGTATTTTTCAACCCGGAGCTGGCAACCCTAGCTATCATTGAGGTGGCCACCCGATTTCCACACACATCAGTTTATTGCACAATAATTGTGCATTTGATTCTTGTTTGTCATGTCTTGCCTCAAGTCATGCTCTGATGGAATAGTATTACATTTTCTGAGTATTACATTTTCTGGGCGCTTAAATGACACTGTTATGTTGCTGGAAAAAATTAGGATCCATCCCCCAGATAGCTCATTTGTTGCCATTTTGATTGCTGCGCAAAGGAGGGCTGTATCAGTGTCATGGGCATGCAGTCGGTGTTTTTTATCACACAGTTAATCATGTGTTACATTTCTTTGTCTCATGCGCATACCATTTTGTCAGCCTTGTTTACTGAAGTATTTCCTTTCACAGTTAAAAAAAAAACAAGCTTACTCCTATCCCACATCAATGTCCTGGCTACTTTGTGCACCTTTCTTGAGCTTAATTCACTTTTAAATGTGTTTTAGTTATTTGGAGATTATGGTCACCTCTTCTAAACACACCTACTCAGGTTATTATTTTAAGGGTCACCAAGCAGATGCTCTACCACTGAGGGTTGAAAACTTCCAGGTACTAGCTGGAGATCTCCTGCTATTACAACTGATCTCCAGCCGATAGAGCTCTGTTCAACTGGAGAAAATGGCCACTTTGGCAATTGGACTCTATGGCATTGAAGTCCCCTCCTCAAACCCCACCCTCCTCAGGCTCCACCCCAAAAACCTCCCACTGGTGGTGAAGAGGGACCTGGCAACTCTATTCAAGAATATAAGGTGTTCAATCTTGTCCTTTGTGCCAACAGCACACAGCCTACCCAACCCCCCCTACACACACACACACAAGATTCATTTGAGAGTTGACATCAGGATCTTACTTTACTTGGAGCTCTTTAAGGTGCCACGGGACTCCTGGTTTATTTCACTGCTACAGACTTACTTGCCTACCCATTTGGAATCTAATTCATCAGGTGTGTTTTTCAGTGCCACTGAATGTCAAGGAGCCCCGGCACAGCCACTCTATGGCTTCGACACTTCTGACAGAATTTTACCGTGAACTGTTTCAAATGCCAAATCATACTCCCAACATAGCTGTGTATTCAAGTGATGACAGGAGTGATGAATATAATTTCTAGAGCTCCTTAAGCTCTTGCTGTACAAAAAGCCTTCAAAGGTACCAGATATTAATAATGGCTATACTGTATTTCAGCAGTGAGTCTTGAATGGACAGATGTAGGGTTGCCAGCTCTGGGTTGAGAAATACCTGCAGATTCTGGGGGGGAGCCTGAGGAGAACAGGGTTTGGGAAGGGGAGGGACTTTAATGCCATAGAGTCCAATTGCCAAAGCGGCCATTTTCTACTAGGTTAACTGATCCCTGTTGGCTGGAGATCAGTTGTAGTAGCAGGAGATCTCCAGCCACCACCTGGAGGTTGGCAACCATAGACATACATCTGCGTTCACATGACTGTCTTTTAGGAAACTAATCAGTCCACTAAAAATGACTGAAATAATTCTCTGAATGAACTACCAAAGTTTTGTTAACTGTTCCACTGAAAATTTACCATCTGTGATCATTTAGTTTTTACTATAAGGAACCTCTGAAAATCGTATACTTGTCAATATCAAGGCCCCCTCAGATATATTTAAGGTTAACTTCAAAAGCAGAATTGTGGCTTTTCATCTTTTAAAAAGTACTTTTTCTGGCATTGCACAGGCCCATGAGCAGCAGGATCAATATAAATAAGTTCCATTGAGTTGAAAGGTCCTTGTCAATGAGATTATGGGCACTTTCACACAGCCCAAATAATACACTTTCAATCCACTTTCACTGCACCTTAATGATCGTTTGCAAGTGGATGTTGCCAGTTCACACAGTAAAATCCACCTTCAAGGTGCACTGAAAGTGCATTATTTGGGCTGTGTGAAAGTGCCCTTAGATTGCCTTAATTGTCATAACTATGTATGCTCAGTTGCTAAATGAGCTCACAGTCTGTTCGCCAGTTGCAAACTGGAATCATTTTTTGTCACTCAGTTCATAAACAGTCAGAGCCTATTTATCAGGTTACTTTTTACATAGTCAAACAGTACAATATAATCCAATTGGCAATGGTTTATACGTGTCCATTATCACACTATCTGATGAGAATCCCTTTTCAACAGACCTGTTGTTGCTGCACAATTTGGCACAACTTGAGACATCAATCGACCAGCCGTGTAATCAACATAATTTCACACATACACATTTTTGGATAGCCTTATGGGAGGCATAGTCCCTTCCCCCATATCATTTAATTACCAGGCCTGAACAGCCAGGGCTCTGGGGAGAAGCATTTCACCTACTGTGTGTGTGTGTGTGTGTGTGTGTGTGTGTGTGTGTGTGTGTGTGTGTGTGTTAATTGCCGTCAAGTCGCTTCCGACTCATGGCGACCCTATGAATGAAACTCCTCCAAAATGTCCTATCTTTGACAGCCTTGTTCAGATCTTGCAAATTGAAGGCTGTGGCTTCCTTTATTGAGTCAATCCATCTCTTGTTGGGTCTTCCTCTTTTCCTGCTGCCCTCAACTTTTCCTAGCATGACTGTCTTTTCCAGTGACTCTTGTCATCTCATGACATGACCAAAATACGAAAGCCTCAGTTTAGTCATTTTAGCTTCTAGGGTCAGTTCAGGCTTGATTTGATCTATAACCCACTGATTTGTTTTTTTGGCAGTCCACGAAATCCGTAACACTCTCCTCCAACACCACATTTCAAAGGAATCTATTTTCTTCCTATCAGCTTTCTTCACTGTCCAGCTTTCACACCCATACATAGTAATAGGAAATACGATGGCATAAATTAATCTAGCCTTAGTGGCCAGTGACACATCCTTACACTTCAAAATATTTTTTAGCTCCTTCATGGCTGCCCTTCCCAGTCTCAATCTCCTTCTGATTTCTTGGCTGCAGTCTCCCTTTTGGTTGATGGTGGAGCCAAGGAATAGAAAGTCTTGAACAATTTCAATTTCCTCATTGTCAACCTTAAAGTTGTGTAATTCTCCTGTAGTCATTACTTTTGTTTTCTTGATGTTCAGCTGTAGTCCTGCTTTGGCACTTTCTCTTTTAACTTTCAGCAGTAGTCATTTCAAATCCTTACTATTTTCTGCCAATAATGTAGTGTCATCAGCATATCTGAAATTATTAATGTTCCTCCCTCCAATTTTCACTCCACCTTCATCTAAATCTAATCCAGCTTTCCTAATTATATGTTCTGCATATAGATTGAAGAGATAGGGAGATAAAATACAACCTTGTCTGACACCTTTGCCAATTGGAAACCATTCCGTTCTGTTCTAACTGTGGCCTCTTGTCCAGAGTACAGGTTGCACATTAAAATGATCAGATGTAGTGGCACACCCATTTCCTTTAAAACCAGCCATAGCTTTTCATGATCCACACAGTCAAAAGCTTTGCTGTAATCTATGAAACACAAGCTGATTTTGTCGAAGGCTTTCACGGTCAGAGTTCATTGGTTCTTGTAGGTTATCCGGGCTGTGTAACCGTGGTCTTGGAATTTTCTTTCCTGACGTTTCGCCAACAACTGTGGCAGGCATCTTCAGAGTAGTAACACTGAAGGACAGTGTCTCTCAGTGTCAAGGGTGTAGGAAGAGTAATATATAGTCAGAAAGGGGTTGGGTTTGAGCTGAGTATTGTCCTGCAAAAGTATTGTCCTGTAAGTATCAAGATAATGTGCTAATGAGGGTATGGTATGTTAATATGGCACCATTGTATCCATTATCTTGATACTTACAGGACAATACTTTTGCAGGACAATACTCAGCTCAAACCCAACCCCTTTCTGACTATATATTACTCTTCCTACACCCTTGACACTGAGAGACACTGTCCTTCAGTGTTACTACTCTGAAGATGCCTGCCACAGTTGCTGGCGAAACGTCAGGAAAGAAAATTCCAAGACCACGGTTACACAGCCCGGATAACCTACAAGAACCAACAAGCTGATTTTCTTCTGAAATTCTCTCGTATGCTCCAGGAACCAGCGTATATTTGCAATATGATCTCTAGTGCCTCTTCCTTTTCTGAAACCAGTTTGAACATCAGGCATTTCTTGTTCCATATATGGTAACAGCCTTTGCTGTACGATTTTGAGCATCACTTTACTTGCATGAGAAATTAATGTGATGGTCCGATAGTTACTGCAGTCTTTGATGTCTCCCTTCTTGGGAATTGGAATGTAAATGGATCGTTTCCAGTCTGTGGGCCTTTGTTTTGTTTTCCATATCTGTTGGCATATTCTTGTCAAGATTTTGATGGACTCTGTTTCTGTGGCTTGGAATAGCTCTATTGATATCCCATCTGCTCCTGGTGATTTGTTTCTCCCGATTGCTCTCAATGCAGCTTTCACTTCACTTTCTAAAATTGTAGGTTCTTCTTCAAAAGATTCTTCTTGGAAAGAATCTTTTATGCTTTCATCTCTTCTGTATAGTTCTTTAGTGTATTGTTCCCACCTTTTCTTTATTTCGTCCTGTTCAGTTAATGTATTTCCATGCTGATCTTTCAGCATGCCTAACCGTGCTTTAAATTTCCCTTTGATTTCTTGGATCTTGTGGAACAGATCTCTTGTTCTTCCTTTTTTGTTGTTCTCTTCTGTTTCTTTACACTGGTTATTATAATAGGTCTCTTTGTCTCTACGTGCGAGTCGCTGGAACGTTGCACTTAGACTTTTGATTCTAATTCTGTCACCTTCTACTTTTGCTTCTCGTCTATCTCTGGCAATTTTAAGAGTTTCCTCAGACATCCATCGAGGTTTTTCTTTTCTTTTGGCTACAGGAATAGTCTTTGCACATTCTTCCTTGATAATATCTCTAGTTTCCACCCATAGTTCTTCCGGTTTACATTCACTTGAACTCAGTGATGCAAATCTGTTGCTTACATGGTCTTTAAACTCTTCCGGAATATTGCTTAGATTGTATGCTGGTGCTATGAATGTTTTGGTGTTTTTCTTAAGCTTTATCTTGATTTTCGATATTAGCAATTCATGATCTGTACCGCAGTCGGCTCCTGGTCTTGTTTTGGCCGAGAGAATAGAGCTTCTCCATCTTCTGCTTCCAATTATATAATCTATTTGATTTCTATACTGGCCACCTGGTGATGTCCATGTATACAATCGTCTATTTGGTTGCCTGAAACATGTGTTTGCAATGAACAGATAGTTGTCTTCACAGAATTCTACGAGGCGTTCTCCTGCTTCATTCCGTGCTCCTAGCCCAAATCTGCCAACAACATTTGATTCTGCTTTGTTTCCTACTTTTGCATTCCAATCACCTATGGTTATCAGCATATCTTGTTTAGGTGTATGATCAATTTCTTCCTGAACACTGGCATAAAAACTTTCAATTACTTCCTCATCAGCATCTGTAGTTGGGGCATAAACTTGAATGATGCTTATGTTGATAGGCTTTCCCTGAAGTCTGATTGATATTATTCGGTCAGACTTTGCATTATAGCTCCTGACTGCCTTTGCTACATCTTGCCTCACTATTAAAGCAACTCTGTTTCTTCTCTTTTTGTCATTCCCTGAATAAAACACTTTGTAATTTTCTGATTGAAAATGTCCTAATCCAGTCCACTTTAATTCACTTACTCCCAGGACTGAAATGTCCATACGTTCCCTTTCTTGTTTAACAATTTCAAGCTTATCCTGATTTATGCTTCTCCCATTCCATGTTCCTATTATATGAGTCGAACAGCTTTGGACTTTCCGTTTGCACCTACTACACAGATACAAAAACCTCTACAAGGCTAGGAAATGAAACTCCACCACCACTACTGCGCAGCTGCAAAACTCACTGACAGCCATTCAAGGTAGACAGGAAACAGACAGAAGGTTGGGCTCACGTGTGATCATGGCTGCTCAATACAGTATGTCCGCCTATGGAACATGTTTACCTACCTTTAACTGCATTCAGGATTTCTATGTAATTTCTCCTACAACACATGTTTACTTGCTAAATACAGGGACTGAGCCAAAATGGGAAGGGGTGATATAGCTAATGTGCTTTTTAAAATCCCATTGATTTCAGCAGGTGATGAGTAAACATGTGATTATTTCTTCCATTAAAATCAACAGGACTTTAAAAGTGCTTGATGTTTGCTGGATTGTGGCCAATATTCATGACTCCTAATTTCCCAACAATCTGATCTAAAACACCTTACACTGGAAGTAAGTGTCATTTATTTTAATCAGACTTACTTCCAAATAAGGCATTTGGGGCATATTTTCAAGAACCAGATGGCCTTGTTTTTCCTTGCGAATTCAAGGGATTGTATATTTCAGTACGAACAGTTAACTAAAGTAATTTTGCTCATCTAAAATTACACGGTACTTATTTGTCTTTTGTGGGACTAAATCTGTTTGATTCGTAGATCTTCAACTTAACTGAGCAGCAGTGCAATCCTAAATATCTAATTACAAAAAAATTCTGCCTCCTTCCAGTGTGTCCTCTTATAGTTTTAAATAATTTTATCATAACAGTCCAATTAAATAATTAAATATCTCTCTGCTTTGGCCTAATTTTGCTTTCTAATGATCAACAAAGGTTGCAAACCTAAGCATTATTAGTTTCAAGGCAGCTGCATCAAAATCAGTGGGACTGACTTCCCAAAAATGTATATTTATTTATTTATTAAAAATTAAATCTTGCCTTTCTGCCTAAGTAGGCCTCTAGGTTGGCTTACACAATCCACAACAATAAAACAACTAACAATACTTAACTACAACAGAGAATATGAAAAACAAGAAGGACAACTTATCAAATATCTGTGGCCAAACTCTTTGGTAAATTCAGAAGTTCTTAGCTGGTG
This sequence comes from Euleptes europaea, assembly GCF_029931775.1. Lineage (NCBI taxonomy): Eukaryota > Metazoa > Chordata > Lepidosauria > Squamata > Sphaerodactylidae > Euleptes > Euleptes europaea. Next base: position 55,714,367 of record NC_079317.1, on the reverse strand, counting down.
CCTAATTGTTACTAATGTGAGTGCCAACTGGCAGGCATTCCACAGTCTAGGTGCTCCCTCACTTCAAAAAGTTTAGGGTCAGGGTGGTAAACTGATAGCCCCACAGTGACTCTTATAGAAACAGCCACTTATTTTAGAGGAAGGTGTTAAATTATACATTCAATAACTTCTAAACCTTAAGCCCAAATCAATACAAAAGGAAACCAGTGGAGTACAGTTTAGGCAGAATTCTGGGACTACCCTGTGTGCGTTCCCCAAGACAACCCCCCTCCCAGCACTCAAAAACTGACAACTAATTTCTTAGGCTGCATCGGTATCTTCTACTGCTCCATCCTCCCAGAGGCACAGGGTACACTGGGATCTCTAAAACAAAGTACTGTAAAGCATAAAATCACTTGACTCCACTAGAGGCCTGACTCAAATGACAAATTTCAATCATATTTGAATAAGGTACAGAACCTAGTTGCACACGGAAACACATCTAATCTACCACTGACCTACATAATGCATTTTATCCAGTGCTTTAAAAACACATGTGGACATGTGGATCTTAACAGTCACTGATATACTTTCTGGTATAGACTACCTACCAGATTGACTCAATAAAGAAAGCCACAGCCCTCAATTTGCAAGATCTGAGCAAGGCTGTCAAAGATAGGACATTTTGGAGGACTTTGATTCATAGGGTCACCATGAGTCGAAAGTGATTTGACGGCACTTAACATACACACATAGACTACCTAGCCAGAAGGGGGGGGGTTTGCATAAGAAATCCCTTCACCACCTTTCCAACTACAGACAGCCCCCACCCCCATTCATGTCAATATTCTTTCTCTAACTGTGACAACTGTTCTTTGGTTATACCAACTAATAAAGAACAGAAAACTGTGTTGTGTATTCGAGTATTAACTATCTTTACTACATGATCCTGGCTGTGGATCCCTTATAATGCTTCCTACCATTCCTTAATTAATTGTATTTATTAAGGAGACACTGTCCTTCAGTGTTACTCCTCTGAAGATGCCTGCCACAGCTGCTGGCGAAACGTCAGGAAAGAAAATACCAAGACCACGGTCACACAGCCCGGATAACTTACAAGAACCAATGTATTTATTTATTTACACTATTTGTAGTCTGCTTTTCTCACTGGGACTCAAGGCGGATTACACAGAGTGAATCAATCAAGAGAATGGGACATTCAATAAACAATGAAATAGGATTTGGGTTGTAGAACCAACCAGGAATCTAAAAAACAGAATTGAAGCAAAGCTTAGGTGTTATCATGACACATACAATATTCCATGATTACATAGTAGGATCCAATTTACAGTAAACTATACAAAGTTGTATAGACCACAGTCTCTAATAATTTGTCCAAGGAACTTTGTGAATCATTTTGTACAGCGCTATCCTATTGCCTACATAGAAAAGCCCTCTTGAATAATTCAGTTTTGCATAGTTTGCAGTAAGCCAGGAGAGCCTTCCTGACCTCCTCAGGCAGGCCATTCCAAAAGGTGGGGGACACAACGCAGAAGGCACATGTATGGGCAATTATTGATTTTGCCCATTTGTAGGCTGGTACTTGCAGAAGGCCCTGCTCAGATGAGTAAAGCTGTCATGGCGGTGCATAGGGGAAGAGAAAAATAATAATCTGAAACTGGATGGCAAGCCAAGGAGCACTCTAACACTTGTGGGGTGAAAAACTCTTGCCACAAATACACAGAGGTTGAAAACGCATGGCTGTTTTGTCTTGTGAGTCTCCCGCGAATGTAGCGAATCTCAGTTATCATAATGCATGGTTGTCTCCTGCCTGTGGGTCCAACCCACTTCTGCTGCAAGACTTGCCCTGGTTTTCCTGTCCCAGTTCCAATCCCATTTACGACAAAAGGGAGGGAACTGACCACTTAACTGGGAAATCACTTTTAGCTGGGCCCAGTATTATTTATTATTACATTTGTATCTGCCCTGACTCAAGGAACTCAGGGCAACAGACATCATTTCCCTCTCCTTTGTTTTAATGCCCCAACTCCAGGATGAGAAAGAAAACTGGCCCTAAACCACCCACTTCATGGCCAAGTGGAGATCTGGGTCTCCCCAATCTCAGTCCACACTACACCGCCATTGTTGCAATCCTAAAGGACACTTTCGAGAGAGGAAGTGCCACTGAATAACATGGGAATTACTTCCCAGTAGACCTGCTTAGGAGTGCTCCCAATGGCTCTCAAGGAAGCTTTAAGCTTGAGTAGATGTGGTCAGAGGTATTCCTAATGCCTTCCCCCAAGATCTGTTCTCACTGGGGAAAAGAAATTTTCATAATAACAGCAGAGCATTTGGTGTACATGAGACTCTAACGCTGGTTGATGGGATCAGAGGAAATGATACATATTCAAAGTCCATAAAATGTACCCCCCTCGACTGGTTAAAAAAAAAAAATATATATATATATATATATATATATATATATATATATATATATATATATATATATATATATATATATATATATAATCTCTCATCTCCACAGAGACATGGAAAGCTACTCCTCTAGAATCTCTGTTAATCTGCAGTACAGAAAAAGAATGAAGAGTAGGGTTGCCAACCTCCAGGTAGTAGCTGGAGATCTCCTGCTATTACAACTGATCTCCAACAGATAGAAATCAGTTCACTTGGAAAAAATGGCCACTTTGGAAGGTGGACTCTATGGCATTGTACCCCATTGAAGTCCCTCCCCTCCCCAAACCCTGGCAACCTCAGGCTCCGCCCCCAAAAACTCCTGCCAGTGGCGAAGAGGGACCTGGCAACCCTAACGAAGAGCCTTGTTGTGGTAGCTTAAAGACCAACAGATACTTTGTAACATGTACTAGAGCCCACTTCATTAGATGCATCTGAGGAAGTTGATTTTGGCCCACAAAATCTTATGCCACAATAAACTATTTTGGTCTTTCAAGGTACTACAAGACTCTTTGTTGTTTCTGAAACAACCAGATAGGCATGAACCATTCAAACCCATTAGAATGTCTCAAGACTTGCACAATGCCTAGTCAGAGTATATTTCTGGTGGTGACAGCGGGGGAAATTTCAGTCTCTAGGCTCAAGATCTTTAATGGCTAAAATGTTTTATAAACTTCAGCATTAACTTCAGCTATAAATTATTTTTCACTAAAGGCTTCAGCTTCAACTTAGTATCTAATCAAAAGCATTAGTACACTATACTATAATGCTCTTAGTCCCTGGAACAGAAGATCGTTAATGCAAGTGGCTTCAGAAATGGCCAATCTATACAGCCAGTCATCAGATTAAACTCATAAGTAACTAATATTCAGTTTTAGCAATTTGGTACCCTATAAACAGAATGCCACATATCTCAGAACAGGCCTAACTAGCTTGACTTCCTTATGCTTTGCTAGATGTAAAAGGAACATAATAGCTGAGTTGTCTAGCTCCCCTGAAACTAATGCTGAGCAAACCAAGCAGATTTTTAACATGCTATCTTAATTCAAGTTGTGAAATCGCTGTTTCCCCTTATATACAGAATATACATACTAATACTTTGAAGTGTTCAAAGGGATCCTAAGTCTTGGAAGCATATCCCCACTGAAGAGTGAACAGACAAATACAAATTTTTAATTATCAGAGCATGCTGCCAGTCTTTAAAATGCAAACATAATGCTGGGTGGATGGGAAAGTCATATGCTTCCCTGATGAAAGAACATAAGAACAGAGGAACAACCCTGCCGGATCAGATCAGTGGTCTATCTAGTCCAGTATCCTGTTTCACACAGTGGCCAAACAGTTGCCCTGGAGGGCCAACAAACAAGTCGTAGAAGACAAAGCTTTCCCCTGATTTTGCCTCTTGGCACTAGTAGTATTCAGAGGTTTGCTAACATTACCTTCTAGCACTGATGTTGCCTGTTAGCATTGATGTTACCTCCTAGCACTGGTATTTGGAGGTTTGCTGCATCTGAATATGGAGGTTCCTTTTATTTACTACGGCTAATAGCCATTGGCAGACCTTTCCTCTATAAATCTGCCTAATTCCCTTTTAAAGCCAACATGTTTCAGGCAACCAAACAGACAATTGTATATGTGGACATCACTGGATTGACAATATAGAAATCAAACAGATCACATAATTGGAAGCAGAAGATGGAGAAGCTCTATTATTTTTTGCTAAAACAAGACCAAGAGCCCATTGTGGTCCAGAGCATGAATTGCTAAAAATTTGAATAATATTTTTAAAATACCAAAAAAGTGCCAAAATACAATTTAAGCAACATTCCTGAAGAGTTTCAAGGCCATGTAAAGAACAGATTTTCATTACTAAGTCCAAGTAAATGTGAGCCACAAGAACTATGGGCTGAAACCAGAGATATTATCAGTCCAGAATGTGCAAAGACTTCCTGTAGCCAAAAGAAATGAAAAGCCATGGTGGACGACTGATGAAACTCTTAAAATTGCTGTATAGAGATGAGAAGCAAAATTAAAATGTGACAGAAACAGAATCAAGTCTAAATGCAGAGTTCCAGTAACTTCAGTGTAGAGACAAAGAGAACTTTTATAATGACCAGTGTAAAGAAATAGAAGAGAATAACAATAAAGGAAGAACAAGAGATTTGTTTGACAAGACCCAAGAAATCAAAGGGAAATTTAAAGCATACTTAGGCATGCTGAAAGATCAACATGGAAATACATTAACAGAACAAGACACAATGACCTTTTATGCATGGTCTGTTTACGCTGGATCTACTGCTCTCTAACTGCACAGCATTTACACTATGTACAGGGGCTTCCCCCCCCAAAAGAAATTCCAGGAGTACCTTGTGATAAATTATGCATCCCCAGTGAAAATGCAGTGCTTCTGAACCACGTGTGAGTCCCTGCCCCCTGAAACCTTTGTAAAGGTTTTTTTTAAATACGTCACCAGTCCCCACCAGACCCACAGCGGGATTCTTTCATTTGATCTGAACTGAGTGGCCATTTTACAGCTAAAGCAGAGAAGGGTCTGGTCACTCCTCCCCCAACCAATTTGTTTCTGGCTATCTCAATGCAGGGGTCATACAAACATAAAAAACTTGTACAGTCATTTATGACCATTTCATTATTTCATCAGCAGTCTTGCACTTGCAAACAAAAAAAAGGCTTTCATGCCTATATGCAGATAAGGGGAGGGCAGCATATCAGCTCAGCTTTGTTCCATCCTGCTGAGAACTGAAACTGACCCACACTCACTGTGAAACTGACCAAATAAGCAGCCTCATGGTATTCCAGCATTATTCTCTCGCTAGTACACTCGCAAATGGCTTCAAGGAGAGGGATTGGATAAGGGGGACAACACATGGGAGGGAGAAGTGAAAATGGGCGTGAGGAGAAAAAACCCCGAAGTGACAAGTATGCACACAATCAGCTTTCGATTTGGGATCGAGGCAGACTTTAAACTCAGGGTAAAACTGCATCTTGAAAATGCGGGGGAAATGTGAGGGGAGAGTGAGGAGACATTTGAAGGTCAGAAAATACATGCATCATTAAAACAAAGAACACTCATGCATAAAAGGCCTATAAGGAAAAGATGGGAACAATGCACTGGAGAACTATACAGAAGAGATAAAAGGATGACAGATTGCTTCCAAGGAGAATCTTTTGAAAAAGAACCTCCAGTTTTAGAAAGTGAAGTGAATGCTGCACTGAGAGCAATTGGGAGAAACAATTCACCAGGAGTAGATGAGATAGCAACAGAGCTATTTCAAGCCACAGAAACAGAGTCCATCAACATCTTAATAAGAATATGCCAACAAATATGGAAAACAAAACAATGGCCCACAAACTGGAAACGATCAATTCATATTCCTATGCCAAAAACAAGAGACCCCAAAGATTGCAGCAGCTATTGGACTATCACATAAATTTCTCACATGAGTAAAATGATGTTAAAAATCTTACAACAAATACTATTACCATATATGAAACGAGAAACACCAGATGTTCAAGCTGGATTCAGAAAAGGAGAAAGAACAATAGACCATACTGCAAATTTATGTTGGTCACTGAAACATATGAGAGAATTTCAGAAGAAACTCATCTTGTGTTTTATAGATTACAGCAAAGCTTTTGACTATGTGGATCATGAAAAGTTATGGGTGGTTTTAAAAGAAATGGGTGTGCCACAACATCTGATTGTTTTGATGTGCAACCTGTACTCTGGATAAAAAGCTACTGTCAGGACAGAATATGGAGAAACAGAATGGTTTCCAACTGACAAAAGTGCCAGACAAGAATGTATTTTACCACTCTCTCTGTTCAGTCTATATGCAGAATATATCATAAAGAAAACTGGATTAGATTTAGATGAAGGTGGGTTAAAAATTAGTGGAAGGAACATTAAGAATTTAAGCTATGCAGATGATACCATGTTACTGGAAGAAAACAGTGACTATTGAAATGACTCCTGATGGAGGTTAAAGCAGAAAGTGTCAAAGTAGGATTACAGCTGATCATCAAGAATACAAAAGTAATGACTACTGGCGAATTACACAACTTTAAGGTTGACAATGAGGAAATTGAAATTGGTCAAAGTTTTCTATTCCTTGGCTCCATCATCAACCAAAAGGGAGACTGCAACCAAGAAATCAAAAGGAGATTGAGACTGGGAAGGGTAGCCATGAAGGAGCTAGAAAAGATTCTGAAGTATAAGGATGTGTCACTGGCCACCAAGATTACGTTATCTCATGCCAAAGTATTCCTCATTACTATGTATGGGTGGGAAAGTTGGACAATGAAGAAAGCAAACAGGAAGAAATATGATTCATTTGAAATGTGGTGTTGGAGGAGAGTTTTATGGATACTATGAACCACCAAAAAGACAAATCAGTGTGTTCTAGATCAAATCAATCCAGAACTCTCCCTAGAAGCTAAAATGACCAAACTGAGGCTATCATACTTTGGTCACATTATGAGAAGACAAGACTCACTGGAAAAGACAACAATACTAGGAAAAGTTGAAGACAGCAGGAAAAGAGGAGGACCCACCCAACATGAGATGGATTGACTCAATAAATGGCCCTCAGTTTGCAAGACCTCAGCAAAGCTGTTAATGACAAGACATTCTGGAGGACATTAATTCATAGGGTTACCATAAGTCATAAGTTACCTGACAACACTGAACACACACACATATGCTCATGGCCATTACTACATCCAGTGGCCGCAAATTCCACTATTTTAAGAACAATGCAGAAATAATAATAATAGAAATAATAATTTATCCAGATGTAGAATGATTACCAGTCTAGTGGGATTAGTAATGTGGGGCTACACAAAGTTTTACTGATCATGCAATTTTACTAAATTAATTAAGATTCCCATTTACTACACAACTCTTAATATATTTGTCCTCTAAAATGTAGGGAACAGGCAGAACAATCTTCACATTTTATAAATAAGTGTATGTTCCTATTATTTATTTATTTAATATCTTGCCTTTCCCAAATGGCCTTAAGGCAGCTTATAAAAAGGATCCATGATTCATAATAAAATTAAATTTACCCAACACTAATAAAGAAATTGGTGATAGAAATATCTGAGACAGGCCTCTGTGGTCCAAGTCGTATGTTCTGCCCATGATGCCAATTTAATCACTGCCTTAAACCTCCATTATCAGATCTATCTTTTTTTTCCATGGCTTGCTAGTGTTGGGATATATGAGCAAGGCCTTTTGTCTCTCTAAAAATTATTATTATACCTTATTTTCCTAACAAGGACATATTTGATACGTTTATTTAGGGTTCCTTTTTGGTCACTTAAGTAATAACAAATGTGAAGGTTCTCAAAGAAGTGTAAGTGACTTATCCTATGATGGCAGTATAAAGTAGAGCTATCCAGAACTCCTACTTCCCTATTCTCACCTCTCTGGCTAGATGAGGATTCTACTTTAGTTTAGATTTTGTTCTTTACTACAACCGCACAATAAACAGATGTTACTGGATCCATGTTCATTTGTATCTCACCTTTGCCCCCAAGGGGAAAGCAGAAGCATAACTTGTAGAAAGGGTCTTTGCTCCCTTTCCCTTCTTTCTTCACCCTTTTCTTTGAAGTCCAGGGGACTTGTGGTGCATTAGGGGAACTGATGGAAATCACTCACATCCTAGACTTGTGTGAATTCCAGATCTATTTATGTTAGAATCTGTACAGGAGTGAGAGGGGAAATTCTACCTTCACACTCCCACAACACTTCCCACTCTGATCCTGAGGGTTTTCTGACTTTTAGGGGTGGTTTTCAGGGGCATACAGGCCTGGAGTAAGAAGGGGAAGGCAGCAAAGATCCGTTCCTTGAGCTCTGTTCCTTTTGTAGAAGTTTGAATTCAACCCACAATGTCCACATAGTCAAGCATTGTCCAACTGCAGACAGAGCATTTCCACAGAAAAACTGTGTGAAGTCCCATAACTGTGGGGCTCTAACAGCTAACTTGTGGAAGTAACATCAGTGCTGCAGAAATCATAGCATTCTACCTAGGAAAAAAGTTACTTTCTTGAGTCAAACTGAAGAAAGGGAAATGAATATTTGCAAACGAGCCAGAACCCCAATGTTTTCTGACTAAGAATACTGTTTCAGTCATCCTTCTCCTGTTGTATTTGCCTTAATCTTATAGGTAACATAGTATTTTGGCCTCTTACTTTCTGTCTTGATCCATTCAACAGTGCTTAATGCAGTAGCAAGAGGCAACCAATGAGAGATGGAAATGAAACCCAGTCAATTTATACACGGGAGGTTTTGCCTTGGATTTGCCACTCTTTAGATGCATTTTCCCTATCCAAATTCTCAAAACTCAACAGTAAGCCCCCATGCAGATTTTTGAGAATTCGAATGGGGAAAATGTGCATCTAGAGAGTGGCAAACCCAAGGCAAAACCTCCCATGCATAAATGGCCCCAGTGACCAGAGGGCTGGACAGGGGCTATAAGGATTTTGGTATTGATCCCACTATGTGGCTTTTATGTTTTCTTTATTTCTGCTACGTAAACTGAGAAGAAGTGACTTTCTCTACAGTTCTGTTATGAAGAGGGATGAAATCAGAAAGTGTCATCTAGCCCCTAAGTGAGCAGAGCAGGAGATGTATACTGAGGACAGAGAAGCTGGTTTGGTTCCCACTGATTTGGGAAAGTGTTCTTTCGAAATAAAATGCAGTAGTGTGGAAGTTAGGGTCAATAAACAGTGCACAGTGAAAACACACCTCATCTTAAACATGGGGATTTTAAATCTCAGTACACTATGAAGGAGCATTCACAAGACCACCCTACTCAAGTAAACTCACAGAACCACAGGCTCTAAAAATGGCCATGTAAATTAGTCAACTGAAAAGATACATTAAATAAGACAACCTTGGTTTCACCAGAAATCCTCCTCCAAATACCTCCTTTCCTGTCATTTTTCATGAAGTGACGTTTTCTTTAGAAAAATCTGACAATACAGACAAAATCAAAACCACATTCTCATAACACCCTTCAACAGGAATAATTTTTTTTCTAGTCAGGCTTGGAGAAACATGTTTTCAGAATCTGCTTGTGAATTATCAGTGGAAAAGCAGAGGAAATGGAAAGCAACTTTTCAGAGCAGTTAACACAAATAAACAGTGTACGTGGCTTGTAAATACGAGCAAATATCATTTGCCAGTTGGTCCCCAAATTAACCTCATCTGTACATTATTTCACTTCAGGATAGCCCTGCAGAGCAAAAGAATAGGATCAGATCTACAAGTAGCCCTTATATTGCAACTCTGACCTGATAAATTAAACCCTTGTCATGGAAGGGTAAGACCAACATGTGATTTTTCCTTCTAAGCTTCAGGCTATTTGGCTAGCCAGCTTGGCCTCTCAGATTTTTCAGAAGGAGGACTACAGTCCTATGCAGAGTTACTCCATTATAAGCCCATTGATTTCACCTGATCTATACTGGAGAAACTCTGCATAGGATTGTACTGTGGGTTAGGTAGGCCTTAGAAGGCAAGAAGGGGCGAAGAAAGGTCAACTCCTTCTGTAGGAGCAGCCATGATCCTGAGCTAGAAATGCCAGCCTCAGGGGCCCGTCATTATTAGTATAACTTAGCACAACTGCAGCCATTTTACAGGACAGCTGTGAGAAAGACTTCTAAAAGCAGTTCCAGTCTCTACCAAGGAATGGCTTGCAGAGCAGGATGAAACAAGGGAGAGGAAGTGACTCTGAAAACATTTGGGGATTTTTTCTAAAAAGTTGTTTGGGGTGAGCCAGCGGAGCTGGCGGTTGTCTTACTAAATGCCGACAACATATGGTGAACTCTGCGTGCCTTTGGAAACCCCGAGACTCGCACCTGTGACCAAGTGTATACATGCGCTAATCTCTGCTACATTTTGTGACCAAGCTGAAATGTATTTTAAAAAGCTTGGATGCCTGTAGGCAGGCACAGTCCCTGGGAGCCCTAGGGACCGGGACTGTCTTTATTGGCAAATACATCCGAATGGCTGTTACCGGTGGTGCCTGGCTCCCACCGGATCTCAGCTAGGAAGGCATCCTTCTGCCATCCCCACCTCACCCCCAAGCTGTCTCCTGCTAGTCACCAAGTCAAGGGCTCCTCTTGTCCTATTTAAGAAGGGCGCCTGGCGCAGGAGCTCTATCTGAAAAGCGAGGTAAACAAGCTCTCAGCAGGAGCGGATGGAGCACAACAGCTGCGCAAGACTAATCGCACACGTTGAGGCAGGGAGACAAGAGCCCGGCCGACACACGCCGGGGGCTGCCAGAGGTTTCCTCCGTTTCATTTTGCAAGCAGCAGCAGCAGCATCGTAAGCAACCCTGGCTGGAAATTCCCTGGCTTTAACCACCGCCGTTTCTTCTCCGCCCAAACATCCTTCTCGCTCCACCCCCCTTCTATTT